>NC_073734.1:970238-1293651 GCF_023634155.1 Falco peregrinus | reverse complement strand
TCTTCAGCACCAACGGCACTGCCCATTGCCAAGGAAGCAAGCTGTGCCATCCATGGAAAAAGCAACTTCAGTCACAACTCACTCCTCCCTGAGCTTCTCCATTACCTCTCATTCACACTGAAAAGAGATAAACAACAAGCACCGGTCTATCCTAACAGGAGAGTCACACCAGGAATCACGGGATAGCCGGGGACTTGACTGATATTTGTCTCACCTTCCCAGGCTTTCCTCGCACCCTGCCGTGTCGCCTGACTAACACCTCCTTGGTTCCCATGACTTTCAACCTTCGCATCCCTGGCGAAGGCTCAGGACAGCGCAGCGTCACCAGTTTTGCTCAGATATCAGACAACACTTGCCCGTCCTGGAGAAAGGGAGCCCAACATCACATCAAGCCAACTGAATTCACCATAATGCCCTGCAAGGGGACCATCCGCTCCCAAGGAGCCCTGGGTATCCAGCTATGGCACGAGCCCGGCCATACGTGCTTCAGCAGGTGGAGCTGAAGCTTCACTGGTGCGCAGGAGGGCTGTAGTGCTGCTGGCTTTGGGCATAACGCAAGTAAGAGATCGGTGTTCGTGTTAGGTTTTTGTGAGCTGGGGTACTCTGGGGCGGAGCACCGTTTTGTTTCCAAGGTTGTAAGCCAAGGATCATGTACCCTACGGTCAAGCACAGAAGCCATGCGTGTGTGTCTGAGCTGCTTAGAGCAATTTGATTTAAAGTGGGCCGAGGAAGGATGGGGACAGAAGGTGACTGTTAAAAGAAAGATGTCATTGCATAAAGTAGTTTGCTATTCTTCCCGGTCTTATCTTTCCTCTCGTGTGGAGCAGAATGGTTGCATCCACTGCAACGAGGACTGGAAAAGCTCCAGCAGCCATGAGCTGCACAGCTGCTGCTGGGCCACGTTTTGCCCTCGGCTTCCCACTGTAAAGCTGGCCTCATTCTGTGAAAGTCAACAGATTTCCTCTGGATTTATGCTGTTGTAGTCGAGAGTAAAAATTGGTCCCAGTGGCAAGTAGAACATGAATTGTGCTTTAATTTAGCTTACATATGCCCTGGTATGCAAGGCGTACTTAATAAATCGGATATCGCCAGAAGAGTTTTGTTACTCGGAAAGACAGTGGTCTACACGTGGACCAGCAGGAGAACTAAGGCAAAATATCGCTCCCTTTCCTGACCGTGGGTGAGAGCCAGAGGACACCATGCGTGGCTGACGGCTTCTGGCAGTGATTAAGTATCTGACGCTCTTCTCCTCTACCAGGTCACCCTGTGTTCCAGCACGGTGAGGCGATACGAGCTGGCGCTGGTGGTGGGCGTGGATGGTGTTGGCCAGGAGGTGTTGGCGTGCCTCTCACAGCCAGGTACCGGCGCTTTCCTTGCAGCTGGCCACCTTTCCCCGCGTACCCATGCCCAGCACGCTGCCTGGCGTGGGGTGTCCTGGCTTCAGCTCCAAATGAGAAATGTTGCTTAACGAGCTAGTTCTGCCCAGCTCGCTGTGAGCACAGCCGTGCTTTGAAAGCAGCCCATGTTGAGAGGCACCTGTGCTCAGTGCTCAGGGCCATGCCTCTGTCTTTTTTTTTTTGGTTTATTTTATTTTTAAGGGAGCAGTGATTATATTCACTATTGGCCTGTTGTCTGGGACTTGAGGAGTAATGAATCTCCAAAGGACTGCCCCTGCTTCTCCCTGCAAGCGGTGGGCTTGTGCTGGGTTGGCCCAAAATGCAGCATTTGTTTGGAAGGCGGCAAGCAGCCTGCTGAAAGCTGGGGTCTGGCTCAGTTAATGAAGGCGTGTGCAAATGGGAAAGGGGCTTACGGCAGGAGTGGTGAGGGGAAACTAGTCCTTGGTGTGGCAGGTGAGCTCAGGTTTCTCTGGTTCTCTTGAGCATGAACGTTCCCAGACTTAAGCCAAAAGCTGCAGCCACGTTCAATGCCGTTGCACCGCAGCGGGTGCCAGTTTAATGACGAGAGGGACGCAGTTCGCTGGTGCTGTTCCCTCTCCCCGGCAGAGTCACCCACTGGGTGCCTGGGCTGCAATTTTGTAAAACGAGTGGGAATGGGAAGAGTCAGTGTGTGGGCTGGTGTGTGGAGGACCCAGGCAGCTGCAGGAGCTGGGAGAGGCTGGTCACCCACTGCGAGAGGCAGGCGGTGCTGGTGCCCTCCATCGCGGGGGCAAGCGGCTGAGGTTTCAGGCAGGGCGAGAGCGGTACGGGAGAGGAGGGAGTTGCTTTTACTGAGATGCGGGAGTCTTGTTTTCCTTGAGCTTTGGGGAGCGCTGGTCCTCAGCGGGAAGGCTCCCGCAGAGCTCGTGCCTTGCTGGGACTGTGGGAGGGTCCTTGCCGGCCTCCTGGGGCAAGGGAGGGGCAAAGCTTGATGAGAGAGCACTGGGGCAGGGCACTGGGCAGCCTCTGCCACGGGAGTCTGGGGCTGCCCCTCCTTTACAAGAGGCTGTTGAGTAAGAAGAAGTTAGAGGTGATCGATTGCCGTAGAGGTAGGAAATGTCTATCTGGCAGAGACAAATGCGTTGTGTCTGTTTCATGCTGTTTGGGGAGTAAACAACTTCTACGTTCTCTCAGTGTCTCTAATTCCCTTTGGTCATCTCTTCACCCGGATGTGTCGTTCCTCCGCTGCACGTGCTCAGCCCTGTTCTGACATTTGGACGGTGCTTTCTGAAGTTCCCTTGCGAGTGGATGCTGACCCTTGTGAACGACAGCGATCTTCCAGGCTGCTATGGAGTCCTTCCTCAGGCTTGGCGTCGTGTTCGCCTCCTGCCCTCAAACGTCGTTATCGAGGGGTTTATTAGGAAAGAAACGGGGTTTGGATAAGACCTTGCTGTTTTATATTCAAACCTAAAGTTTTGGAGAGAACGGGAAGCTACCTGAATATGAACTTCAGGAGCGGTTTGAACTCTTCAGAAAGCAGTTTTGTTCTAGTCTTTGGGGTGCTTTCATGCAGGAGAACTTGGAGGGTTGTGAAAAGCTGCTGCAAGGAGGCCGCCAGCACCGGAGTGGGCGTTTGCGAGTGCAGCAGCTTTTGGACCCTGTGAGGATGCTAATTAGGCCCATACAAATCTTGCTCCTTGTGTTGTGCCTTTCTGCTTTCTCCTAGGGATTTTTAAAAATGTGGGTGAATTGCCGTTGTGGTGGATGTTAAGAAGCTTGGAGTTTCCTCAGAGGTCACTCTGAAGTTGTCTTTGATTCTGTCCCTTATAGGAGCACAAGGAGGATGCTGCTGTGTGGTACTCCAGCCCTGTGCCGTGTGGGATTATCCAGCCTCACAGCTCGGTAGAGATCCCGTTGACGCTGGAAGCCCAGGCGATAGGAAGGCAGGACACTGTGGCTAGTGTCTCAGTGTTTGGGAATGAAAGATCCCCGCTGGTGAGTGCTAGGCGAGACGCGTGCCTTTGTGTGACTCATCTTGGTGGGGCATAAAGTGTACAGGGGTTCTGCCAGGGAAAAGGAGAACGTGACAATATGTGGCTGGTGCGGACACGGAAAGAAGGGATTCATGGCATAAGTAGCAGCTAATGCCTAGAGAAGGGTGGTGTCCTCTTAGGTGGAAATCTAAGTGTCTGAGATGGTGTTTAATTACGGACGTGTGAGGCGGGATAACAAGCCCAGTCTGAAACCCAGAGCAATTCCTGGGTCTCTCGCTCTCCTGCGTTACGAGATGAGCAGCAACCGCTGCTTCATTAGAACTCTTGTTCGGGAGCGCACGGGGACATCGCTGAATACCACTAAAGCAAGAGCGGTGTAAGAGACCGTGCTGAAATGATGATTTCTGTAAAGCTGGATTTAAGCTTTCCTGAAAGTCAGGTCCATCCCGCCTGAGAAATATCCATCATATCTCTTTGCCAAAAGCCCCAGCCAAAGACGCATGAGACTCCACACTGCTTGCATCTGGAGCACAAGCTTTTTTTTCTTTTCTTTTTTTTTCCCTACCAAGCTTGAAAAGGGGTGAGGCAAAGCATTCCTGGACTAAAGGCTCCTACAGGACATTTGCGTTCAGGCATATACAGCAGCAACAACAAAGTGTAGGCAAGAGAACGTTGTATCTGGTGTCCTGGCTTCCACTGGCTGAAATCGAGAACAAATTTAGTTAATTAAACTTTAATTTAAAAGGATACTAACTTTTGAAGCAGCTGTTTTAAAATGTCTTGTCCTCTCTCTGAGCACGGAAGGGGATATCAGAGGATTCCCGAGAACGTGAAGCTTTCTGTAACAGAAAGGAAGGCTGACATTTTGAAAACAATTGCAGGGATATAAACTTTTTATAAACCAAATTGAAACGATGATGCCAAATCCCTTGGATGCCACTGGTCATCTCAACCCTGGCTGCTGGGGATGTGCATGTAAACCAGTCAACAGCAAGGCCAGGCAATGCAGGCTTTGCAGGGAAGTCTCAAGTTTGACAAAACAGTTGCTTGCAAACAGAAGGCATGCTTCCCCGAAAGAGGAGGGTTTCTCCCCACTGGAATAACCAGTTGTTTAAATGTCAGCTGGATTTTGAACTACAGGTACCTTGAAAAGCTTTTACGCTTGGGCTAACAATTTATAAATTGAAAGTTGACCTTACCTTAATCTTTTCTGTTTGGACGTGAACGTGTCAATGTTTTGCCCAAAGGGCGAGCATTTCAGCTGGAGAAGCGTAGCTGTGCCTAAAGAAAGGACTAGATGCGTTGCATTTTCTATAGGTCTGTCTTCTGGTTGCAGTGCAGTTCCAGTAGTTCCCTGGTAGCTGACGCACCCAAAGCTTTCTGGGCTGGCAGAAGAGCTGGCTGTCTTGTTACGTGTCCTGCGCTGGTGGCAGATCCTACCCGTACGGCTGCAAGTCTGACCTTGGGAATCGCTGCAGTGTGTTCCAGTAGAACTTCAAAGCTCGTTCTTGCCTTAGGCTGGGGTGCCCAGTGTCGATGCCTGGTCTTTACCACCGTTTCAGGCAGAACGTGGTACAGATCTTTCATCCAGGCTGTGCAGAGTCCCTCCACAGCTCCGTTGTCGGGTATTTTGTTTGCAGGTGAACGCGTGCCAGCTCCAGTCTGGCATGTGTCATCTGCATGAAGGAGCTGGTAAATCCCAGCGCTGGCGTTACTGGTGGCAGAGCTGCCATCGCTTGTTGCTGCCTTTCCCTGTGCCATGTTGCCTGTAACGCTGTTGCATGGCATTTTCCTTGTCCCTTTTAGAACCCTGTAGATGAAGGGGTAGCGTTTCTGAAGCCCTCTCCTTGGTGGTGAGGATGCGTGGTGTTAGTACACAGGCTGACAGAAGGCAGCTCTCCTGGGCATCCTCCAGATGTTGTTCCGCTCATCCCCAAAGGGCTCTGCCCTGCCTTTGCTGCTGCTGTCCCGCTGTCACCGGGAAGCTGAGCTGGCTGGCGAGGCGCAGCTCTTCCCTGCAGCTCCTCCTTCCTGGGAGCTTTGGGCAGCATCGCCCAGACATGCATCATCGTGCATGGCTTCAGTTCCTTATTTTGGAGGCCCCAGCCTTGGTAGGTGAGGTTTTTGGCTCTTAGTTGCACGCAGCAGTGCCCTGCCAAGGGATGAGCATTTCTGGATGCTGCTGCTTCTGGCTGAGTTGGGCTGGTGATTCTGACAGCGGTCAATACCACTTCCTTGAGCCAGACATCATTAAAGGTTTTACATCGTGGAAGCTGGTTTCTTTTTCGGTTAAATCGTACTCTGTGCCCTCCAGTGAATCATACGGCGTCTGGTCAGTGTTGGGAGTTCTATGCATTCAGATCCTGTTGAAGTGTTGAGGTGTTTGGAACCAGTGAAATCCACCGCAAGAGTGGACAAATTCTCGTTGTTTTTAATGATGTGGGAAGGTGGTTTAGCAAAGGGATCTGTGTTCCTCCTCCAGTAGTCTGTGCCAGTTCTGCAAGGAGAAAGCTTTTGGTTCTGACTGTCAAGAGAAAAAACACCACTTGAATGATGTAATGAATAATTAATGCCTGTTATTCATGCCATACCAGGAATACACATAAGCACACATCAGAGGCCATAACTTGCACGATCTCTGCTCTGAAGAGCCTGCTTCGCTTCTGGCTTGTGCTGGTTTTCAGAGGTGCATTTTTGGGAATGTCAGAGAAGTAACTGTCCAAGTGTCGCTGTGCAGCAGCAGCGGTCAGGGAGGTTTGGGGCAAGGCTGAGCGGCAGAAGGAGCGGGAGCAGGCACAAGGCAGAGAAAGGAGAGCTAACTGTGGAGGAGGTCTGGAAAGGAGAGCGTGGGACCCAGGGTTTCTCTGTCCCCTGAGAACGGGAGCTTGTGGCTTTCAGATGGGGGTCACTCCCGAGCCTGCACTTGCCCCAGGCCTTCTGTGTCAGCCTTGCAACACTGAAAACTTCCAACAGCCGTACTTATCGCCCAGTCGAGGAGGACACTTAGAGCTGTCTCATATTTTTTAACTTCCCCTGCTTTTCTTTTTTCTTTCCTACCTGCTTCCTGGAGCAGAATATCTGTTTAGTGAGCATTGGAGAAGAACGGGTTGTCTACGTGCATCTGAGTGAGATAAATTCCAGCAGTATTGAAGTTCTACAAGATGCGTCCAAAACTCTCCACCTCTCCAATCAGGCTGTCATCCCTGCTTCCTTCTGTGTAGAGATGGTAAGTATCTGTGGGGCTATTTCCCAATGAAAATTGACTGGTCTGTAGCAGCCTGTGGCCTGATTTTTACATGCAACGTTCCCATATTGCTGTCTCGGAGAGAAAGCAAGATATTCCGTCCCAACGCAGCGAGAGGAGCCTGGCTCTGGGGGCAGTTTTAGCTGGGGCACCCCTCAGTAAAATAGACAGCTTGCATAGATGTTTGTGCAGAAATGAGTCTGGATCATCTTTACAAGTTTTCCCTCTGTTTTCTGGACGGTATTTAACGGAGAGTCGTGTCTTTGGAGCTCTGAGATCAAGAGGCCCCTGTGGCCCTTTGCTCCTGGAAGGGCATGGATTTCCCGACGCTTTCCCCATTAGGTCTGCGTTTGCTTTGTGTCAGACTGCTGTTTGTGACAGAGTCTGGGGTGTGAAGTTTGTCCTCAGCCTGCCTGTGGTGAGGTGAGTTTCACACCTGCTGGGCGCCCAACCAGCTGTGGTGTTGCACAAAAAGATAACGGTAAGGGTTGTGTAGCTACAGAGCGTGTGGGCTCCGTCGCGTTGCAGGGCATCTCGGGGGGCCAGCCGCAGGGAAAGGCCGTTGAACTGATGGAGGCTGCAGCTGACAAGCTGCGTGGCAGGAGGCGGTTGGGTCGCTGCCCTGGCAGGGGGGGGCAGGGCTGGTGCAGCCAGGGAGGGCTCCTGTGCGGACGCTGGGTGGGCTGTGCCGCTCACTGGAGGTGGGATCTGTGAGGGGCTTAAAAACAGGGTTGGGAGGAGGTTTGTTCTGCTCCACGCTAGGTGGGCTGGATTTGTGGAGCTGGTTCACCCAGGCCTGGCTCTGTGGGCTTGGTTGGGTCTGCGGGTAAAGCATCAGGCAGCGTGCGAGAGGCCAGGCTCAGCCTCCTGGGCCAAGGGGGAGGGGGGCGAATTTCCTCCTTGCTGCTTTTCCAGCTGTTTGGGGGACAACAGTAACCTCCAAGTGGGGGAGGGATTCCCAGGGCAGCTTTCTTTGAATCCACCATGAAAACCCGCTTTCCATCTGTGGCGAGAGCAAGCCACCAGGGATGGCTGGTACTGGTGTTGAAATGATGGGTTTGCATGCCTGTCGCAGGCAGTGACCCGCAGAGCTGTTCGGGTCCTGCTGTCCCGGTGCAATGCCTCCCTCCTCCCCGGGCAGCTCGCGGTGTAGCCGGGGGGCTTGCAGGGTACATCTGCCCCTCCGTTGCCTCAGGGCCCTAACCCATGGGACTGGGCAATAAAGCCTGTCGTGCTTCACCGCCATCTCTGCCAGTCCTGGGGCTGATCAGTCACTAGAGCAGTAACACGAGGCGGCTCAGGGACGGTTTCTTTCCCTGCAATAAAGACGGGCTCTGCTTGAGCAGTGGCTTGGACCAGATGGTCTCCAGAGGTCTCGCCAGCCCCAGCCGCTCTGTGACTCTGTGTGTGTGATGATCCCCCCTGCTGACTCCACGGGGCTGAGTTCCCCCATGGTGAGCATCTCTGCTTTTCAGGGCAGCTGCTGCTCTCATGGAGACGTGCCAGGAGGCAGGTCCTGGGAACCTGCTCCATCAGCCGCTTCACCAAAGGCTCTTCAGACAGACTCCGGGCACGGTGCTGCTGAGGCTGCCTGATGGGAGCAGCGCGGGCGTGGGCGAGATGTGCCCGAGCTGCGCCCTGGCCCTCAGCAGCTGCCTGCTCTGCCGCTCTTTTGCTGCCCCAGTTGAAGTTTTGCCCTTGGCTGCCTTACGCTGCCTGGCAGCTCCTTGACGGGAAGCAGAGGGGACTGAATAATTGTGGAGATAAAGCCTGAGATGCAGTCGGGTGTCAGGGTGACGCGCACGTGTCCACCTGAGAGCGGAGCAGGCTGCGCTGTGCCTTAGCCCAGCTGATGGGTGACACGGGCATCCTTCATTCCCCCGTGTCCCTGAACCCAAGCCTTGTGTCCTCTAAAGCGCCAAAGCCGCTGCTCTGGTTCCTGCTTGGAGGTTGCTGCAGGGTGGTGAGCCGTCATTTCCCTGTCTCCCATTTGTTGGCCAGTCTGCAAACGGTGGCTGTGAGGCTCAGAGATCATGGTCTCCAATTGAAAGGGCGAGTTATCGACTGAAATTTTCACAGGAGCGTTGCATCGGGAATGTTATGCAGACTGACGGACAGCTTGACAAACTGAATGAGGTTAATTTAAGGGGCGGCAACAGGGCAAACGAAAGGCTGGTGTCTTGTTTGAAACAGAAAAGGAAAATGCTGTAATGCAGGTGGCCGTGCTGCCACCCCGGTGGTACTCTTAACCCTCGAGTGATAATTGCTCTTCCTGTTAAGGCAAGCTTGCTGCTGGCTTTGTGGGAGACAAGATCATTACCTGAGCAAGCCAGCATGATTTGTGGTGAACTTCACTTTGGGATAGTGACTTCAGGAATTCCTTGCAGTCCCCCTCAGGCACCAGCTTCCCTGTACCCCTCTCCTCTCTGCTGGGTGAGTTGTGTCTGTTCTATTCTCAGTTGCAGGGAGCAGCAGGGAGGGAGTATCTCTGCCACCAGAAGAAAATAAGTAAAAACCCGCCAAATCTGTGTGTTGAGACGGGGCTTTTTGGGTTGGAAGAGGGGTGTAGGGACTGCATACCTGCGTCCTCGGTTGGCTTATCCCTGCTTGCCAGGGTGTCTGCAGATCTGCGACCCTTGGGACCAGTGTGTCGTCCTGTGCTCACACTGTCAAATCCTGTGTCTGTCGGGTGTGCTTTTCCCTGTCAGATTGCTTTCCCAGCTGCCAGGCAGCCCAGCGTGTTAGGGAATCCTCTGGATCCAGCAAGGGGAGGATTTGTGTCTGTCTTGGGTGAAAAAAGACTGGAGGAATGAGTCAACATGAAGGAGCTGTTGCAGCTTAGCTGGGGGCTGATGTAACCTGCTGACAAAAGTGGCTGTTTCTCCTCCTTGCTCCATTGTCATCTTCTTTTCCTGCCTCCCTAAGTGCCTGATTTTTGCCGTATTGACAAGTGCCAAAGGCTTGTTATGGACTGATGGAAGTGTTTGCTCTCCCTGCAGAAAGGAAAAAGCATCATTCTTAGGTCATTTCCTACTTGTTCTTTGTCATGCTGTCTTCTCGGAGATGTTTTATGTGGCTGCTAAGGCTGACATCTCTTGGCACCACAGAAGGCAGCTGCATGTCACGTCTCTGTGATCAGGAAAGAAGAGACAGGCCTAGGGTGTAAGTTTTCTTAATCAGTGGCAGGTTTTTCTGCCTGCATAACCCCCGTGCTGGGTCTGTTATGTGCTGCCACAGGGCGCAAATGGTTTCCCAGCGCCTTGTAACGAGGGAGGAGGCAGAAGACCTTCCTTGGGATTTCCTCTTCTCATGACAGTCGTAATGCGGGGTCCTGTCTCCTTCAGCCTGGTCCCTGACCTCCCTGATCCAGAGCCCTGTGCTCCAGGTGAAGCTCGCTGCTGCCTGGTTTCCAGCAGCGGTCGTACAGCCAGCTGCGTCGTCTTCAGGAGGGTGCCTGGTGGCTCAGTGCAGATCCCCTTCGGCGTTCCCAGGGATGCGCTGCTGTCACATTCAACTGGAGCTGACCTTGCAGAAGAGACCAAGTTTTGTTTGTTTTTTAAAAAAAGAAAAAAAGCTGTAACTATTTGTCTTGTCACTGGGATTCACTGCAGATAACTGATTTTTCAGGCAATGTATAAAGGCTCTTGGTCAGGTGTGGTGTAAGCAAGGGCAGAACACGCAGTTCCCATTCCCATACTGGCTTCTCCCCTCTAGCACACAATTTTTTTCATTTACTAATTTAATTGTTTATTACCTCAAGCCTTTGGCGACACTGCCTTTAATAACAAAACAGCCATATGGAGAGACAGCAAAACACGGAGGAGATAAACTTAAAAACAGTGCCGATGAGGGGATGCTGCTTTAGTGATTCTGTTCCTTGTTCTGGCTGACGGGCAATTCTGTTGCTCTCTGAGCAAACCGTGCAGGCTGGGGGCAGTGAAGGCTTTGAAGAGCATGTCAGCATTGACTGCAGTTCTCCCCAGCTGCTCTCACTGAAGTCGGAGCAGACTTGAATTGGCAAGAGGGTGGTTTTTAAATCTACTGCAAATTACCACCACCACCACCACCCCCGCCCCCCCAAAGCAGCTGAATAATTAGCCAGCGGGTCAGTGTTTGCTCCTAGTGAGACAGAGGCAGACAGTGCTGTGCCCTTCAAATGGTATCTGCAGTGCTATTTAGAAATTAGGGTTAAATTAACCTTCCAGGGTACGGGCAGCGCTAGCCCTGCATATGTGGCCTCTTCCAAGGTGAGCAGAACTTTTGAAGATGCGTAGGCTTAACTCTTTCCAGAGCTGTCCCACCAGAGCCTCATGGTGCTCCAACAGCTGACCTTTAGAATTAAACCCTTGGTTTGGGTTTAAAGGCTGTGCTGCTTATACAGCAGTACCAGTTTCTGATTTCCACCCAGTTTGGTTTTGCCAGAGCTGTAGGGAGCTTGTCATGTCGTGGCTGTTCTGGAATGTGGTACAGTGAAAGGAGAGACTGAAATGGCAATTTTTTCCCCCCAGGGCGGTCAAATGCTGGCAGAGGTTGCCCAAGGAGGTTGTGGAGTCTCTGTCCTTGGAGATCTTCAAAGGCCAAGGGCACACAGTTCTCTGCGACCTGCTCGAGGCGAGCGTGCTGGAGCAGAGGGCTTGGCCCAGAGGACCTCCACGGGTCCCTTCCAACCCCCCCTCCTGTGTGGCTCTGTGCTTTGCTTTTCCTCCTAAAGCCCCTCAGCTCAGCCCCGATGCCCGCTGGAAAGGGTGCTGGGGCAAGGGACCATCCCAATCTCCTCCCCGAGGGTCCACCCCAGCACAAGCGCTCCCCACTCCACAAGACCCTATGGCAGACACAGTCAGGAGAGGGAAAAGATTCTTTTATTGTCAACAGCAGCTGCAGGGGCCCAGGAGTCACAGCTGTTCAGCCGGTGAAAATCAGTCGGCACCTGCAACGACAGAGTCAGAAAGCTCTGATAAGCCCCCAGAGGCAGGAAGAGGCAGGATTTGGTTCCCCCCTCTTTGGGGGACGCTGTTTCCGAGGAATTCCTCATGGCCCAGAAGGGACAGCTCTTGCTGGCCTCCACTCGAGGCCAGCTCCGGTGCCTTCTCCCCAGGGGTGATGTCCCTAGGGAGCTGTGCGTGCGCAGGGATGCTGACAGTGCCCCTGTGCCGCGCAGCAGGGCTCGACGGGGAGCCCCCGGGGAGCTGCCGTGGGACTCATCCCAAACCCTGCTCAGCACCAGCCCTCGCCGGCCCTTGCCAGCCAGCTGGGCTGACTTAGGGCCGTGTTCAGGGCTGGGAAAGATGGGCAGCAGCGCGTGGTACGCACCTGGCCTTCCTGACGTGCTGCAGCTTCCTGCATTTTCTCAGGTTTGGGTCCACAAAATCGCTTCCTCTCTTCTCCTTTTTATTTGTGCTTGGCTGTCCCTCTCCTCTGCCCAGGCTTCTTTTCTCTTCCTTTTCCTTGACTTTTCCTTCTCCTGGTGGGAGCCTGCAAACCTTTCCATCCCACAGCGTGATGAGATGGGGAAAGCCCCAAGCCCCTGCAGCGAGCTCTCAGGTCAGGCAAGGGGAGCTCTTCCTACCTGGTTTCCTGGGGCAGGCTGGTCAGTTGTGGCAGGCGTGCCAGGGACTCTGCCGTGCCCTCGGGGGTGCCTGGAGGCAAATCTGGAGGTGCCTAAACCAGAAACTTGGGAGGTAACGGGTGGCAAGTGACAGCCTGGGGTAGTGAGGGCCTGACTGCCAAATTGCTGTATGAGCTCTACAGAGGAGATGCTGCTTTGCATCGTGCACATTTTGCACAGTCCAGGCAACGCAGCCTAGACTTGATGAAGCTGCGATGGAGTAGGATTTGAGCAAAAGCCCTCTCAAGGTGGCAGCTACTCCTTTCTGTCCTTTTGTGGGTATTTTGTAGGTATGTTTTATTTGATGAAGCAGATCACACTTAATGAAGTGCATTCCAGAAACAGCCTTTCCAGTTTTCCTTAGCACGCACCACTCTGGGGGGAGAGGAGGAACCCCAAAGGCACAAGAGAGCGGCTGCCAGGAGGAGGCCCAGCGGCTGCTTGGCCTCCTGGGAAATTACTGTCCCACCTGAGACATGTTGCCCCAGCGTCTGTGGAGCTGCCGTACCTCTGCCGCTTTGGGCCCTGCCCCTGTGTCTCCCCCAGCTCCGCTGTCGATGTCCAGCACAGAGGCGGCTGCATCCAGAAAGGCTTTTGCCGGACGCTGGGTCTCTGCTGTGCCTGCAGGGCCACTTTGCTCTTCGCACCGCAGCTCTGGAAAGCAAAAGCACGTGCAGCAGCGCGACTTCTTGGAAGTCAAGAACACCTAAGCAAAGCCCAGCCGAGCCCTACACCACTTGTCTCGTCAGCGTTGAGGTTTCTGGCATCCCAAGCCCCAGTGTCTGTGACAAGCCTCAGTCCCGCCTCCTACCTGTGCCCCTGTCCATGGGTGCTGGCACCTCCTCGGCTGATGGAGGGGAGAGGCCGGCCACCTCCTCCCCAAAGATGTCCCCGCAGTTTTCAATGAGGAACTCCACCAGCACGTTCACCTGCAGACATCAAAGCCTTGGTCTCAAGCCAGGTGCCTGCAGACGTGTCAAGCAGCCTTTCCCACTGCTGACCCTTCGCCTGCGCAGGCGGCTGCGGCTGGGGGTTGCTCTTCCAGGCACCCAGCCCACCAGCACTGGCCCAAGGGAGGAGGCAGCCAGGGACCTCGCAACAGCCAAGCTCCGATGGGCCGGGAAGGCAGCACTGGCTGCTGGGTAGGGCGTACCTTCTCGGTCACCGCCAGCATGGCCTGCAGCGGGAGCAGGTCCTCGTTGGGTGGGCTCAGCAGGTTGGGCCCGACGCAGATGGCCAGGTTGCTGCAGCTCATTCTGCTGGTGGCTGCGTTGTGGCCGATGTGCTGCAGCAGGGCCATCAGCCGCTTCAGGAGGAGGAGGTTGGCCGCAGGCAACTTGTTGGCCACCCTGAGGGAAGAGGAAGACAAGGCTGATGAAGCAGAGGGTGCCCACAGCCGTCCCCGCAGCTGGCCCCAGGCGGGTGGGAGCCAGCGGCCGTGTTGCACAGCTTTGCAGCTGCCCGAAAAGACAGCTTTCTGAGGAGCCCGTGCCTTTGCAGGCAGGTCCCAGAACTCTCCCGGTCCCTGCTCACCAGGCAGGCTGCTGCCCACACTTACGCTTTCAGCTCCTCCACCTTGGCCTGCTTGCTGGCCCTCTCCATGGCTGCCATCCAGTCCTCGTAGAGGTCGACGACGAGGAGCTTGGTGGGGATGCTTCGCAGGAAGTCCTGCAATGCCAAGGGCTGCAGGTGAGCCTTTGAACGCTGCAGGCCAGCCAGGAGCTCCTCCAGCTGCAGGTCAGAAGTGCTCACCTTCAAGATGACGGCCAGCAGCAGCGCAGGCTGGCTTCCTACATCGATGTCCTTGCCGCGGTCCAGGGCCTCGCGCAGCTGCCGAAGTTCTGTCCCACCGGCAGCTCTTCGGAATATCCCCTCCGTTGCTGGTCCTTGCTGGTGCAGGACAGCCAGCAGCTCCTGCAGGAGAGGCAGGAGGCCACTTGCTTGGCTGAAGAACCAAGCGGTGGCAAGGACCAGAGCTCTGCCCCAGACGTGGTTGCCTAAGCGCCACAAAGGGTCTGGGACCAGAAGCAGGTTCTGGGGGTGCAGAGCCCAGTGCCCTGTCCCCGCAGCTGCTGGGGACACGCAGGCCCTCTCCAGAGCAGCCAGAGGGATGGCTGGGGACCCCGTCTGTCCAGGCTGGCTTACCTGGATGGGCCGGGGCAGCATGTTGTCCTCCCCACAGAGGGCTGCCAGGGGCTGCCCAAAGAGCGCCCTGCTGCAGCTGGAGCCCGCCTGCCCTGGCGCCTGGGCAGCGGCCGGGGTGCGCCGCAGGGCAAAGGGCCAGGGCAGCCCCATCCTCCTCCTGCTGGTGCTGCTCCCGCTGCTGCTCCCTCCTGCTGCAGAGGAAAACAGAGTAAGACACCACCAATGGAGACCCCAGGCCAGCGGTCCCAGCGCCTGCCCTGCCCTGCGCTGCCCTGCCGGCAGCACGGTGCTGTGTGGTGCGGCAGGATGGGCAGGGAGGCAGCAGCTGGAACCGCGGCTGTGGCTCGGAGGTGTTGACTTAGAGGCTCTTGAGAGCCATCGTGCCACGGGGTCAGCCTGTGCCAGCCTTCGCCCTGCCCTCCTGCAAGCTGCGGGCAGCAGCAGAGGCTCCGTGTCCCCGCAGAAGCATATCCAGCAGGCACTGCCCAGCAGTTGTCCTTGTCCGTCCAGGTGACATCCTTCCGTGGGCTGCCCAACCTGCATGGCGACACTCGGGACAAGTGAGCACAGCATTGCAGGAGGTTGCCTTGCTTTCCCAAACTCACCTGGTGCGGGGCAAAGTCCCCCTGCGTTTGCAGATGGGGCCGTCGCAGGCCCTTGCTTGGGATGAGCCTGCAAGAACCAAGAATCGGGCTGTGCTTGGAGAGCAGCCCCGCAGCAGAAAGGGCCACCAGCAGCCTGAGCGTGGCAGAGCTGGGACCCTCTGCCCTCCCGGGCTCTCTTCCCCATGTGGCAGGGTTCCTCCCAGTGTCACCAGTCAGAACGTGCTGGCGTGCTCCTGGCTTCCCAAAACTCTCTGCTCCCTGAGTGGCACCATCAGACCCTCTGTCCCTCCCGCACAAGCTCACCCCAGTCCCTGCGCATCCCGGCGCAGCCAGAGGCAGGTGCAAGGCAGCCATTCTCACCTCTGCCTGTGCCTCCATCAGCCTCTCCAGGCTCCTGGCGCACAGTGTCCTCCACTGGGCAGGAGAGAAGGAGGGGAAGAAGGTGAGCAGCCATGGCTCTGCTGCTCGGCTGCAGGAGCAGTGCTTGGGGACAGGGCCCAGAGCAGAGAGATACTCACGGCGTGGCGGCGGCTCAGCTCCTTCTCCAGGAGCTTGATGGATGTCAGATGGGTGACGCGGGCTCCCGTGCGTCCTTCTGGTGTCCTGTGCACCGGGAAGGGAGAGGGAGAGAGCTGGGTGAGCCCCAAGCCGTCTCTTGTCTCTTGTCAGGCAGCTGTGCCCGAGAGCTGCTCCAGCCACGGGGGCACCTTCCCCAGCTGGGGGCTGTGTTCCCCCGTCCATCCAGCTTCTCCTGGAGCATCCCCCCGGCTTACCCCAGCAGCGTGGCCACCCACAGCTCCTTCAGTGCCTGGGATCTGCAGATAGAGAGGAGAGAGAGCGTCAGGCCCTGCTGCCCCCAGCCCTGGGCAAAGGTGGGTGCCTGCACAGCCCTGTGCTGTGGGGCAGGACAGAGGCGCTGTCCAAGCCCTGGGTCGCTCTGTCCTGCCTGAGCGGCTGCATTTGCCCTTCCCTTCTGGGGACCAAAAGGTGACCAGGGGATGCAGGATGGGGAAACATCCCCCATCCCTCCCTCCCTGCCACCGGGCTGCCTGCTCCCTGCCCAGCTCTGCACGCAAGGCAGAGGCCTGTGTTCATGGAATGGCGTGGGCACGGCTGGGAACCTCTGCTGCCCGACCACGACTCACCCAAAAGTGGCGATGCAGGAGCCGGTGGGCCAGGCGAGGATGACAGAGGTGCTGTCCTCATCGGTGCCTTCCTCCTCCTCCTGTCCATCCTGCCCCGCAGCCTCCTTCCCGCTGCTGAGCACCCACAGCTGGTCCAGCGCCAGGCGGAGCTGTGGGCGCAGGCTGGTGCCATGTCTGCAGAGAGCAGAGGCGGGCACTGAGCTGGAGGGGGGCTCCTTGGGCTGGGTCCCCACGCGCAGAGCCCTGTCCCCCACCTGCCCTTGGGACGGACATTGGTGCCTCCAGCACCGAGGGGCCGGGGCCTGGGGCTGGTGCCAGGGTGTCCCTGGGCCGGGGCTGGGGGCAAGGATCTGGGCTCTGAGGGTCTTACCGCAACTTGGCGACCACCAGTTCCTCGTGGAGGAGCAGAAGGCGCCTCTCGCTCCTCTTGCGGCCCCGGGTCAGCCGCACGTCCGCGCTCAGCACCGGCTCGGCGTCGCTGAGAGCCTCCCTGCAGAGCAGAGAGCGGCGGGCATGAGCAACGCCAGTGCTGCGTGGCCCAGCTGTGCCCGCGTGTCCCCGAGCCCGGGGGGAGCCCACCTGGAGCCGCAGCAGCAGCTGGCCTGGCCCATCCTGCCCGGGAGAGGAGGGCCCTGGCCGTGCAGCGAGGAGGGGGCCCAGCCGGCGACGGCGAGGCTGGGAAGCGGGGTGCTGGTGCTGTGGCAGCGCTGCTGGGCCAGAGGCTGCCTCCTGCCAGCGCCGCTGCGTGCCAGCACGGCTCTGCCCTGCTGCCTGTGGTGGCCGTGGGCTCCCCGTGACCAACGGTCTGAGCCCAACGGAAAGTGGGCGGGGCCTGCGGGGCGGGGCTGGGGCCCTCTCCAGTATGGCCGGGCCTGCCTCGCCCCGGGGAGCCCCGCGCAGGACAGGGCAGGGGGCAAGGGCCACCTCCCTGCGCCTGCGGCCAGCGCTTTGCCCTGGGGTTTGGACAGGGCCCTGCTCGATAAAAGAAGCCGTTTTTCCTAGAGGTGACCGTTGTGGCCTGAGGCAGACTCCTCTTGGTGGAGGCCGGCCTAGCGGTCGGAAGGCCTCTGGCACACAGGCCGTGCCAGGCCTCAGGCCCCAAGGCGCTGGAACTGGAGCAGGCCCAGCAGGAGGAAAAACTTCCATTTTTACCAAAAGACGGGGGGACTAGCAGCAGTCAAGAGCCGCTCGTGTCCTGCCAGGCGCCACAGGGAAATGAAATGTGTGGTGAGCTTCGGCAGGAATTGTGGTGCCCCTGGAGCACCACCCTTGCTTGGGAAGGCTTTATCCCACCTGGGTGCTAAGGCTTCACCCTTGGCAATCAGGGCTGGGTGAGCGCCA
This sequence comes from Falco peregrinus, assembly GCF_023634155.1. Taxonomy (NCBI): domain Eukaryota; kingdom Metazoa; phylum Chordata; class Aves; order Falconiformes; family Falconidae; genus Falco; species Falco peregrinus. The sequence goes on along the minus strand of NC_073734.1, from coordinate 1,276,196 downwards.
CACAGGAGCCCCTGCCCTGTTAGCCATGACCTTCACCCAGCCGGTGGCCGACACGGCCAGGGGCGAGTCTGTGGGGTAGGCCGTGACCATGGCAAAGAAGGGGAAAAGTAGTCAGCTTTTGATGGCCCGTGTCTCGTTTCACTGTTGACCCTAAGCAATGCCTTGCTTCAAATAGAAGTGATTCAGAGAGTTACACACCCGCCCTGTTCAGGAAAAATGCAGGAAATCAGAGACATCTAGAAAATTCTCTTGTGGCTGTTGTACACTGCAGCAAGAAGCAGCGTGGGTCCAGTGGCTAATGCTGGAAGGGGAATTCAGCACTTCTGGGAAAGGGAGATAAAGGCACTCTTGTGGGCCAGGCTGGGATTGGAGAGCCTGGGTGGGTGTCTGGGGTCCCAGCTTTCCCGCAGTGCTGACTGTGGTGCGTGCTGCTTGTTCTTCCCTGCAACGCCGGCTGCATCCACCTGCTGGGGCTGTGCTTGGGAAGGGCTCCGGGGGTGAGCAAGCCCATGGGAGAGGCCTGGGGAGAAGCTCTTCTCCAGAGATCTACCAGAAACTGTCCAGAGCATCCGAGAGGATGCTCTGTATGACAAGGGAAGGTGCCCGTTGGTCCAATGTATGAGAGCCTGCAGGGCTCCCATCAGGGTCCTTTGACCTACCCATCCTCCAGCCAGCAATCCAGGTGCTGGGGGGTCCCATGTAGGTCTCCTGAGGTACCCTTTAGCCCCAGGCAAGGTGTCGTGCCTCAGTGTGTGCTTGCAGGGCATGTTTCCTTCCTGCTGACAAGGGCGGAATTGCAGTTAAATGCCCCTGGGCGATCCCGAGCCAAGCAAACTTTTTTCTATGGGTCACACTGCTTTGCAGTCCATGTGTGTGGTTCAGCTCCTGCATGGGAGCTGAGGACACGAGGTGACCTAGCTCGGAAGCTGGCCATTCTTGCTCCAGGCAACTCCAGTTGCTTGCGTTTTCCTTCAGCTTCCCCAGCCTGATCATCTCCACTGTCACCTCCTCCCTGTCCTACAAGAAGTATCCCTATCCCAGCCATTAGGACAGTGGCACAGCACTCAGAATCCAGATCACTGGTAGAGAAGAAGGACAGAGGAAAAGAGAAGTTCTCCTTTGAAAGAAATCCTTCTTTGTCCTCCTTTAGCTACTAGTGGATGAAAAAAAGGGGGACAGAATTTCAGGCCAGCCACAGCACTGGCTTTCAAGCCTGAGCTTGTCATCTCATGGCTGTTCTGGAATGCGGTACAGTGAAAGGAGAGATAGAAATGGCAAATTTTCCCCCTCGGGGCGATCAAATGCTGGCAGAGGTTGCCCAAGGAGGTTGTGCAGTCTCTGTCCTTGGGGATCTTCAAAGGCCAAGGGCACACAGTTCTCAGCAACCTGCTCGAGGCGAGCGTGCTGGAGCAGAGGGCTTGGCCCAGAGGACCTCCACGGGTCCCTTCCAACCCCACCCTCCTGTGTGGCTCTGTGCTTTGCTTTTGCCCTGGCGGAGATCTTCAGGGACTTTGTGCTCCGTTTTGTGTTGCCTTAGGGCTACGATGTGCTGTGGTTTGGGGGCAACAAGGTCAAGTATGTCAGAGGTCAAGCGAGTTAGTGTCAAAGTGTGTTACTGTTATGGACAGAATCTGTGTTTGTTGGCCCTGTGTTCCTGGGGTTATGGCATTTTTATCTTATCTTGTGATCTGTGTGGTGGGTTTTTTTTGCAGAGAGTGCCTTTTTCAGCTATTTTGCCTTTGTGGGGTTTGGATGGGTGCCTTTGGTTTGTGTATGATGTTTCTTCTGGTTGTTTTTCTGCTGTGCTGGTGGATGGTGGTGGGCTTTTCTGTCTTGAAACCATCGATACTGGTCTAATAGATCTCCTGCAGGTCAGGCAGTGTCACTTCTGGCGTGGACTGACTCATTTCTGGTGAGCTGGTGGGTAGGTGTGGAGGACTTGTGGTCCCTCCATGGGGAATGACTGCTAGAGGACTAACAGGCAGATCTGTGGAGGGGTGAGAGGACCGCTGGCCCCTAAGTAGTGACTGTCAGAGGACTCAGTGTACTTGAACTAACGTGGGCTTCCAAATTCGTGGTTATCTGTCCTGCCTTGTGGAAGAGCCATGGGAAGTCACCAGCCACACGGAAGGACAAGGGGGTTCCCAAGGCTACGTGGCTTCTTGGGTTTTGCTTTTGAGTAAGAAAGTCTTGTCTCAACATGAGTACAACTGTGAACGGTCAATTTTGCTAACTTTAGAAAGCAGGGAGCAGCACTTTTGTGCTGTGCCTCACATGGCTGCCAGGGCAGGGTGAGAAGCAGCAAGAGAATTCCTTCCTGTCACTTCTCCAGGGGAGCCGTGCTGCACTTGTCAAGGTGAGGGTTTTTTGGCTCTATATGATTGAAAAGGTGAGGGGTTAATTTTCTCACCACAGAAATTAGGGAGCAGAACATTTGTGCTGTGCCTCACATGGCTGCCAGGGCAGGGCGAGAAGCAGCAAGAGAATTCCTGCCTGGCACCTTCTCCAGGGGAGCAGTGCTGCACTTGGACAAGGTGACTTTTTTTTGGTTCTGCACCATTTCAAAAGTGATGGTTCCGTTTTCTGACCACAGAAAGCAGGGAGCAGAAATTTTCTTTTGTGCCTCACATGGCTGCCCGGGCACGGTGAGAAGCAGTAAGAGAATTCCTGCCTGGCACCTTCTCCAGGGAGCACTGCTGCACTTTGTCAAGGTGAGTTTTTTGGGCTGTGCATTATTGCCACTGAAAAGAGGTCAGTTTTCTCAGCACAGAAAGCAGGGAGCAGCACATTTGTGCTGTGCCTCACATGGCTGCCAGGGCAGGGTGAGAAGCAGCAAGAGAATTCCTGCCTGGCACCCTCTCCAGGGGAGCAGCCCTGCACTTTCCCAAGCCATGTTTTTTGCTTCTGTATGAGTTCTAAAGTGCTGTGTCAATTTTCTCACCACAGAAAGCAGGGAGCAGTACCCTTGCGCTGTGCCTCACATGGCTACCATGCACGGTGGGAAGCAGCAAGAGAATTCCTTCCTGGCACCTTCTCCAGGGGAATTTCCCAGTTCCCGAGAGACTCCTGGCACCAGCTGCAAGGGGGCTCCCAGCCGAAGGGAATTGGGGTGGGAATTGGTGATGTCTCCTTTCCTTAGGCATGTTAACACTTTGGAATAACAATTGGATGCTTCGCTTCTGTTGCTCTTTTATCATATTGCTCACAGTAACTGCCACTGGTTCCTTTTATCATATTGCATGCTATTTTCTTTTATTGTAATATAAGAAACTGCGTTTGATATATTCCATCATTTGATAGATTTGATAGATTTGATTATATTTGATGTAGAGTTCAGCTTTGCTGTGTATCCAGTCAGTCAGCAAAACATAATTTGGCGTAGTCGGCATCGTATGAAGTAAAACTCTCTCTATTTAAGAAAAAAAAATGTTCCTCAACTTGCTATTGGCAGGTGGGAACCATTGCCTTACGGTGTTTGGGCCAGAGTGGTCTGGTGGTGCTGGGCAGTTGGGCCGTGCCAGGGACAGAGGGACGGGGGCAGGGGAGGGGGCGGGGGGAAGGGGTTTAGGGACGGACGGGTGGGAATGGATGAAGGTGTTTAGGGATGGAGCGGGGTGTGTGGGGGTGGGGCAAGGATGTGTGTTTGTGGGAGTGGGTGTGGGGGGGGTGGGGGGTGGGGGGAGGTGGGTGTGTGTGTATTGATACACCGGGGGTGGGGGCGTGGGGGGGGGTTGAGGGTGTGTGCGTTATTTAGAGAACAGATTGGGGGGCCTGGGGGAAGGGTTTTAGTGGCGGACGGGGGGTTAATGGAGGCCTTTAGGGAAGAACCGGGGGGCTGGGGGAAGGATTTTAGGGACGGGCCGAGGGTGGGGGAGGGCTGGACCAGGGTCTGGGGGAAAAGGTTTTAGGGACAGGGCGGGGAGGTGGAGGTGGGGGATGATTTCAGGAACAGCCAGGGTGGAGGAGGGGGTCAAGGGAAGTCTTTCAGGGTTGTTTGGGGGGAAGGATTTTAGGGACGGATGTGGTGTCTGGGCGGACGTTTGATGCCACCGTATAGATTCCACTGTATATACGTTTCTGTCCAGGGATTCTGTTAAGGGAAGGCTGCTGGCTCGGCAAAGGGACAAGATGTCTGAGCTCCCCAGTTACCACACTGATTTGGTGTTTAGCTCTACGTTAAACACACCTGCGCACAAAGGTTAGGCCAAGCTGACTCTCTAAAGCTGTTAGAAGTGACAAATTAAGGGACTTTGCATCCAGGGAGTCAGCCTTGGGAATGATGGCGAACAAAGAATGGATGGGGAAAAGATCTCCGTTCTCTTCAGTGATGCAGAAAGAGCCTCTGGGTGAGGACGTTGTGGCCACAGGAGGAGACAAGCCGATAGAGTGCTGCGATCCGCAGAATGTTGGTTGGAAGTCGGGCAGAAGTAATTGTTGTGGGGGGAGATCGCGACCTCTGACTCAGATAGCCCCCCGAGAGAGGGCAAGGCCCCGCTTGGGGAGCATGGGGAGCTAGTAAAAAACCTCAGCAGTGCTGTCTGAGGGTGTGTGCTCATTTGTATTAAAGCAAGAAACTTGTAACCCACCCCGTGCCTGACTGAAAATGCATGTGTAATGCGCTATGAGTGTGCAAGTGCTCTGCTGTCCATAGTGCGTGCCCTCGAGTAACTGGGTGAGCACGCTCAGAGGAAACATTCCCCCGTGCTCCCAGCACTGCCATAAAGAATGCCTGCCTTCTGAAACTTGCAAGCAAGGCTTAGAGGGTTTCTCTCCATGACCGACTTTATGGCATCATTCCCACCATACTGGAGAAAGCAAATCTTTTATTGTTTGGTGGTGAAAGCAGCTTGGGCAGTGTCACTGATGTGCAGCACTTTTTTAACCTCAGGTCTAAAGTGCCACCGGTCCCACCGTGGGGTACATCCTTCCTCAGGCTTTCACCAAACGGAAAGGATGCATCAAACCCACCCCACAAACACGTCCTGCACTTTTTTTATCTTTCCTGGAACGTGGGGACATGACCCTGCTGGGCCATCAGTGCCACCTGCCTGGGAGCCAAGATGGTGCCTTTGCATTCCAGGCTAGGAACTTACCTTCTTTTTTTCCTTTTCAGTGACTTTAGAGCCATCCTTAGGGAGGCTGGTTAAGCTGGTTTACTGCACAGCTGGTCGCCAGTGGAGGGAAATGGTAAGCTCCGCTGTTGCCTTTGGTGTTTACTTGTTACTGTGTCGCTCATTTGAGTGATCTTCTCATGCCCCGGCAAGCAGAAGCTATCACGCCACTTTAGGCCTTGGTCTAATAGTCATGCAAAGCAATATTGAAAGTCATTCTGAGGTCTGGAACAGGCCCCAATATGCATTTTATAAAAGTGCTTCTTGGCTGCTGTTTATCTTTGTATGGGGTTTTTTTCCCATTTCCCCAGACTGCTGAAGCTCTGAAAGGCGCCGATGAGCTGCTCTCCCTCAGTTTGCTCCTTTGCCTTTGGGGACTGCGGTTCATGTTTTCTTCATGGCCTTGCAGAGGAGAAAATCCATGAGTACACCACCTTGTTTTTTTCACCTAAGCTAATTTCAGAAACTGCCTCCTTTAACTTAAACATGAAACTCTTCTTCACCTCTTTGTGCACTTGTAGAAAAGCAGGGTGGGGTGGGGGGTGGGGGTGTCTTCAGGAAGTGCCTGCAAAAGAGCCTTTGGGAGATCCTGTCCCTTGACTCACATGTGGGGTAGTGAAGAGTCTGAGAAAGTCATGGGTGTTTTGGTGTTCACCTAAGCACGTTTTCGTTTTGGTTTTTTTCTTTTTTCTTTTTTATCTTATGTAGCTTATGTCACCAGGTAGTGACAGCCTGGGGATGACAGGAGGGGACAGCAGGCAGTGGCAGTGTGGAGTGTGACCAGAGGGGACAGTAGGCAGGGACAGGCCTGGGGGTTACCGGAGGGGACAGCAGGCAGTGACAGCCTGGGTGGTGACAGGAGGGGACAGCAGGCCATGACAGCCTGGGAGGTGACAGGAGGGGACAGCAGGCCGTGAAAACCTGGGAGGGGACAGCAGGCCATGACAGCCTGCGTGGTGACAGGAGGGGACAGCAGGCAGTGGCAGCATCGAGGGTGACAGGAGGGGACAGCAGGCCGTGACAGCCTGGGGGTGACAGGAGGGGACAACAGGCAGTGACAGCCTGGGGGGTGACAGGAGGGGACAGCAGGCCGTGACAGCCTGGGGGGTGACAGGAGGGGACAGCAGGCCGTGACAGCCTGGGGGTTACAGGAGGGGACAGCAAGCCGTGACAGCCTGGGGGGTGACAGGGCACGGGGCAGTGATGTGCCCAGGGCTGTTGGGAGAGCCCCCACAGGCGCAAGGGCTGACAGGTGACGCAGGATGGTGAAGGCCCCAGGGGGTGACAGCAGGGACACCGCAGCCCTGGGGGGTGACAGGGCACGGGGCGGTGACAGGCTGGGGGACAGCAGGGACACCGGCGGCCCAGGCGGGGCTGATGAAGGCCCCTCCCCCAGGGGCGCTGAGTGGCCCCCTGAGCCCCTCTGTCACAATGCGGAGCCGCCTGGGTTGCCATAGCGAGCAGCTTGGCCTGGCAGCGCTGGTGCGAGGAGGGAGCGGAGGCCGAGCCAGGGCCTGTCCCCATCGTCCTCCCACCGGGGCTGCGAGGAGGAGCCGGCGGGCTCAGCCCGCGCTGCTGGCCCCAGCCCCTCGGTGGGCCCTGACCTGCTGTGGGGGCCGCGAGGCCAGCTGCTGCGTGAGGTGCCATCGCGGAGCGGGCACCGCCTGGCCCCGGCCATGTCGTGTGTCCACTACAAGTTCTCCTCCAGGCTGAACTCCGATGTGGTCACCTTTCACGGCCCCCACATCTCCCTGCGCGACCTCAGGCGCCAGATCATGGGCCGCGAGAGGCTGAAGGCGACCCACTGCGACCTGCAGGTCACCAACGCCCAGACCATGGAAGGTGCGTGGGGGCGGCGGGCGCGGGGACCGGGGACCGGCCGGCTGGCGATGGCGCAGGCGGCCAGTGAGGCGGTTGGGCCACGGCCGGCAGCGGTGACTTGTGCTGGGGCCTCAGAGCTGCTCTTCCGTGGTTGTGCGCTGGCAGCTGCCGTCAGGGCTGTGTGCGCAGCCAGGCACAGCAGCGTACGGGGTCCGTGTGCGACACCGCGCGTGGAAGAGGTTTGGTTTCTGGGAACCCTTCTAGCTAAAACGATAAGGGAATGTGGGACAATGCCTTGTCATCACAGACCTGCCAGATTTCTTTGAAAGCCGGCAGAGAAGGCTGAACATGATAGAAAAGGAGTGGGTGGCTAATTTAAAGGGGAAAAAAAAGTGGGTTTGGTGACTGAAATTTGTCTTCAGCTACTTTTACTCCACCGCATTGGAAAAGCGGTGCTTGGCTGCTGCAGAAACTGCTCAGTAGCAACGTTTTGGATCAAGAGTGTATCTGTGAGTGAGAATCTATGCAGACCCTGGAAAGCCATCTTGTAGACGAGTGTTCTGTCTAAAGTATACTTGGCATTTCTTGCTAATACAGCTTCTTTGCTGCACCATGCTACACATTCATTCAGATGCTATTGAGCATCATTTCTTCATTTCTTTCAAACGGTGCATTTTTGTCGTGGTACTGCGTGTTCAACGGTGTCAGGGCAGTACTGAAGTTTTATGGCAGATCAGTTATGGTGAATATACCTAGAAATGTTCTTAGAGAAACCCTAAGTTCTTTTGAATCTGAGAAATGGTGCTTGATTCTCAGAGACGGTAATGGTTTTGTATTACTTAGTGTGCTGTTTCAGTTTGGTAATCTACCGTCTGGCAAAGCTTGCATGTGATTAAAGACTTTGGAATATGACTTGTCAGAAATACAAAGACTTGGAAACCATCTCCATTCCTTAAACATTCAAATTTTATCGGTTGGGGTTTTTTTTTCTTTTTTCCTGTGGTTCTGTGACATTCCCACAACAGTCTTGTCTTTACAATGTGTACTCATAGGATTTTTTCCTCTTCCTCTTTGATGTATTAAAACTTAAACAGAATAACATGCCTGCTGCGGTAACTGTAACTTTGGCTCCAGCCTTTCAAGTGGTTGGACCTAAAGACGCTGTTTACCTACAGATAGGTAAAGTAGGTTCAGGAGAGTATCTGTGAGCAGACTTAACAGCACGGTGTTAGGGGTCTTGGGGGTGTTACGGGATCGCGTGTCATATACAGCAGTAGAGACAGACATGCAGGTAGAGGCAGACGTACAGGTTGTGACACAGATGCTTACTGGAACTTTTGTAAGGGTGTTTTCCCCGTGAAAATGCAAAAATCCCCCAGCGGTTGTCAGAGCAAAGCTAAGGAATACATTTCGGTGTCATTTATGTGTATGCCAGATTTTGGGGTTTTATACATAACCGTGACTTTCCGTTTTTATTGGACAGCATCTACGTGCTTAAAGTCACCTTCAGAAGATGAAGGAAAGAACTAGGCCTGGATGCTCTGCCTAAAGGGGGTTCTTGGAGATCCTCCCTGTGGAGATATGGTAGTGGGTTTTATAACTTTGTGCAGGAGTCCTGACTAAATGTTGGCATGATCTTGGAAAGACCCTTCAGTGAACCTTGAGTGAAGATGGCCAACTTGTTCAGAGTTTTCCGAGCCGCGTGATCACGGAAATCTCGTAGTAGAAGCAATGCTAATAGAAGCTAAAAGTAAACAGGATTTTACACATCACTGGGGGGAAAAAAAAGAGATGGTGGACTCTTTTTGAAGATGGTGGGAAGGCAAAATGGATGGTTGGGATGTGTTTTAAAAGGTGGGAGGCGGGGTGGGGGTGTCCTCTTCCGTGCTCGCTATTATAGAGACATGTTCTAGGGTTTTGTAAGCTAACAGGAGCAAAAGCAATGAAAGTTAGATCAGGAAAGAGCCTCATGTTTTAGCAGACTCTGCTTTAGTGACTTTAGAGACCATTTTGCTGTTGGCATTGAAACGATTCAAAACAAATGGAAAAGATTTTGCTGCTTGTGTTTGACTATCAGACCTGAAGATTTCTGGAAAGGTACCGTGAGTGTGTGGACATGATAAAAGCATGACGCTGTGTGTAAAATGTTGCTTTTCTATCCGTAAAGGGTTCCCTGAAGTGCTATGTCATGACATATTAATATCACTCTTACGAACTGACTGATGCTTTCTCTGTATTGATGTTGTTTTCAGAATACACAGATGACAATGCCCTGATTCCAAGGCACTCATCGGTAACTGTTAGGAGAGTCCCTGTTAGAGGAGTTAAAGCTACCGGCAAGACAGACCTTGGGTAAGTAGCCATAACGCGTTGTGTTCTTTGGGAGGGGTTTCAGTGTGTTCACCTTCTTTGTGGCTGTTGGTTTACGGAGGCATTCCGGTTGTCTCTTTCTTGTTAAAGCTGCTGTTAAATTGTGTTGTGACAGGGCAGATTTGAATGTATCTGTCCCAAAGCAGACTTAGATTTTTCAGCCCGCTGGGACGTGGCATTCAAAGTCCAACAGTGGTAGCTGTTCAGACGTTTGAATTGGGTTTGTTCTTGGGCTTGGTTTTTCTGAGAGTCAAGTTCTCCGTCCTGTTTCCTCTATGCAGAGAGATTCCTTATTTTATGCTTTTGCTTGTATTGCTTTTAGAGTAAACGGAGAGACACATTGCAGTGTGAACTGGTAATTGGTTCCCATCTGCCAGCAGTCCGAGTCCCAGTGTTTGACTGCTTCCTTTGTTTGGGGGCGGGGGGGCAGGGTATTCTTACACCCCAGAGGGGTGGGGGTGGCGGGGCTGCATGCTGTCTCCAGAGGAAAGACTGAGAGTGGCCAGCTGGCAAACCGTGCGAACAAGAAGTTTCATTCTTAAGTGATTCCTATTAGTTTCCTAAAGACAATGCCTGTGTCGGGCAAGAGAAAAAGAGCAACGTCCTAAAGCGTATTGCCTTTTGTGCCAGGACGGTGAAGGAGCAGTTGATCTTTTCCAAACCTGAAGCTCAGAAAGCAGTTGAGCACATTCCCAAATGTTAGTAGTTACCTTTCTAAGTTTGATTTCACCCTAAGCTGCTCTCTGTGCTCCAGGTATTATTGCTGTATTCCTCAGATTTATGGAGGACAGAGAATCTGATTACAATTGCAGATATTCAAATGTAAGCCTGACTACAGCATTGTTGCTGTCATCGATGTATTCGTCCAGTCCAGTTCTGTATCAGCTGCGTCAGCATGGTTTGAATGGTCATGTTTTCCAGCCTTCTTCAAGACAGACCTCTCCTCCACCATTAGTAGATATTATTGACTTGTGGTTATGCCGTGTCTTTCTAATGTTAGTTCTCAATAAATAAAGTATACCGGCGAGTTTCAGTGTGTCTCAAACAAACAGTACAGCAGCATCCTAGTACCCATGAAGCATCTGCAAGCAAACCCCCCTGAATTTATGTGGCTCTCCTGTAAGCTTTGGGCATATTAGTGCTTTCAGGCACTGCCAAGAGTTTCTGGATGCCACAGCACTGTGCTGCTAAGCATGGCCTTGTTTGGGGGGTTAATTTAGATCGGGATGCTTAGTGCTGTCTTGTCAATATAGCCTCCATTTCTGGTTGGATGACACCCTCTCCTGGTGTTGGAATGCTGCCCTAAAATGAGAGGCTAGGTGCCACTAGCATCAAAGATCCAAGAAGCACCTGCACGTGGGGATAAGGGATGAATGCCGCTGCTCTGCTAAAGTTGCAAATGGATCAGGCAGGTCAGCTTTCTATTCCTTCAGCTGGAACCATTGTGGAAACAACTGGTAGAGTTGTTAATGTTTGGGAATGGTGAATGCATGCTGTCGTGGTGGAGAGGCCTTCAGGAATGTGTTAGTCACCTTGTAGTATCTTCCTCAAGGCAAGTGGATGAAGAAACCATGGTGTGGTAATCTAAAGCTTTTCCTCGCGCTTCCTCATCTTCAGGAGGTACGTGGCTGTACTTGCGAGCCTGGTGGTGGTGTAGCAGTGGCAGGAAGTATGAGCCTTTCTATTTGTGCAGGACTTGCACAGCAGCCTTTGGGTTGCCTCTGCTCGTGGGACGCTTTGGATGAGGTATGAATTGTTTGTTAACTAGATGGGCGGTTGCATGTTTGATTCATGAGTAGCATGCAGGTACAGACCAATGAGTATGTGGAATCTCGGCAAGGGCTTGTGTGTCATAAGTGTTCCCTAAAATATTGTAGCATGTTCAAGATGATCTTAAAGGAAGTTCTGGTAATCAAGACTTTTTTTCTTACTTTTTTAACACAGGCCTCCTCGATCTCAGAAAATCCTAGGAACTGCTTTCAGGTGATGTTTCTACTGCTATTTGTAGTCACTTTAGGCTAAGTATGGTAGGTACCTGAACACAGTGCTTGGGCTTCCACCAAGAAACACTTTTCTACAGACAACTGTTCTCGTTTTGTCAGAGGAGTGTAGAAACCAAAGTGCTCTATCTGGTACCTATTTGTGGTAGTGGGGCTATACAGATTGCCTGAAGGTGCCTTCGTATTTGGATGGCTGACTATTTAAGAACAGAAAAATGTAGCACAGTCTTCACAGTTTTGGTACTTAGAGAGCAGAAAGAAAATATCTGAGGACTTCTCCTTGCACTGCTGTATTCTGTATCTTAGAGTCATTGGGGGCAAAGAAGGAATGGGATTTTGGGTTTTATTTCAATTGCACTGAATGCACCAGGAGAGCACACTTTATGTATAGAAATAAATTTCCATATTCATAAGACTACCAGTACACAATGTTTTGATGTTCAGGTTTTATAAACTGTTTTCCCTGCTTTATGTTGGTTGCGAGTGCTTTATTTTAAGTTCTGATCATCTTTCTTTCTTCTTCTAGAAGTCGAACTGGGCCAGCGAGTAGAACATCAAAAGAGGTATGTAAAAACACAAGCTGAAACTTTTTGCTACATGCTGCACCTAATTCTAAGAAATGTAGCCTTGTACTAATTTTTTAATGTATATAAAAATATATAAAATATATATGTTTTATATATAATATTTATAATATATATATCTCAAACATACTTTCCAGTGAAACATAGTGTATGCTGTAAATCCAATGTATTTGATTCAGCATAGTGAAAACTGAGCAATGCCAACATTTGCGCGGTTCTAATGTGAATAATGGTATTTGTGCCTAGCAACGCATTGCATTTCGTACTGAATAGGCTAGAATATTTCTTGTGTGACTGTGTGTTGTACCGATAATGTATGCTCATTTTTAGAGCTTGTAGGTTCAAGGTTTGCACCACTGAACTTGGTGCCACTCTTCAGTACGCCACCACTTTGAATTTACATTTGGAAAAGGGGCAGCATTTTTCTTCCGGTCAGAAAACACTGTTGTTCTGCTGCTAAGACATGAATAAGTAACTCGAGGAGACACTTGACTAGTAATGGCCTAGATCTCCACTTGGCCCTTGGGGGGTATGCTACGTGCAACGATGCATTTCAAAATAGCCCTCATAGTACAAACATTACTTTGTGGTGGTGGTTGGTTTTCATCTGTAAGTATAACTGCTTGTTCTTCACTAGAATGGAGTGAGGCATTACATGAGCTCTAGGTCACTGGATCTGATCACTTTGTAAGCTCTTAGGATAACTTAATCTAGAAATTCGTGAACTTGGGGTCTAATGAAAGTAAATGAAAGACAGCGCAAAAACTATACTGCATTCATGAATCATACTTGTGTGCATTTAGTAAATGATGAGCTATTAACTGATTAATTTATAAACTGCACTGACAATGTTTCCTGTAGTGACACTTCCTACTCAAATAAACGGAAATAATTTTTTTAGATCCTTTCGAGCTGCAAATGGACAGCTTCCTTAACCCTCCGTCTTTTAAGCAGTTGTGAGCATTTGACAAGGGTCCCCCTCTGAGGTATTCTGAGCAATAGGTTGATCTCAGGAGGGGTTGGTTGCTTTAGTTTCTTCTCATTAACAACGTAGGCATACTTAAGCTGTTTAAGGTTTGGACTTTGTTTTGAACAAGTATAAATTCCACTGGCTTGGAGGTGGCTCTTCCAGTGACACTCAGAGGATATAGCGCAGGCTTTCATACAGCAGTAGGGGTGAACTATTGCTCTGTTTTGATTGTAGAACTTGAGTATGTGTTTAATTTTTCTGAATAGATTGGCGACCCTTCCGCACCTCTTTCTCTGGCCCAGCTTATTAAGGTATGCTTAGATGTACTTGCTTGTGAAATCGTGTTAAAAAGAAAGGGGTGGGTGTGGGTGTGTATCCTTGTATTTTCAAACCTTACACTGTGCTCTCTAGCTGGATAACTGCTGTAATATGAGCAAAACATTAATTGTTAATAATTCAGAGTGTTTCTCCTAACTTTAAAATATTACTTTGATACTATCCTGTAGAGAGTAGTTCCCAGCTTGGGAAGATGGAAGGGGAGCACCTTATTGGCCTCAGTGTAATGCTGCAGTGTTACTCATCTGCAAGACACAAAGAAGCAGCACTTCAGAAGCTGTTTACCATTTTTCATACGTCCCGCTCATTGTTCATTGGAAACTAACACCATTTTTACAGCAGGATTTAATTGGCTGTAAGTCATGGACATTTCTAGGGCCTTTGCAACAGCCGGAACAGACGTGTTTCTGGAACATGGACAATTGCATGGCTGTTTTTGAATTTTCAGTCATTACAGTTACAGATCCATTCTTTGAATGGTGCGGGACTGCTTGAATTGTGGCATACAGATAGAGGACGACGCAACCTAATTTGTTTACATGCAGACTGTGAAAAGTGTGCAAGTGCACCTAATTGTTGATAGGACTGTGCCAGTGTTTATGCGAGGCACATCAGCAGACGTGACCGCCTGAAAGCATATTTTGTAATGGAACTGCTTGTATTTTATGCTCAGCAACGTGTAACGTTGTCTGGGGAAACACTAGTGATTGCACTTGGTGAAGAGGCGCAGTGCTAGCCACAGAAGTGATTAAAAGCATAGTCTTTAAAGTTACAAAGACTAGAGAAGGCAGGGCCTAACGCAGAGGAGCTAGTTCTTTCCTCTGAAAATGAAGGCCAGAGCTCATGTCCAAGAGAAAGAAATCCTTCCCACTGGGAACGTCTTCCCTCGCTCGCTGCATTTATTTATTTTCTTAATAAATTTAATTGTGTTAATTAACATTTTGCGGCAGGGTGGGGGTGGGGGTGGAGGTGTGTGCAGAATTAGTTTGGGAAGCAGCCACCAAAAGACATTGGTCTCCCTCAGGGCTGTCCCTTGGTTCTGTAAAGTCATGTGAAATTTACTCTAAAATGTGGAAACCTGTCCAAGCTTTTGAGAAATTCAAAGATTTCAGAAATACGGAGATAGGTAACAAAGCAGCTCCGAACTGTTACCCTAGCCTCTTTAGTGCAGGCTGGCACAGGAGGCAATGTGTAGTAAGAACTTTTCTGCTTTGTTATGACTATGTATTGAATGCCATATTTGAATGGTGGTCTGTTCCTAGAAATGTGTTGTGGGTTTTGGATGTGTTTTGTAAACCATTTGGGTTCAGACAAATCAGTCAAGTGTCTATAAAAGTTCTCTGCAAATGTTACTGGAAATGATTTCATAGATGGAGATCTGGATTATGTTCCTGCGTATATGGAACAGCTAGATGAAATAACATGTGGAAACTAGTTGGTTGCTTTCGTGAGTGAATGCGTGTAAAAAGGAAAACATGAGCAGTTGGTCTGTAGGATAGGTGCTTGAAGTTCCAAATAATTTACAGTCACCCCCTTTGACCCTGCTTGTATCTGGACTAGTGTGTAATAGAAACATTTGAAGAAGTACTGTGTAAAAAAAACCATCTGGCTTCCATAGTTCAAAGATCTAGTTCTGCGTAAGGTTTATATTACAATTTGCGTGTTAAAAGGACAGTGACAACTGGAAAAAAATTGTAGTTCAGTCACTTCCTATGAAGAAGCGAGTGGCGGTGGGGGAGGGGGCGGAACCGTGCGGTTTGGACTGCCTACAGCACATGATGGTCAGATGTCTGCTGAAAAGAATCTTTTCTCTTGCTGAGGGATTATAGAAAGCTTGATTCCTTTTAATGCTTCTGGGTCTGAAGCTGAATTTCAGCAAGCAAAACCAACTGCCACGACTCTGAAGTTGTGTGTCCTTTTGACACTGCAGAATGTAAATACTGCTACTTGCACACATCTTTCTCAGTTAAATGTACCATGGCTAGCTTCTTTGACTAGTCTGGAGCTTAAAGACCAGCTTCAAAATGCTGGCTGGTGGGCTTTTTTCTACACATAGCTTCAGTCCGCTTGGACAAAACTTGGATTGGCTTCACAAGTCTTTATGTAAGGTACAAAGAGAGCCTATTTGTAGCCTAATGTGTGTGTCAAATAACCATTACCTGTTAAACAGACTGCCAACCTGGCTGAAGCCAATGCTTCCGAAGAGGATAAGATAAAGGCGATGATGATACAGTCCTGCCATGAATACGATCCATCCAAGTAAGTATCAAATGTGATCTTCAAAGGTTATGGAAAAAGTATGGAGATGTTTCTTTTAAGAAGAGAGACACATGCATACCTTTTCCTTTTTTTCCCCAAACCTTCTAGTTACTTGAGGGAACCCTTGGATCTGCCTCCACCATCATCCAGTTGCTTTTGCTGTGGAAAACCTGGCCACTATGCCAAGAACTGCCCGGTAAATAGGGTAAGATTGGGGCAGGCCTCTGGTGTTACCGAGCTCTTAGGGTTTTTTACCTTGGCATTTATGTGACAAAGACATGAACACTCCCAGTAAGAATTGTTTCTCTCGGGGCAAAATGTTACATGGCAATGTTGCAAAGCCCTCCCAAATTCAAGGGAAACTTGGAATTCTAAATGTGAAACTTTTTTTTTCTCTAGGTCACAGACATTAAAGATGTCCATAGATCTTTCTCAGTGAACTTTCATACATATTTGTAACTATTTCAATAGTACTGGAAATGTTCCTGGTTCTAACTCTTTCTAATGACAGTTCAAAGTTGTTGGTATTTCCTCTAAAAACAAGAGGTTTCTGTCGACCCCGTCTATTGAGTATCTGTCAGTTTTAACTACAGAAGCCTCTGGCTGAATATTCATGCCGTTTAACATCAGTCCCTGAATGTACGTGCAGGAGGGATGAATTCAGCCTTCCTATATAGATGTGAATGTAAGTTTCCGTGGGGGCTGATTTGGAGACCCTGAATTAAGCTCTCACACGTTGCCCAGGGGCTTTGGAGGGGGAACAGGTTTGTGCCTCTGCTCTGAGCGGACGGTGAGCAAAGGGCTGTTTCACCCTGAAGGGTCCTGAAGTTAAGCCAAAGAATGACGACTGGGTTCAAAACTCTGCTCAAACCTGTGGTACGTCCTGGCTATGCTCGCTGGGGAAAGCAGGAGTTTGAGTCGAGCAGCCATTATGTTAGGTAAAAGGAGGGGATTAAAGGCTTTCGCTGCTTAAAATTATCTCTGAAACGTCATTTTAAGTGTGCGTCTGAAGAGGAGAGATGTCTGCATTTCTGTTCTCAACAGGACAAAAATGTGGAGCCTGTTCGCAGAATTAAAAGGAGCACCGGAATTCCAAGGAGTTTCCTGGTGGAGGTGAAGGATCCCAACACAAAAGGTGCCATGCTGACAAAGGCTGGGAAATACGCAATACCAACTATTAATGCGTAAGTATGGAATTAATCGGACCGACCAAAATGCGAATGAGAGCAACCATGCGTAAATGTCTGAGTGGCAATGCAGCCGAGGTGGCCAGCCTCTAATTACGAGGGAGGAAGCACTACCGTCGTATCTTAACCTTAAAATCTGCAATACTTTCCCATATTGAAATAGAGTAGTCCTACTGTTCATGCCCCGGGAAGCTGGCTGACCTTGGGGTATGCTAAGAACCTGTATTTCTGCAAGGCATTTCAGTAGTGTTTCCAGCTGGCATCATTCTCTCTGAATGCTCATTTTGCTTCTGGTTTATGTTTCAAAGGCTTCTTGCAAAATTTAACAAATAGCCCTTGGACTGAGATTTCCTCCTCCTCTGACTTTTAACAAATCTCATGTGTGAAACGGGCTGAAGTGTTCCTGTTGCTATAAACTAAGAAATTACTGCTGTGTGCTGACAGGAGTGGCTGTTGGAAAGTGCACTCGGTAGCACTTCCCTTTTTCTGTCATGGATCTCCTGTTGTAGAAGCTGTAGCACAGACTTCTTTCATTTACAAAATGAAATTACTTGGGGACGAACTTTACCCTGATCCAGCAATTTGCACTTACCCTCTGGCAAAGGAGAGGTGGGATTCCTTCCCCCTGCTCTCTAGCTGTCAAGCAATTATTTTTCTAGTCTGAGCTCATTTCGTAGTTGATCCAACGGATGGGAGAGTTCTGCAGAAGGAAAAATGTTCCCCCCTCCTTCTTCTTCTGATAGTGTGGCTCTAGAGAAGTCATTTAGCGTAAACGCCTACGTTGTAGAAAGCCAATGTGGAGTGAGAAGACTTCCATCTATTACCTTTGTTTGATAAAATCCAAAGCTTGGAAAATTTTTCCTTTCCCATCTTTCACTTTTTTCTTTTTCCTTCCCCACCTGCCCTCCAGGGAAGCTTATGCTAGAGAGAAAAAGGAAAAGCCACCCTTTTTACCAGAGGAGCCCTCCTCCTCCTCCGCAGACAGGCCTGTTCCAAACGAGTTGTTATGTCCCATTTGTAAAGATCCAGTGACGGATGCAGCGCTTATTCCATGCTGTGGAGCAAGTTATTGTGATGAATGTAAGTGCGTAATGTAATGTAAGGAGTAAACTCCCCTCCCGTGTTTTTTAATCCAAAACACCACATCAGATCTTCTGAAAGCAGGAATAGGAGATCACCTGTGCTACCAGGTCTATTTCATACTTCAGTACGCCCGGAGTAGGAAAGGCCTCTTCTCCGTAATGGGGGGGGAAAAAAAAAAAACCCAAAGGCCAAAGAGCTTTTTTCCCTTTCTGTGTATCTAATCAAATCTTCTTCACATGCGGAAGGTCGAGTACGAGAAGACTGCATAATTGTGCAGGTGAATACAGTATTAGATATGGAATGCACGTAGTTTGTCCACAGCTCTTTCTCTCATACACAACTATAGAGCCAGCTCTGGTGACTGACTCTGGTCCGCCACAAAGAGGCAGTCGGGCATTTAATCTACATTCTTTGCCACAGGAGTTGGTTAAACCTTCAAAACTCGAACCGACTCATGGCTTTTTGAGATGTGCTTCGTTCATTAGCCTTGATGTTGGTGGCTTCTTGCTGTACTCGGTAGTAGAAAAAAGACTAGTCCAAACATCAGGACACAGCCCACTCTATGGTCTTCAGCTGTTACAACAGGGAAATGTCAAAACTGTATAGCGATTTGCTGCATACTGGGCATTTTTTACACTAATGAACATTTATAGCTTCATGCTCTCCATTCAAGACCATATCCAGCCATTAATCGTCTGTGTGTTCTTATAATTGATGAGAACCCCAAAGATTTCCCTACTTTGGCTGAAACCTATTTTGACGCTTCTAATTACACACAGGTATTAGAACAGCTTTACTGGAATCGGAGGAACATACTTGCCCGGCGTGTCATCAGACAGGTGTTTCTCCTGACGCTTTAGTTGCCAACAACTTCCTGCGCCAGGTAACGTGGTGACTTTTTCATCAACTGTTTGTAAGGAAAGTCTGTTTGTAAAAAGCTGAAAGGGAGGGAATTATTGACATCTCCTTAAAGAAGGATAAACTGAATAAGGCTGCATTTACTTTTCAAATGCATTGTCTGTTGTTACAGAAGCTGACAACTCTTTAGAGATAATCAGGCAAACTCAGGTCAAACTTTTGTCTAAACATGCTTGCCTGCCTCTCAGATTCGCTGTTAACACTGAAGTCCTTTAACTACAGATACTCTGAGCTACCAGTCCTTAATAGCAGTGTTTCATGTGATGTGTTCCTATCTCTGTGTGCTGCTTTACTCTAGGCTTGATAGCATGTACAGGACTATACAAGTCATTTTACCCTGTGGAGGCTTTTCTTCATCTATTGTCATCATAATCTGACACTTTGATCTTTTTGTCCATGTTCTTCTGCCTCTAGGCTGTGAACAACTTCCACAATGGAACCGGCTACACAACAGGGCTCCATAAGGAGATTCAGCAGCAGCAGCAGCAACAGCCGCCGTCACTGCCTGCACGACCACTTGTGACTGTGACACCTGCTGCTCAGGTGACTGCCACCAAACTTTCTAAATCTTCCTCTCTGTCAGTCAGCGGTCTGTTAAGTTTTATTTCAACATATGCTTTTGAAATACAGTATTTATTAGAGCTTATTTTCCAACTGTTTGCATTTATTCACAAGGGCTTTCCGGTTCCTGTAGCAAGACAACCGGCAGTACCATGTCTTCTGGGCCCCCAAGAGCAAAAAATACCCACACCTGGTGAGTGACCGTAACTTTAGAATTTCTTCTAAAAAAATTATCTTCAGATGAACTGAATGGGATTTATTTCTTTTTCCTCTCCCCACTCCAAAAGGTCATCCGATGAGAGCCAGTGCGGTTCGCTCAGCAGGTGGCAGACCAGGCTGGGGACTGTAAGTATTTCACAGAAATTCAGTCTCTGACGACTTGTAACCTGTTAAACCAGGCTGTAACACCTACATTACTTCTACAGTAGCTGATTTATAATGAAATGCGTATGCACAGATAGCTGTGGAGAATACAAGTGGCAATTCATTTTTAAGTGGCTCAGCTTGAGTTGGCTCTAACAAAGGGGATCTGTGCTTGCAGTAAAACGATTACAAATAAAACTCCAGTATGTGACCCAAAAGTAGACTCTGAAAAAGAAACGCTTTTGGAGGAAACCGTAAGTATATATCAAAATTAAACATAACGACAGGATGAGGTGCAAAGCCACCCTTTCGAATTACTTACTGGCTGGATAGGGCTGAAGAAACTGATTTCCCAATTGAAGTCAGCCTCCAACATTTGATTCTTAATGACTTAGTGATGGAGCAAATTGTTGGAAGAGTCAGTGCTGTTTTTTTATGACCATTTTGAATTTCTTTAGTCTAGTCATCTCAAATAGCCAAGCTGCTTTCTCTCCGTTGGAGAGAGAGGAATCTGTTTTTGCTGTTATTGCCCTACCAGTTAGTTCTTCCTTTTGGTATGTATTTGTTATGGATAGATTATAAGTGTGCATCGTGTTTATAAAATCTTAAAGATAAATCCAAAGAAAACACAGCAATCCGTCCCAGAGATACCTAAAATTCTCAGGTTCAGTAAGCAAGGAAAGAACAGTTCAGGGACAAGACCAGGCCAAACAGATCATCACGAGGCAACAACCTAGGAAGTTTGTGGGGAAGAACTGAAAGGAAGTTGGAGAGAAGCTTGGTTAATATCTGTGCAGTACTTTGAAGCTCGGAAGTGTGAAGTAGGAAGTGTATCGAGGAGTGGCAGAGGAGCCGTGGGCACCTGGCACCTGGGAGATAGGAGTCTCCTTTAAGCATGGGCAGCCTCTGCCCACAGTCACAAAGCTGAATGTAGGGGGAGAAGCCTGAGGCAACTACTTGGGGTGAGGATGTGGAAGGCAAGTGTGAGGATCCAGAAATGAGGGTAGGCTCAAATGGACAGGAAGCTGCCAGAAAAATGCTCAGGTTGAGAACAAGAAGGGCTCGCCACCGTGCTCCCGCTTCATTCACATTCCTCTTTAAAATCAGGGCAGAGTGTGACAGTGACACGCGGGTTTGGGTTTCTCTGCAAGTTCAAATGGAGGACATCCACGTAGCACACGTACCCAGAGGACTCAGGCCCCGACACTGCCATCATCAACAGCAGCCTCTGTACCTGTGCCTCCACCTCCCTTGCATCCTCCCCCACCCCAGGCGCTTCCTTTCCCGCTGGCGGTACCACCACCACCACTACCTCCTCAGTTTCCACCTGGTCAGCCTCCATCTGCTGGGTATACCCCCGCCCCGCTCCAGAATATCCCCCAGCTCCTGCAAACATGTCATCAGCCAACAGCACGGCCAGCGACTCATTCAAATACCCTCCCAGCGACACCAGCACTTTCTTTATAGAATCACAGGGTCATTTAGGTTTAGTTGGAAAAGACCTTTAAGATCATTGAGTCCAGCAGTTAACCTAAACCTACAAAGTCTGCCATTACAGCAGGTCCCTAAGCGCCACCTCTACATTTCTTTTAATACACCCAGGGATGGTGACCCAACCGCTTCCTTGGGCAGCCTGTTCCAACGCTTGACAAACCTTTTGGTGAAGGAATTTTCCCGAATATCCCATCTCAAGCTCCTGTGGCGCAACTTGAGGCCATTTCCTTTCCTCCTATCAATTGTTACCTGGGAAAAAAAGAGACCGACCCCCACCTCACTACAGCTGCCTCTCAGGTAGTTGCAGGGAGCAGTGAGGTCTCCCCTCAGCCTCCTTTTCCCCAGGTTAACCAACCCCAGTTCCCTCAGCTGCTCCTCGCAGGACTTGTGCTCCAGAGCCTTCAGCAGCTTTGTTGCTCTTCTCTGGACACACTGCAGCACCTCAGTGTCTTTCTTGTAGTGAGGGGCCCAAAACCGAACCCAGTGTTGGAGGTGCAGCCTCACCAGGGCTGAGTACAGAGGGACAATCCCTTCCCTGGTCCTGCTGGCCACCGTATTTCAGGCAGAAGCCAGGATGCCGTTGGCCTCCCTTGTCTAGGGAGGAGTTTTACGGGAACAATGGAGGCTTCAAAAGGAGTAAGTGTTTGGCTCCAGGAAGTTGCACGGGTTTGCGCTTTGGTATTTCGTTAGCACCTTGGACTGCAGTTACACTAAAGTGCATCTGGCAGAAGCAAAAATGGCATCGTGTTTTATCCAACAGACCTTTTCATTGCAGATGCTAAATGTGCAAAACTCAAGCAAGACAAATGGAGCTGTAGAACTTTCCCTGAATCCTGGGGGAATTCTAAACTCGTTTTGCTTGACTAGGATGTTCGTGTTTGGCATTACATGCAGTAAACATTTTCTCATCTTGGCCGTGTTTTGTATTTTGGTGTCTGTTTGGAATAAATATCCAACTATAATTGTAATAATGGTCAAACTGATTTTAACAGGGAAGAGAAAAAGCCCAGACCCGAAGTGTTCACAAACACTTCTTCTATGGAATTGGTGGCACGTGAGGAGTTTCAGGAGGAGCGCAGGCATTCATTTCCCAGGGAATTGCGTTGCATGTCCCTAACGGAGAAGCAGATTGTCTAGAAGAATCAGGAGGAGTTCCAGTCCACCTCTCTATCCTGAGGTGGGTTGGATGGTTCAAGGGACGAGCAGTGATGGGAGCTCCACATGTAGGTCACTAGCTCAAAGATGGCAGGGATTACAGGTGACTGATAGTTATAACTGGGCAGCAGTTGAGAAGGAACGGGTGTCTCTTTTGCCAAAGCTTCTCTGTAGTGACATCCTTCGCCTCCTGACAGCCCTGAGGAGGCTAGAAACTGGACAGGTGTGGATTCCTGTGCCTCCGTGCTCTGACTGTAACTGTTACCTCAAAGCACTTTGGAGGAGATACGTGAGAGGAATTGCCTTTGTTGCCTCTGTCGTCTAATCTCGCACAGACGGATTGCAACCTGGACTGCAAACTGGCGCCTTTTGCTCAGATTCTGCTGACATCCTTAAATTTTTCTTACAAATTAAAAGATCAGACTTGTGTAAGGAAATCTTAAGTTGGAGGAGGAATGAACATACGTGGAATAACTTGTGAAGAAAAATCTAAAGATAGCTGCTGTCTTCTGTCCTTAAAAAGCCCTTGGGCAGGAATCTGAAGAGCTCTCTGTAGTAATGCTGTCAGTATCTTTCCCAGAGTAGTGGCATTCCGTCAGCTTACTGGAGACTGAGTTTAGAAGCTTTTAGCTAGGATTTTTCTTGAAATGCAGTCACCGGCCTTGGTTGGAGCTAGAGGTATGTGCAGAATTTGGCTACCACTGGCTAGAAGTGGGGCATTTTGCATGCTGTACAAATTGCCAAATACGTAGTGAAGTTAAATAGACTAAGCTGGCATTTTCAAATGGAGCTTTACTGCCTCCAGGCTAAACCCTGCTTTCCTGACAGTTGATACTGCGCTGTAGCCATTAAGACTCACTTGTTTTGCATCTTACGGCAACAAGAGTGATTTGCGCTGCAGGTGGATGCTGGGTAGTGAGACATCTGCATGTCCATGTACCAGCAGAGACCAGTAGACACCCCTGAAATCCATCCATAGCTAGGGCAGTCCATGCGATAGAAGTGAGTGGGAACAGACTTACCCTTCCTGCGTGTTTTTACACTACCACAGCAGCAGCCGTTCTGGCTCGTAAGCAGAAACCTTTACACGCCGCCATGCTCTTCGGTTTGCAGCAGCAGTATATCAGCAGCTGAAAGAAGCTTTGACATAAGCGTATGGAGAGGAAAAAACCCCAAACCCAAACAAATTTGGGAGAAAAAAAAATGGTGTGAGTGACTGTTTTGAATTAACTTCATTCATTTCCTTTGTGTTGCGTTTTGTTTTTTAAGGTCCAGGTCTCCCTATGCCAGTTCTTCTCGCTCTAGAAGTTCGCATACCTACTGCAAGTCAAGATCAGGTCCTTCCCACCCTCGCTGCTGCTCTCAATCATCTAGTCATGCCCCCTCTCATTCCTACCCACGATCAGCACCATATCCAAGAAGAGGCAGAGAGAAGAGTCGGGGCTGTCATTCTAGGTCAAGGTCACGTGGTTATCCCCGCTCAAGGTCAAGGTCACATGGCTCTCCCCGCTCGTGCTAGTGGACTCACCCTTTCTCTCATCTTCCCTTAACTGAACATTTTTGGAAAAAATACTGCAGATACAGAATTTAAATAAAAGCTATTTTATGAAGCATTACAAAACATGACAGTGTGCACCGCGCCCGTTGCGACTGGACTGTGCCCTTTTTTCCTCTTGGCACTGGTTCTACCAGAGGAAGCCCCGTCAGACAGAGTGAATAAAAGCCAGTTACAAAAGGAACCATCATTAATACCATGGAGGAGTACAACAAGGACAACACTGCGACACCCCGAGATGTCCCCTCCCTGCGCTGTCCCTGCGGTGCAGGCAGCCAAGTGCCACTCGGCAGAGCCCCAGCATCTCCCCCAGGCTGCCTTGGGACAGGAGGGGACAGCAGGTGGGGACAGCCTGGGTGTGACAAGAGGGGACAGCTGGTAGTAACAGGCCTGGGGGGTGACGGGAGAGACAGCTGGTGGGGACAGCCTGGTGGGTGACAGGAGGGGACAACTGTTGGGGACAGCCTGGGGGTGACGGGAAGGGTCAGCGGCTGGGGACAGCTTGGGGGTGACAGGAGGGGACAGCAGGCAGTAGCAGCATGGGAGTTGACAGGAGGGGACAGCAGGCCATGACAGGCTGGGGGGTGACAGGAGGGGACAGCAGGCCGTGACAGCCTGGGGGGTGACAGGAGGGGACAGCAGGCCGTGACAGCCTGGGGGTGACAGGAGGGGACAACAGGCAGTGACAGCCTGGGGGGTGACAGGAGGGGACAGCAGGCCGTGACAGCCTGGGGGGTGACAGGAGGGGACAGCAGGCCGTGACAGCCTGGGGGTTACAGGAGGGGACAGCAAGCCGTGACAGCCTGGGGGGTGACAGGGCACGGGGCAGTGATGTGCCCAGGGCTGTTGGGAGAGCCCCCACAGGCGCAAGGGCTGACAGGTGACGCAGGATGGTGAAGGCCCCAGGGGGTGACAGCAGGGACACCGCAGCCCTGGGGGGTGACAGGGCACGGGGCGGTGACAGGCTGGGGGACAGCAGGGACACCGGCGGCCCAGGCGGGGCTGATGAAGGCCCCTCCCCCAGGGGCGCTGAGTGGCCCCCTGAGCCCCTCTGTCACAATGCGGAGCCGCCTGGGTTGCCATAGCGAGCAGCTTGGCCTGGCAGCGCTGGTGCGAGGAGGGAGCGGAGGCCGAGCCAGGGCCTGTCCCCATCGTCCTCCCACCGGGGCTGCGAGGAGGAGCCGGCGGGCTCAGCCCGCGCTGCTGGCCCCAGCCCCTCGGTGGGCCCTGACCTGCTGTGGGGGCCGCGAGGCCAGCTGCTGCGTGAGGTGCCATCGCGGAGCGGGCACCGCCTGGCCCCGGCCATGTCGTGTGTCCACTACAAGTTCTCCTCCAGGCTGAACTCCGATGTGGTCACCTTTCACGGCCCCCACATCTCCCTGCGCGACCTCAGGCGCCAGATCATGGGCCGCGAGAGGCTGAAGGCGACCCACTGCGACCTGCAGGTCACCAACGCCCAGACCATGGAAGGTGCGTGGGGGCGGCGGGCGCGGGGACCGGGGACCGGCCGGCTGGCGATGGCGCAGGCGGCCAGTGAGGCGGTTGGGCCACGGCCGGCAGCGGTGACTTGTGCTGGGGCCTCAGAGCTGCTCTTCCGTGGTTGTGCGCTGGCAGCTGCCGTCAGGGCTGTGTGCGCAGCCAGGCACAGCAGCGTACGGGGTCCGTGTGCGACACCGCGCGTGGAAGAGGTTTGGTTTCTGGGAACCCTTCTAGCTAAAACGATAAGGGAATGTGGGACAATGCCTTGTCATCACAGACCTGCCAGATTTCTTTGAAAGCCGGCAGAGAAGGCTGAACATGATAGAAAAGGAGTGGGTGGCTAATTTAAAGGGGAAAAAAAAGTGGGTTTGGTGACTGAAATTTGTCTTCAGCTACTTTTACTCCACCGCATTGGAAAAGCGGTGCTTGGCTGCTGCAGAAACTGCTCAGTAGCAACGTTTTGGATCAAGAGTGTATCTGTGAGTGAGAATCTATGCAGACCCTGGAAAGCCATCTTGTAGACGAGTGTTCTGTCTAAAGTATACTTGGCATTTCTTGCTAATACAGCTTCTTTGCTGCACCATGCTACACATTCATTCAGATGCTATTGAGCATCATTTCTTCATTTCTTTCAAACGGTGCATTTTTGTCGTGGTACTGCGTGTTCAACGGTGTCAGGGCAGTACTGAAGTTTTATGGCAGATCAGTTATGGTGAATATACCTAGAAATGTTCTTAGAGAAACCCTAAGTTCTTTTGAATCTGAGAAATGGTGCTTGATTCTCAGAGACGGTAATGGTTTTGTATTACTTAGTGTGCTGTTTCAGTTTGGTAATCTACCGTCTGGCAAAGCTTGCATGTGATTAAAGACTTTGGAATATGACTTGTCAGAAATACAAAGACTTGGAAACCATCTCCATTCCTTAAACATTCAAATTTTATCGGTTGGGGTTTTTTTTCTTTTTTCCTGTGGTTCTGTGACATTCCCACAACAGTCTTGTCTTTACAATGTGTACTCATAGGATTTTTTCCTCTTCCTCTTTGATGTATTAAAACTTAAACAGAATAACATGCCTGCTGCGGTAACTGTAACTTTGGCTCCAGCCTTTCAAGTGGTTGGACCTAAAGACGCTGTTTACCTACAGATAGGTAAAGTAGGTTCAGGAGAGTATCTGTGAGCAGACTTAACAGCACGGTGTTAGGGGTCTTGGGGGTGTTACGGGATCGCGTGTCATATACAGCAGTAGAGACAGACATGCAGGTAGAGGCAGACATACAGGTTGTGACACAGATGCTTACTGGAACTTTTGTAAGGGTGTTTTCCCCGTGAAAATGCAAAAATCCCCCAGCGGTTGTCAGAGCAAAGCTAAGGAATACATTTCGGTGTCATTTATGTGTATGCCAGATTTTGGGGTTTTATACATAACCGTGAATTTCCGTTTTTATTGGACAGCATCTACGTGCTTAAAGTCACCTTCAGAAGATGAAGGAAAGAACTAGGCCTGGATGCTCTGCCTAAAGGGGGTTCTTGGAGATCCTCCCTGTGGAGATATGGTAGTGGGTTTTATAACTTTGTGCAGGAGTCCTGACTAAATGTTGGCATGATCTTGGAAAGACCCTTCAGTGAACCTTGAGTGAAGATGGCCAACTTGTTCAGAGTTTTCCGAGCCGCGTGATCACGGAAATCTCGTAGTAGAAGCAATGCTAATAGAAGCTAAAAGTAAACAGGATTTTACACATCACTGGGGGGAAAAAAAAGAGATGGTGGACTCTTTTTGAAGATGGTGGGAAGGCAAAATGGATGGTTGGGATGTGTTTTAAAAGGTGGGAGGCGGGGTGGGGGTGTCCTCTTCCGTGCTCGCTATTATAGAGACATGTTCTAGGGTTTTGTAAGCTAACAGGAGCAAAAGCAATGAAAGTTAGATCAGGAAAGAGCCTCATGTTTTAGCAGACTCTGCTTTAGTGACTTTAGAGACCATTTTGCTGTTGGCATTGAAACGATTCAAAACAAATGGAAAAGATTTTGCTGCTTGTGTTTGACTATCAGACCTGAAGATTTCTGGAAAGGTACCGTGAGTGTGTGGACATGATAAAAGCATGACGCTGTGTGTAAAATGTTGCTTTTCTATCCGTAAAGGGTTCCCTGAAGTGCTATGTCATGACATATTAATATCACTCTTACGAACTGACTGATGCTTTCTCTGTATTGATGTTGTTTTCAGAATACACAGATGACAATGCCCTGATTCCAAGGCACTCATCGGTAACTGTTAGGAGAGTCCCTGTTAGAGGAGTTAAAGCTACCGGCAAGACAGACCTTGGGTAAGTAGCCATAACGCGTTGTGTTCTTTGGGAGGGGTTTCAGTGTGTTCACCTTCTTTGTGGCTGTTGGTTTACGGAGGCATTCCGGTTGTCTCTTTCTTGTTAAAGCTGCTGTTAAATTGTGTTGTGACAGGGCAGATTTGAATGTATCTGTCCCAAAGCAGACTTAGATTTTTCAGCCCGCTGGGACGTGGCATTCAAAGTCCAACAGTGGTAGCTGTTCAGACGTTTGAATTGGGTTTGTTCTTGGGGTTGGTTTTTCTGAGAGTCAAGTTCTCCGTCCTGTTTCCTCTATGCAGAGAGATTCCTTATTTTATGCTTTTGCTTGTATTGCTTTTAGAGTAAACGGAGAGACACATTGCAGTGTGAACTGGTAATTGGTTCCCATCTGCCAGCAGTCCGAGTCCCAGTGTTTGACTGCTTCCTTTGTTTGGGGGCGGGGGGGCAGGGTATTCTTACACCCCAGAGGGGTGGGGGTGGCGGGGCTGCATGCTGTCTCCAGAGGAAAGACTGAGAGTGGCCAGCTGGCAAACCGTGCGAACAAGAAGTTTCATTCTTAAGTGATTCCTATTAGTTTCCTAAAGACAATGCCTGTGTCGGGCAAGAGAAAAAGAGCAACGTCCTAAAGCGTATTGCCTTTTGTGCCAGGACGGTGAAGGAGCAGTTGATCTTTTCCAAACCTGAAGCTCAGAAAGCAGTTGGGCACATTCCCAAATGTTGGTAGTTACCTTTCTAAGTTTGATTTCACCCTAAGCTGCTCTCTGTGCTCCAGGTATTACTGCTGTATTCCTCAGATTTATGGAGGACAGAGAATCTGATTACAATTGCAGATATTCAAATGTAAGCCTGACTACAGCATTGTTGCTGTCATCGATGTATTCGTCCAGTCCAGTTCTGTATCAGCTGCGTCAGCATGGTTTGAATGGTCATGTTTTCCAGCCTTCTTCAAGACAGACCTCTCCTCCACCATTAGTAGATATTATTGACTTGTGGTTATGCCATGTCTTTCTAATGTTAGTTCTCAATAAATAAAGTATACTGGCGAGTTACAGCGTGTCTCTAAGACTTATCTCTAAGACTTAACCTTGAGACATAACCATAAGTCTTAACCTAAAGACCTAACCTTAAGACTTAACCCTAAGACTCAACCCTAAGACCTAATGGGTAGAAGCTCCTGATCTGGCTCCGGTCAATCTGGGATCATCACTGGGAACCACGGAACTTGGCCAGCACAAGGTCTGTGAGGTAGCAGGTTAAATGAGGCAGAGGAGAAGCCCACCACTCTGATGAGCTGGGTTCTTGGCACCAAGGCACCTCTGTGACATTTTCACTGTGCTGCAGTGTAAAGACGGCCTGTGATTTTCAAAAACTGAAGATCAGTCTTTAAAATGCAATTCCTTGGACAATAATAACATTGTGTCAGGTAAATACATACACCCCTCACCAACGGAGTTTTGGGTTTTTTCTTTGTACCTTTGCTGCTTCTGCAGAAGCCAGTAGTGCAGGGGGCTGAGGGTACAGCTACACAGAGTGGCTTCTGTTTTGTGAGCTCTAACTAGACGTGCAATGGACAGCCATTAAGATTGGGAAAGCTCACAAAAAGCTTAAAAACAGATAAACCACAACATTTCTTTCTTTTTTATAGAACTCCTTAGACTACTCCTTTTTTTATAAAAATGAGAAATCAGGGGTTAGTCATGCTTTGTATGCTATCTAAAGGCTTTAATCAGCAGTGCCTCCCCTGTCCATGCAGAGGAGGTCATGTCCATCTTTTTTCGGATTTTCTGTAGCTGGAAGAAGTGTTTTTGCCAGCCACCACAGACAAGTTTTCCTAAAAGGCATAATCTGTCCATTTAAGTGTTCCTTCAGCCTGATAATGATTTAAAAACTGTGCCTGCTGGTCTGAACCTGGATTTCATGTTCTAGTTCCCTCCTAACCAAATAAATAGAATGTTCTTTGCTGTAGATGCCCCATTGCAACGGGGTCTTCAGGAAGGGATTCTGCATCCAGCCCATCATAAATAATCACGCAGAATTCCAGAGAATATTTTAAGACCAACACGCTCTGCACTGATATACGTCTTCACCACTGTCATCTACAGTGGTGAAGATGACAATGAGGAGTACAATGAAGAGGAAGAGAACTGTAAACAGTTTTTTTCTCTTTTTTTGCAAGGAAGAAGAATGAGGGGCTTTTCAACTCTTGCAATGCACTGCGTGAACGATTTCTTAGAAAGAGCATTACAATTCTAGGAAAGACTTGTCAACAAGTTTTTTGAAATAGTTTCCTAATCTTCAAAATATTGGAGCTGGTAGTCACCAGCTGTGGCTGACGCACCATTTTCTGACTCCTGTGAAATGCCTAACTGTCTGTTTCCATAGTGGTATCATTCCCATACCTCCTTTTCCTTAAATAGAGTTTAAAATGGGGTCCACAAATCAGATGATGCGGTCCACAATTCAGATGGCCATCAAAGAGTCTTCAAAATTTCTCAAAATTCAGGTACTTCTTTTCTGGGAAACATACTCTTTGCTACTTTAACAGAACGTGTATGTGTATGTATGTGTAGGTATTTACAAAGAGGCATTTTGTAAAACATTAGTTAAAACGTTGACTGTCTCTCACTTAGAGGTGAGAGATTCCGGGGGAAGGAATGGATTGCACATTCCCAGCGAGTGAAAGCGAGAGAACACCCTGCTCCCGCGCGTTCCCTCCGTAAATGCCTGTGCTAGTTCTCAGGCGGCCCCAAGCTGCTTTTCACATCCCCCCTGCCCTTCAGGCTGGCTGGCAGGGCTGCCGGTTAGCGCTCCCTCACCGCCTTTCAGGCTGAGCACGCCTGTCAACAAGACAAACAGGAGGGCTTTGCTAACCTTAGTATCCTCAACGGAGACGGGGAAGGAGCACTCGCGTCACCAGCTCTGCTGGCAGGCATCACAGGACAGCAGGTCTGCGCAGAGGTTTTGTGTCGAGCCCTCCCTGGGGACACGTTGATCCCAAAGGTTTCCTTTTGGGTGTCAAAGGGCGATTGTTTTGAAAAGGAGTGCTGAGGATGGTTTTGGAATCATTTAAGATCAACAAAGAGCAGCTTCTGAGTACGTGTTGGACCTGCAGTTCCACTGCACTTGGCAATAGCTGCTGTTAAGGACTCCTTTTCCTGGCCAGGAGCAGAGCTTGTGGGCAGACAAAAACCAACAGAAAATCCAGTACCAACAGAAAATTCTTAAATCCCTTGCTAAGGGATTATCAAAAGCTTGATTCCTTTTAGTGCTTCTGGGTCTGAAGCTGAATTTCAGGAAGCAAAAGCATCTGCCACAACTCTTTAAGTTGTGTGTCCTTTTAATGCTGCAAAACATAACTAATGCTACTTGCATGCATCCCAGTTAAATGTACCGTGGCTAGCTTCTTCAACCAGTCTGGAGCTTAAAGGCCAGCCTCAAAATGCTGGTGGTGTGCTTTTTTCTACACATAGCTTCAGTCCGCTTGGAAGAAAACTGGATTGGTTCAACAAGTCTTTATGTAAGGTACAAAGAGAGCCTATTTGTAGCCTAACATGAGTGTCAAATAATCAGTACCTGTTAAACAGACTGACAACCTGGCTGAAGACAATGCTACCAAAGAGGATAAGGTACAGGCTATGATGGTACAGTCTTGCTGTGAATACAACCCAGTCAAGGAAGTGTCAGGTATGTTCCTTGAAGGTTATGGGAACATTGTAGAGATGTTTGTTTTAAGAAGAGAGATGCATGCATACCTTTTCCTTTTTTTTTTTTTCTTTTTCAAAAAACTTCTAGTTACATGAAAGACCCCTGGGATCCACCTCCACCATAGTACATTTGCTTTCGTTTTGGAAAACCTGGCCACCATAAGGTTAAGTCTTAGGTTGAAGTCTCATTGTTGAGACCTAGGCATAAGTCTTGGAGCTAAGTCTTAATGTTAGAGTCTTAGGGTTAAGTCCTAAGTTTAAGTCTCAGGGTTAATTCTTAAGTTTAAGCCTTACGGATTGAGTCCTAGGGTTAAGTCTTAAGTTTAGGTCTAAGGGTTAAGCCTTAGGGTCAAGTCTTGGGGATAAGTCTCAGGGTTATGTCTTAGAGTTAAGTCTCAGTGTTAAGTCTTATGGATAAGACTTAGGGTTAATTTGTAGGGTTAAGTTTTAGTGTTAAGCCTTAGGGTTAGATCTTATTGTTAAGCCTTAAGGTTAATTCTTAGGGTTAAGTCTCAGGGTTAAGATTTAGGGTTAAGTCTTAAAGGTTAAATCTCACGGTTAAGTCTCAAGGTTAATTCTTAAGGTTAAATCTTATGGTTAAGTCTTAGGGTTAAGTATTAAGGTTAAAACTTAAGGTTAAATCTTAGGGTTAAGTCTTAGGGATAACTGTTAGGGTTAAGTCTTAGGGTTAACTATTAGGGTTAAGACACAGGGTTAAGTCCCATGGTTATATCTTAGTGTTAAGTCTTAGGGTTAAATCTTACCTTTAAGTCTCAGGGTTAAGTCTTAAGGTTAAATCTTAATTTAAGTCTTAGTGTAAAGTCTCAGGGTTGAGTCTTAAGGTTAAGTCATAAGGTTAAATCTTAAGGTTAAGTCTTTGGTTTAAGTTTTACGGTTAAGTCATAGGGTTAAGTCTTATACTTTAAATCTCACGGTTAATTCTCAAGGTTAACTTATAAGGTTAAGTCTTAGGGTTAATTCTTGTAGTTAAGTCTGGGGATAAGTCTAAGGGTTAAGTCTCAAGGTTAAGTCAGGTTTAAGTCTCAGTGTTAAGTCTTAGGTTTAAGTTTTAGGGTTAAATATTAAGGTGAAGTCTTAAATGTAAGTGTTAGTGTTAAGTCTAAGGGTTAAGTCTTAAGGTTAAGTTTTAAATTTAACTCTTAAGGTTAAGTCTTAAGGTTAAATCTTAAGGTTAAGTCTTAGGGT
This sequence comes from Falco peregrinus, assembly GCF_023634155.1. Lineage (NCBI taxonomy): Eukaryota > Metazoa > Chordata > Aves > Falconiformes > Falconidae > Falco > Falco peregrinus. Next base: position 1,243,719 of record NC_073734.1, on the reverse strand, counting down.
TAAGTCTCAGGGTTAAGTCTTAAGGTTAAATCTTTAAGGTTAACTGTTCAGGTTAATACTTACGGTTAAATCTTAAGGTAAAATCTTAAGGACAAGTTTTAGGGTTAAATCTTAGGGTTAACTCTCAGAGGTAAGACTTAACATTAAGTCTTAAGTTTGAGCCTTATGAATAAGTCTTAGGGCTAAGTCTGAACGGTGAGCCTTAGGGTTAAGTCTTAGGGTTCAGTATTAAGATTAAGTCTGAAGGTTAAGTCTTAGGGTTCACTCTTATGGTTCAGTCTTAGGGTTAAGTCTGAAGGCAAAATCTTAAAGGTTAAATCTCAGGGTTAAGTTTTGCGGTTAAGTCATAGGATTACATCTTATGGTAAAGTCTCACGGTTAAGTCTCATGGTTAACTCTTAAGGTTAAGTTTTAGGATTAAGTCTTAGGGATAAGTCTTAGGGTTAAGTCTCAGAGTTAAGTCTCAAGGATAAGTTCCAGGGTTATGTCTTAGGGTTAAGTCTCAGGGTTAAGTCTTAAGATTAAGTCCTAGGCTTAAGTCTTAAGTTTATGTCTTAAGGTTAAGTCTTGGGTTAAGTCATAGGGTTCAGACGTAGGGTTGAGTCTTAAGTTTCATCCTTTAAGGTTAACCCTTCACCTTAATTCTTAAGGTTAAATCTTAAGGTTAAGTTTTAGGGTTAAGTCTTAGGGTTAATTCTCAGGCTTAAGTCTTAAAGTTAAGTCTTAAGGTTGAGCCATAAGTATAAATCATAGGGTTAAGTCTTAAGGTTAAGTCTATAGGGTTAAGTCTTTAGTGTATATCTTATGGATTGAGACTCAGGGTTAAGTCTTTAGGTTAAGTCTTAAGTTTGAGTCTTATGGATGAGTCTTAGGGTTAAGTCAAAAGTTTAATTCTTAAGTTTAAGTGTTAGGGTTAACTCTTAGAGTTAAGTCTTGGGGATAAGTCTTAGGGTTAAGTCTTAAAGTTAAGTCTTAAGGTTGAGTCCTAGGGTTAAAACTTAATGTTAAGTCTTGGGTTCAGTATTAGGGTTAAGTTTTATGGTTAAGTCTTAGGGTTAAGTAGTCTTAAAGGTTATATCTCAGGGTTAAGTCTTAGGGTTAAGTTTTAAGGTTAGATCTTAGGGTTAAATCTTAGGATAGAGCCTTAAGGTTGAGTCTTAAGGTTAAATCTTAAAGATAAGTCTTAGGGTTAATTCTCAGGGTTAAGTCTAAACGTTATATCTTTAAGTTTGAGCCTTAAGGTTAGGTCTTAGGGTTAAATCTTAGGTTTAAGTCTTAAAGGTTGAGTCTTAGGGTTAAGTCTTAGGCATATAGTCTTAGGTCTCAGTCTTAAGGTTAAGTCTTAAATTAAAGTCTTAAGGTTACGTCCTAGGGTTAAGTCTTAGTGTTAAGTCTTAGGGTAAAGTCTTAACATTAAGTTTTAAATTTAAGTCTTAAGGTTAAGTCTCAGGGTTAAGTCTTAGGTTAATACTTAGTGGTAAGTCTTAGGGTTATGTTTTAAGGTTAAGTCTTAGGGTGAAGTCTCGGTGTTGAGTCTTAGGGTTAAGTCCTAAATTTAAGTCTTAGGGTTAAGACTTAAGGTTAAGTCTTAAGGTTGAGTCTTAGGGTTAAGTCTTAGGGTTACTATTATTACCGGGAACAGAGGTCTATTTCTCAAGTTCTTGCAACTTAGTCTTCTGCAAGATTGATCGATAGATAGATAGTCAGACGGACAGAAAAATTATGCAATAGCTGCCGTAAATGGTTCAGAGATTTGTTTCCATCAGGGTAGGGCGCAGAACTTCCTACATGGTGGTTATCTACTTCCTCATGCGGCCAAGAACTCCATCGTGTTTGCCGTCACTGCTACCAGTTGCTCTGTTCCTTGCTTCTTTGGGCAACTTTGGAGCCTTTGCTGTGGAAACAGGCTGGTGTGATGAAATTTAGCACATAGGAATACTTCATGGTTTGCTGGCTCTTCAGCAGGGGTTTCCTTCCTCCACTCCCTGCCCAGCTCCACCCCTGTTCTCTTCATTCCTCTGTCCCTCTCCTGTCCCTCTCCTGCCACCACACCGCCCCATCTCACCCCCCTCTGCTGCTCGAAATATTAAGGGAACTAGACCTGTATTGAAAAAAGTGGGGTTTCTCTTTCCTCTCCTGAGGATTTACCACCCAGAGCAGGCTCAGGTTCTGATCCTGCCAACTGCTCCCCAGCGCCTGGATGCTTGCTCTGGGAAACAAGGACAGCTGCTCTAATTCTTTTGCAGGCACAATCTTGGTTTAAATTCTAGTTGAAATGAAATAAAGAGCTGTCATCAGTCCCACCTGTGGCACAGAGAGACACCTGTGTTTCATGCACATGTCTGCACAGAAACACACACAGAGGGAAAAAAGCCCAGAACCGCTTTGTGCAAGGAAGTACGTAAACTCTCCCTATCAGCATTGCTGCTTTGAGCAATTGAATTGTTCTACAGTCAACTGACAAGCCGACACGCTGCCCATCAAATGAGAACCAGAATGTATGCCATTTGCAAGATGGGGCAGCAATAAGCTTTCGACCACTTTCCAGCAAGATCATGTCAAGAATGGTGGCGTACTCATGGATTTTCTCCTCTGCAAAGCCATGAAGAAAACATGAACCGCAGTCCCCAAAGGCAAAGGAGCAAACTGAGGGAGAGCAGCTCATCGGCGCCTTTCAGAGCTTCAGCAGTCTGGGGAAATGGGAAAAAAACCCATACAAAGATAAACAGCAGCCAAGAAGCACTTTTATAAAATGCATATTGGGGCCTGTTCCAGACCTCAGAATGACTTTCAATATTGCGTTGCATGACTATTAGACCAAGGCCTAAAGTGGCGTGATAGCTTCTGCTTGCCGGGGCATGAGAAGATCACTCAAATGAGCGACACAGTAACAAGTAAACACCAAAGGCAACAGCGGAGCTTACCATTTCCCTCCACTGGCGACCAGCTGTGCAGTAAACCAGCTTAACCAGCCTCCCTAAGGATGGCTCTAAAGTCACTGAAAAGGAAAAAAAGAAGGTAAGTTCCTAGCCTGGAATGCAAAGGCACCATCTTGGCTCCCAGGCAGGTGGCACTGATGGCCCAGCAGGGTCATGTCCCCACGTTCCAGGAAAGATAAAAAAAGTGCAGTGTTGCCTTCACAGGCACACGGTGACCTGGGTCAGGAACGGCACGGCGGCCGACCCCTGGCCGCGCGGTCCATTAGCTCACAGACACCAATGTGGTGGATGGCAAATGGCGTTTATTGCTGAATGACGTGACACTATATAGCCTAGGTTTACACTGTCACTTCCGTTTGCTTACATCATAAACTAAAGCTGTTGGCTACAGGGAGGGGGGCCCTGTGTTTCCGTACAGCGCGAGATCTTCCGGTCGCCAGGCCCTACCTAGCAACAGTGCAGGACGTGTTTGTGGGGTGGGTTTGATGCATCCTTTCCGTTTGGTGAAAGCCTGAGGAAGGATGTACCCCACGGTGGGACCGGTGGCACTTTAGACCTGAGGTTAAAAAAGTGCTGCACATCAGTGACACTGCCCAAGCTGCTTTCACCACCAAACAATAAAAGATTTGCTTTCTCCAGTATGGTGGGAATGATGCCATAAAGTCGGTCATGGAGAGAAACCCTCTAAGCCTTGCTTGCAAGTTTCAGAAGGCAGGCATTCTTTATGGCAGTGCTGGGAGCACGGGGGAATGTTTCCTCTGAGCGTGCTCACCCAGTTACTCGAGGGCACGCACTATGGACAGCAGAGCACTTGCACACTCATAGCGCATTACACATGCATTTTCAGTCAGGCACGGGGTGGGTTACAAGTTTCTTGCTTTAATACAAATGAGCACACACCCTCAGACAGCACTGCTGAGGTTTTTTACTAGCTCCCCATGCTCCCCAAGCGGGGCCTTGCCCTCTCTCGGGGGGCTATCTGAGTCAGAGGTCGCGATCTCCCCCCACAACAATTACCTCTGCCCGACTTCCAACCAACATTCTGCGGATTGCAGCACTCTATCGGCTTGTCTCCTCCTGTGGCCACAACGTCCTCACCCAGAGGCTCTTTCTGCATCACTGAAGAGAACGGAGATCTTTTCCCCATCCATTCTTTGTTCGCCCTCATTCCCAAGGCTGACTCCCTGGATGCAAAGTCCCTTAATTTGTCACTTCTAACAGCTTTAGAGAGTCAGCTTGGCCTAACCTTTGTGCGCAGGTGTGTTTAACGTAGAGCTAAACACCAAATCAGTGTGGTAACTGGGGAGCTCAGACATCTTGTCCCTTTGCCGAGCCAGCAGCCTTCCCTTAACAGAATCCCTGGACAGAAACGTATATACAGTGGAATCTATACGGTGGCATCAAACGTCCGCCCAGACACCACATCCGTCCCTAAAATCCTTCCCCCCAAACAACCCTGAAAGACTTCCCTTGACCCCCTCCTCCACCCTGGCTGTTCCTGAAATCATCCCCCACCTCCACCTCCCCGCCCTGTCCCTAAAACCTTTTCCCCCAGACCCTGGTCCAGCCCTCCCCCACCCTCGGCCCGTCCCTAAAATCCTTCCCCCAGCCCCCCGGTTCTTCCCTAAAGGCCTCCATTAACCCCCCGTCCGTCCCTAAAACCCTTCCCCCAGGCCCCCCAATCTGTTCTCTAAATAACGCACACACCCTCAACCCCCCCCACGCCCCCACCCCCGGTTTATCAATACACACACACCCACCTCCCCCCACCCCCCACCCCCCCCACACCCACTCCCACAAACACACATCCTTGCCCCACCCCCACACACCCCGCTCCATCCCTAAACACCTTCATCCATTCCCACCCGTCCGTCCCTAAACCCCTTCCCCCCCGCCCCCTCCCCTGCCCCCGTCCCTCTGTCCCTGGCACGGCCCAACTGCCCAGCACCACCAGACCACTCTGCCCCAAACACCGTAAGGCAATGGTTCCCACCTGCCAATAGCAAGTCGAGGAACATTTTTTTTTCTTAAATAGAGAGAGTTTTACTTCATACGATGCCGACTACGCCAAATTATGTTTTGCTGACTGACTGGATACACAGCAAAGCTGAACTCTACATCAAATATAATCAAATCTATCAAATCTATCAAATGATGGAATATATCAAACGCAGTTTCTTATATTACAATAAAAGAAAATAGCATGCAATATGATAAAAGGAACCAGTAGCAGTTACTGTGAGCAATATGATAAAAGAGCAACAGAAGCGAAGCATCCAATTGTTATTCCAAAGTGTTAACATGCCTAAGGAAAGGAGACATCACCAATTCCCACCCCAATTCCCTTCGGCTGGGAGCCCCCTTGCAGCTGGTGCCAGGAGTCTCTCGGGAACTGGGAAATTCCCCTGGAGAAGGTGCCAGGAAGGAATTCTCTTGCTGCTTCCCACCGTGCATGGTAGCCATGTGAGGCACAGCGCAAGGGTACTGCTCCCTGCTTTCTGTGGTGAGAAAATTGACACAGCACTTTAGAACTCATACAGAAGCAAAAAACATGGCTTGGGAAAGTGCAGGGCTGCTCCCCTGGAGAGGGTGCCAGGCAGGAATTCTCTTGCTGCTTCTCACTCTGCCCTGGCAGCCATGTGAGGCACAGCACAAATGTGCTGCTCCCTGCTTTCTGTGCTGAGAAAACTGACCTCTTTTCAGTGGCAATAATGCACAGCCCAAAAAACTCACCTTGACAAAGTGCAGCAGTGCTCCCTGGAGAAGGTGCCAGGCAGGAATTCTCTTACTGCTTCTCACCGTGCCCGGGCAGCCATGTGAGGCACAAAAGAAAATTTCTGCTCCCTGATTTCTGTGGTCAGAAAACAGAACCATCACTTTTGAAATGGTGCAGAACCAAAAAAAAGTCACCTTGTCCAAGTGCAGCACTGCTCCCCTGGAGAAGGTGCCAGGCAGGAATTCTCTTGCTGCTTCTCGCCCTGCCCTGGCAGCCATGTGAGGCACAGCACAAATGTTCTGCTCCCTAATTTCTGTGGTGAGAAAATTAACCCCTCACCTTTTCAATCATATAGAGCCAAAAACCCCTCACCTTGACAAGTGCAGCACGGCTCCCCTGGAGAAGTGACAGGAAGGAATTCTCTTGCTGCTTCTCACCCTGCCCTGGCAGCCATGTGAGGCACAGCACAAAAGTGCTGCTCCCTGCTTTCTAAAGTTAGCAAAATTGACCGTTCACAGTTGTACTCATGTTGAGACAAGACTTTCTTACTCAAAAGCAAAACCCAAGAAGCCACGTAGCCTTGGGAACCCCCTTGTCCTTCCGTGTGGCTGGTGACTTCCCATGGCTCTTCCACAAGGCAGGACAGATAACCACGAATTTGGAAGCCCACGTTAGTTCAAGTACACTGAGTCCTCTGACAGTCACTACTTATGGGCCAGCGGTCCTCTCACCCCTCCACAGATCTGCCTGTTAGTCCTCTAGCAGTCATTCCCCATGGAGGGACCACAAGTCCTCCACACCTACCCACCAGCTCACCAGAAATGAGTCAGTCCACGCCAGAAGTGACACTGCCTGACCTGCAGGAGATCTATTAGACCAGTATCGATGGTTTCAAGACAGAAAAGCCCACCACCATCCACCAGCACAGCAGAAAAACAACGAGAAGAAACATCATACACAAACCAAAGGCACCCATCCAAACCCCACAAAGGCAAAATAGCTGAAAAAGGCACTCTCTGCAAAAAAAACCCACCACACAGATCACAAGATAAGATAAAAATGCCATAACCCCAGGAACACAGGGCCAACAAACACAGATTCTGTCCATAACAGTAACACACTTTGACACTAACTCGCTTGACCTCTGACATACTTGACCTTGTTGCCCCCAAACCACAGCACATCGTAGCCCTAAGGCAACACAAAACGGAGCACAAAGCCCCTGAAGATCTCCGCCAGGGCAAAAGCAAAGCACAGAGCCACACAGGAGGGTGGGGTTGGAAGGGACCCGTGGAGGTCCTCTGGGCCAAGCCCTCTGCTCCAGCACGCTCGCCTCGAGCAGGTTGCTGAGAACTGTGTGCCCTTGGCCTTTGAAGATCCCCAAGGACAGAGACTGCACAACCTCCTTGGGCAACCTCTGCCAGCATTTGATCGCCCCGAGGGGGAAAATTTGCCATTTCTATCTCTCCTTTCACTGTACCGCATTCCAGAACAGCCATGAGATGACAAGCTCAGGCTTGAAAGCCAGTGCTGTGGCTGGCCTGAAATTCTGTCCCCCTTTTTTTCATCCACTAGTAGCTAAAGGAGGACAAAGAAGGATTTCTTTCAAAGGAGAACTTCTCTTTTCCTCTGTCCTTCTTCTCTACCAGTGATCTGGATTCTGAGTGCTGTGCCACTGTCCTAATGGCTGGGATAGGGATACTTCTTGTAGGACAGGGAGGAGGTGACAGTGGAGATGATCAGGCTGGGGAAGCTGAAGGAAAACGCAAGCAACTGGAGTTGCCTGGAGCAAGAATGGCCAGCTTCCGAGCTAGGTCACCTCGTGTCCTCAGCTCCCATGCAGGAGCTGAACCACACACATGGACTGCAAAGCAGTGTGACCCATAGAAAAAAGTTTGCTTGGCTCGGGATCGCCCAGGGGCATTTAACTGCAATTCCGCCCTTGTCAGCAGGAAGGAAACATGCCCTGCAAGCACACACTGAGGCACGACACCTTGCCCGGGGCTAAAGGGTACCTCAGGAGACCTACATGGGACCCCCCAGCACCTGGATTGCTGGCTGGAGGATGGGTAGGTCAAAGGACCCTGATGGGAGCCCTGCAGGCTCTCATACATTGGACCAACGGGCACCTTCCCTTGTCATACAGAGCATCCTCTCGGATGCTCTGGACAGTTTCTGGTAGATCTCTGGAGAAGAGCTTCTCCCCAGGCCTCTCCCATGGGCTTGCTCACCCCCGGAGCCCTTCCCAAGCACAGCCCCAGCAGGTGGATGCAGCCGGCGTTGCAGGGAAGAACAAGCAGCACGCACCACAGTCAGCACTGCGGGAAAGCTGGGACCCCAGACACCCACCCAGGCTCTCCAATCCCAGCCTGGCCCACAAGAGTGCCTTTATCTCCCTTTCCCAGAAGTGCTGAATTCCCCTTCCAGCATTAGCCACTGGACCCACGCTGCTTCTTGCTGCAGTGTACAACAGCCACAAGAGAATTTTCTAGATGTCTCTGATTTCCTGCATTTTTCCTGAACAGGGCGGGTGTGTAACTCTCTGAATCACTTCTATTTGAAGCAAGGCATTGCTTAGGGTCAACAGTGAAACGAGACACGGGCCATCAAAAGCTGACTACTTTTCCCCTTCTTTGCCATGGTCACGGCCTACCCCACAGACTCGCCCCTGGCCGTGTCGGCCACCGGCTGGGTGAAGGTCATGGCTAACAGGGCAGGGGCTCCTGTGTGGCGCTCACCCAGCCCTGATTGCCAAGGGTGAAGCCTTAGCACCCAGGTGGGATAAAGCCTTCCCAAGCAAGGGTGGTGCTCCAGGGGCACCACAATTCCTGCCGAAGCTCACCACACATTTCATTTCCCTGTGGCGCCTGGCAGGACACGAGCGGCTCTTGACTGCTGCTAGTCCCCCCGTCTTTTGGTAAAAATGGAAGTTTTTCCTCCTGCTGGGCCTGCTCCAGTTCCAGCGCCTTGGGGCCTGAGGCCTGGCACGGCCTGTGTGCCAGAGGCCTTCCGACCGCTAGGCCGGCCTCCACCAAGAGGAGTCTGCCTCAGGCCACAACGGTCACCTCTAGGAAAAACGGCTTCTTTTATCGAGCAGGGCCCTGTCCAAACCCCAGGGCAAAGCGCTGGCCGCAGGCGCAGGGAGGTGGCCCTTGCCCCCTGCCCTGTCCTGCGCGGGGCTCCCCGGGGCGAGGCAGGCCCGGCCATACTGGAGAGGGCCCCAGCCCCGCCCCGCAGGCCCCGCCCACTTTCCGTTGGGCTCAGACCGTTGGTCACGGGGAGCCCACGGCCACCACAGGCAGCAGGGCAGAGCCGTGCTGGCACGCAGCGGCGCTGGCAGGAGGCAGCCTCTGGCCCAGCAGCGCTGCCACAGCACCAGCACCCCGCTTCCCAGCCTCGCCGTCGCCGGCTGGGCCCCCTCCTCGCTGCACGGCCAGGGCCCTCCTCTCCCGGGCAGGATGGGCCAGGCCAGCTGCTGCTGCGGCTCCAGGTGGGCTCCCCCCGGGCTCGGGGACACGCGGGCACAGCTGGGCCACGCAGCACTGGCGTTGCTCATGCCCGCCGCTCTCTGCTCTGCAGGGAGGCTCTCAGCGACGCCGAGCCGGTGCTGAGCGCGGACGTGCGGCTGACCCGGGGCCGCAAGAGGAGCGAGAGGCGCCTTCTGCTCCTCCACGAGGAACTGGTGGTCGCCAAGTTGCGGTAAGACCCTCAGAGCCCAGATCCTTGCCCCCAGCCCCGGCCCAGGGACACCCTGGCACCAGCCCCAGGCCCCGGCCCCTCGGTGCTGGAGGCACCAATGTCCGTCCCAAGGGCAGGTGGGGGACAGGGCTCTGCGCGTGGGGACCCAGCCCAAGGAGCCCCCCTCCAGCTCAGTGCCCGCCTCTGCTCTCTGCAGACATGGCACCAGCCTGCGCCCACAGCTCCGCCTGGCGCTGGACCAGCTGTGGGTGCTCAGCAGCGGGAAGGAGGCTGCGGGGCAGGATGGACAGGAGGAGGAGGAAGGCACCGATGAGGACAGCACCTCTGTCATCCTCGCCTGGCCCACCGGCTCCTGCATCGCCACTTTTGGGTGAGTCGTGGTCGGGCAGCAGAGGTTCCCAGCCGTGCCCACGCCATTCCATGAACACAGGCCTCTGCCTTGCGTGCAGAGCTGGGCAGGGAGCAGGCAGCCCGGTGGCAGGGAGGGAGGGATGGGGGATGTTTCCCCATCCTGCATCCCCTGGTCACCTTTTGGTCCCCAGAAGGGAAGGGCAAATGCAGCCGCTCAGGCAGGACAGAGCGACCCAGGGCTTGGACAGCGCCTCTGTCCTGCCCCACAGCACAGGGCTGTGCAGGCACCCACCTTTGCCCAGGGCTGGGGGCAGCAGGGCCTGACGCTCTCTCTCCTCTCTATCTGCAGATCCCAGGCACTGAAGGAGCTGTGGGTGGCCACGCTGCTGGGGTAAGCCGGGGGGATGCTCCAGGAGAAGCTGGATGGACGGGGGAACACAGCCCCCAGCTGGGGAAGGTGCCCCCGTGGCTGGGAGCAGCTCTCGGGCACAGCTGCCTGACAAGAGACAAGAGACGGCTTGGGGCTCACCCAGCTCTCTCCCTCTCCCTTCCCGGTGCACAGGACACCAGAAGGACGCACGGGAGCCCGCGTCACCCATCTGACATCCATCAAGCTCCTGGAGAAGGAGCTGAGCCGCCGCCACGCCGTGAGTATCTCTCTGCTCTGGGCCCTGTCCCCAAGCACTGCTCCTGCAGCCGAGCAGCAGAGCCATGGCTGCTCACCTTCTTCCCCTCCTTCTCTCCTGCCCAGTGGAGGACACTGCGCACCAGGAGCCTGGAGAGGCTGATGGAGGCACAGGCAGAGGTGAGAATGGCTGCCTTGCACCTGCCTCTGGCTGCGCCGGGATGCGCAGGGACTGGGGTGAGCTTGTGCGGGAGGGACAGAGGGTCTGATGGTGCCACTCAGGGAGCAGAGAGTTTTGGGAAGCCAGCAGCACGCCAGCACGTTCTGACTGGTGACACTGGGAGGAACCCTGCCACATGGGGAAGAGAGCCCGGGAGGGCAGAGGGTCCCAGCTCTGCCACGCTCAGGCTGCTGGTGGCCCTTTCTGCTGCGGGGCTGCTCTCCAAGCACAGCCCGATTCTTGGTTCTTGCAGGCTCATCCCAAGCAAGGGCCTGCGACGGCCCCATCTGCAAACGCAGGGGGACTTTGCCCCGCACCAGGTGAGTTTGGGAAAGCAAGGCAACCTCCTGCAATGCTGTGCTCACTTGTCCCGAGTGTCGCCATGCAGGTTGGGCAGCCCACGGAAGGATGTCACCTGGACGGACAAGGACAACTGCTGGGCAGTGCCTGCTGGATATGCTTCTGCGGGGACACGGAGCCTCTGCTGCTGCCCGCAGCTTGCAGGAGGGCAGGGCGAAGGCTGGCACAGGCTGACCCCGTGGCACGATGGCTCTCAAGAGCCTCTAAGTCAACACCTCCGAGCCACAGCCGCGGTTCCAGCTGCTGCCTCCCTGCCCATCCTGCCGCACCACACAGCACCGTGCTGCCGGCAGGGCAGCGCAGGGCAGGGCAGGCGCTGGGACCGCTGGCCTGGGGTCTCCATTGGTGGTGTCTTACTCTGTTTTCCTCTGCAGCAGGAGGGAGCAGCAGCGGGAGCAGCACCAGCAGGAGGAGGATGGGGCTGCCCTGGCCCTTTGCCCTGCGGCGCACCCCGGCCGCTGCCCAGGCGCCAGGGCAGGCGGGCTCCAGCTGCAGCAGGGCGCTCTTTGGGCAGCCCCTGGCAGCCCTCTGTGGGGAGGACAACATGCTGCCCCGGCCCATCCAGGTAAGCCAGCCTGGACAGACGGGGTCCCCAGCCATCCCTCTGGCTGCTCTGGAGAGGGCCTGCGTGTCCCCAGCAGCTGCGGGGACAGGGCACTGGGCTCTGCACCCCCAGAACCTGCTTCTGGTCCCAGACCCTTTGTGGCGCTTAGGCAACCACGTCTGGGGCAGAGCTCTGGTCCTTGCCACCGCTTGGTTCTTCAGCCAAGCAAGTGGCCTCCTGCCTCTCCTGCAGGAGCTGCTGGCTGTCCTGCACCAGCAAGGACCAGCAACGGAGGGGATATTCCGAAGAGCTGCCGGTGGGACAGAACTTCGGCAGCTGCGCGAGGCCCTGGACCGCGGCAAGGACATCGATGTAGGAAGCCAGCCTGCGCTGCTGCTGGCCGTCATCTTGAAGGTGAGCACTTCTGACCTGCAGCTGGAGGAGCTCCTGGCTGGCCTGCAGCGTTCAAAGGCTCACCTGCAGCCCTTGGCATTGCAGGACTTCCTGCGAAGCATCCCCACCAAGCTCCTCGTCGTCGACCTCTACGAGGACTGGATGGCAGCCATGGAGAGGGCCAGCAAGCAGGCCAAGGTGGAGGAGCTGAAAGCGTAAGTGTGGGCAGCAGCCTGCCTGGTGAGCAGGGACCGGGAGAGTTCTGGGACCTGCCTGCAAAGGCACGGGCTCCTCAGAAAGCTGTCTTTTCGGGCAGCTGCAAAGCTGTGCAACATGGCCGCTGGCTCCCACCCGCCTGGGGCCAGCTGCGGGGACGGCTGTGGGCACCCTCTGCTTCATCAGCCTTGTCTTCCTCTTCCCTCAGGGTGGCCAACAAGTTGCCTGCGGCCAACCTCCTCCTCCTGAAGCGGCTGATGGCCCTGCTGCAGCACATCGGCCACAACGCAGCCACCAGCAGAATGAGCTGCAGCAACCTGGCCATCTGCGTCGGGCCCAACCTGCTGAGCCCACCCAACGAGGACCTGCTCCCGCTGCAGGCCATGCTGGCGGTGACCGAGAAGGTACGCCCTACCCAGCAGCCAGTGCTGCCTTCCCGGCCCATCGGAGCTTGGCTGTTGCGAGGTCCCTGGCTGCCTCCTCCCTTGGGCCAGTGCTGGTGGGCTGGGTGCCTGGAAGAGCAACCCCCAGCCGCAGCCGCCTGCGCAGGCGAAGGGTCAGCAGTGGGAAAGGCTGCTTGACACGTCTGCAGGCACCTGGCTTGAGACCAAGGCTTTGATGTCTGCAGGTGAACGTGCTGGTGGAGTTCCTCATTGAAAACTGCGGGGACATCTTTGGGGAGGAGGTGGCCGGCCTCTCCCCTCCATCAGCCGAGGAGGTGCCAGCACCCATGGACAGGGGCACAGGTAGGAGGCGGGACTGAGGCTTGTCACAGACACTGGGGCTTGGGATGCCAGAAACCTCAACGCTGACGAGACAAGTGGTGTAGGGCTCGGCTGGGCTTTGCTTAGGTGTTCTTGACTTCCAAGAAGTCGCGCTGCTGCACGTGCTTTTGCTTTCCAGAGCTGCGGTGCGAAGAGCAAAGTGGCCCTGCAGGCACAGCAGAGACCCAGCGTCCGGCAAAAGCCTTTCTGGATGCAGCCGCCTCTGTGCTGGACATCGACAGCGGAGCTGGGGGAGACACAGGGGCAGGGCCCAAAGCGGCAGAGGTACGGCAGCTCCACAGACGCTGGGGCAACATGTCTCAGGTGGGACAGTAATTTCCCAGGAGGCCAAGCAGCCGCTGGGCCTCCTCCTGGCAGCCGCTCTCTTGTGCCTTTGGGGTTCCTCCTCTCCCCCCAGAGTGGTGCGTGCTAAGGAAAACTGGAAAGGCTGTTTCTGGAATGCACTTCATTAAGTGTGATCTGCTTCATCAAATAAAACATACCTACAAAATACCCACAAAAGGACAGAAAGGAGTAGCTGCCACCTTGAGAGGGCTTTTGCTCAAATCCTACTCCGTCGCAGCTTCATCAAGTCTAGGCTGCGTTGCCTGGACTGTGCAAAACGTGCACGATGCAAACCAGCATCTCCTCTGTAGAGCTCATACAGCAATTTGGCAGTCAGGCCCTCACTACCCCAGGCTGTCACTTGCCACCCGTTACCTCCCAAGTTTCTGGTTTAGGCACCTCCAGATTTGCCTCCAGGCACCCCCGAGGGCACGGCAGAGTCCCTGGCACGCCTGCCACAACTGACCAGCCTGCCCCAGGAAACCAGGTAGGAAGAGCTCCCCTTGCCTGACCTGAGAGCTCGCTGCAGGGGCTTGGGGCTTTCCCCATCTCATCACGCTGTGGGATGGAAAGGTTTGCAGGCTCCCACCAGGAGAAGGAAAAGTCAAGGAAAAGGAAGAGAAAAGAAGCCTGGGCAGAGGAGAGGGACAGCCAAGCACAAATAAAAAGGAGAAGAGAGGAAGCGATTTTGGGGACCCAAACCTGAGAAAATGCAGGAAGCTGCAGCACGTCAGGAAGGCCAGGTGCGTACCACGCGCTGCTGCCCATCTTTCCCAGCCCTGAACACGGCCCTAAGTCAGCCCAGCTGGCTGGCAAGGGCCGGCGAGGGCTGGTGCTGAGCAGGGTTTGGGATGAGTCCCACGGCAGCTCCCCGGGGGCTCCCCGTCGAGCCCTGCTGCGCGGCACAGGGGCACTGTCAGCATCCCTGCGCACGCACAGCTCCCTAGGGACATCACCCCTGGGGAGAAGGCACCGGAGCTGGCCTCGAGTGGAGGCCAGCAAGAGCTGTCCCTTCTGGGCCATGAGGAATTCCTCGGAAACAGCGTCCCCCAAAGAGGGGGGAACCAAATCCTGCCTCTTCCTGCCTCTGGGGGCTTATCAGAGCTTTCTGACTCTGTCGTTGCAGGTGCCGACTGATTTTCACCGGCTGAACAGCTGTGACTCCTGGGCCCCTGCAGCTGCTGTTGACAATAAAAGAATCTTTTCCCTCTCCTGACTGTGTCTGCCATAGGGTCTTGTGGAGTGGGGAGCGCTTGTGCTGGGGTGGACCCTCGGGGAGGAGATTGGGATGGTCCCTTGCCCCAGCACCCTTTCCAGCGGGCATCGGGGCTGAGCTGAGGGGCTTTAGGAGGAAAAGCAAAGCACAGAGCCACACAGGAGGGGGGGTTGGAAGGGACCCGTGGAGGTCCTCTGGGCCAAGCCCTCTGCTCCAGCACGCTCGCCTCGAGCAGGTCGCAGAGAACTGTGTGCCCTTGGCCTTTGAAGATCTCCAAGGACAGAGACTCCACAACCTCCTTGGGCAACCTCTGCCAGCATTTGACCGCCCTGGGGGGAAAAAATTGCCATTTCAGTCTCTCCTTTCACTGTACCACATTCCAGAACAGCCACGACATGACAAGCTCCCTACAGCTCTGGCAAAACCAAACTGGGTGGAAATCAGAAACTGGTACTGCTGTATAAGCAGCACAGCCTTTAAACCCAAACCAAGGGTTTAATTCTAAAGGTCAGCTGTTGGAGCACCATGAGGCTCTGGTGGGACAGCTCTGGAAAGAGTTAAGCCTACGCATCTTCAAAAGTTCTGCTCACCTTGGAAGAGGCCACATATGCAGGGCTAGCGCTGCCCGGACCCTGGAAGGTTAATTTAACCCTAATTTCTAAATAGCACTGCAGATACCATTTGAAGGGCACAGCACTGTCTGCCTCTGTCTCACTAGGAGCAAACACTGACCCGCTGGCTAATTATTCAGCTGCTTTGGGGGGGCGGGGGTGGTGGTGGTGGTGGTAATTTGCAGTAGATTTAAAAACCACCCTCTTGCCAATTCAAGTCTGCTCCGACTTCAGTGAGAGCAGCTGGGGAGAACTGCAGTCAATGCTGACATGCTCTTCAAAGCCTTCACTGCCCCCAGCCTGCACGGTTTGCTCAGAGAGCAACAGAATTGCCCGTCAGCCAGAACAAGGAACAGAATCACTAAAGCAGCATCCCCTCATCGGCACTGTTTTTAAGTTTATCTCCTCCGTGTTTTGCTGTCTCTCCATATGGCTGTTTTGTTATTAAAGGCAGTGTCGCCAAAGGCTTGAGGTAATAAACAATTAAATTAGTAAATGAAAAAAATTGTGTGCTAGAGGGGAGAAGCCAGTATGGGAATGGGAACTGCGTGTTCTGCCCTTGCTTACACCACACCTGACCAAGAGCCTTTATACATTGCCTGAAAAATCAGTTATCTGCAGTGAATCCCAGTGACAAGACAAATAGTTACAGCTTTTTTTCTTTTTTTAAAAAACAAACAAAACTTGGTCTCTTCTGCAAGGTCAGCTCCAGTTGAATGTGACAGCAGCGCATCCCTGGGAACGCCGAAGGGGATCTGCACTGAGCCACCAGGCACCCTCCTGAAGACGACGCAGCTGGCTGTACGACCGCTGCTGGAAACCAGGCAGCAGCGAGCTTCACCTGGAGCACAGGGCTCTGGATCAGGGAGGTCAGGGACCAGGCTGAAGGAGACAGGACCCCGCATTACGACTGTCATGCGAAGAGGAAATCCCAAGGAAGGTCTTCTGCCTCCTCCCTCGTTACAAGGCGCTGGGAAACCATTTGCGCCCTGTGGCAGCACATAACAGACCCAGCACGGGGGTTATGCAGGCAGAAAAAAGCTGCCACTGATTAAGAAAACTTACACCCTAGGCCTGTCTCTTCTTTCCTGATCACAGAGACGTGACATGCAGCTGCCTTCTGTGGTGCCAAGAGATGTCAGCCTTAGCAGCCACATAAAACATCTCCGAGAAGACAGCATGACAAAGAACAAGTAGGAAATGACCTAAGAATGATGCTTTTTCCTTTCTGCAGGGAGAGCAAACACTTCCATCAGTCCATAACAAGCCTTTGGCACTTGTCAATACGGCAAAAATCAGGCACTTAGGGAGGCAGGAAAAGAAGATGACAATGGAGCAAGGAGGAGAAACAGCCACTTTTGTCAGCAGGTTACATCAGCCCCCAGCTAAGCTGCAACAGCTCCTTCATGTTGACTCATTCCTCCAGTCTTTTTTTACCCAAGACAGACACAAATCCTCCCCTTGCTGGATCCAGAGGATTCCCTAACACGCTGGGCTGCCTGGCAGCTGGGAAAGCAATCTGACAGGGAAAAGCACACCCGACAGACACAGGATTTGACAGTGTGAGCACAGGACGACACACTGGTCCCAAGGGTCGCAGATCTGCAGACACCCTGGCAAGCAGGGATAAGCCAACCGAGGACGCAGGTATGCAGTCCCTACACCCCTCTTCCAACCCAAAAAGCCCCGTCTCAACACACAGATTTGGCGGGTTTTTACTTATTTTCTTCTGGTGGCAGAGATACTCCCTCCCTGCTGCTCCCTGCAACTGAGAATAGAACAGACACAACTCACCCAGCAGAGAGGAGAGGGGTACAGGGAAGCTGGTGCCTGAGGGGGACTGCAAGGAATTCCTGAAGTCACTATCCCAAAGTGAAGTTCACCACAAATCATGCTGGCTTGCTCAGGTAATGATCTTGTCTCCCACAAAGCCAGCAGCAAGCTTGCCTTAACAGGAAGAGCAATTATCACTCGAGGGTTAAGAGTACCACCGGGGTGGCAGCACGGCCACCTGCATTACAGCATTTTCCTTTTCTGTTTCAAACAAGACACCAGCCTTTCGTTTGCCCTGTTGCCGCCCCTTAAATTAACCTCATTCAGTTTGTCAAGCTGTCCGTCAGTCTGCATAACATTCCCGATGCAACGCTCCTGTGAAAATTTCAGTCGATAACTCGCCCTTTCAATTGGAGACCATGATCTCTGAGCCTCACAGCCACCGTTTGCAGATTGGCCAACAAATGGGAGACAGGGAAATGACGGCTCACCACCCTGCAGCAACCTCCAAGCAGGAATCAGAGCAGCGGCTTTGGCGCTTTACAGGACACAAGGCTTGGGTTCAGGGACACGGGGGAATGAAGGATGCCCGTGTCACCCATCAGCTGGGCTAAGGCACAGCGCAGCCTGCTCCGCTCTCAGGTGGACACGTGCGCGTCACCCTGACACCCGACTGCATCTCAGGCTTTATCTCCACAATTATTCAGTCCCCTCTGCTTCCCGTCAAGGAGCTGCCAGGCAGCGTAAGGCAGCCAAGGGCAAAACTTCAACTGGGGCAGCAAAAGAGCGGCAGAGCAGGCAGCTGCTGAGGGCCAGGGCGCAGCTCGGGCACATCTCGCCCACGCCCGCGCTGCTCCCATCAGGCAGCCTCAGCAGCACCGTGCCCGGAGTCTGTCTGAAGAGCCTTTGGTGAAGCGGCTGATGGAGCAGGTTCCCAGGACCTGCCTCCTGGCACGTCTCCATGAGAGCAGCAGCTGCCCTGAAAAGCAGAGATGCTCACCATGGGGGAACTCAGCCCCGTGGAGTCAGCAGGGGGGATCATCACACACACAGAGTCACAGAGCGGCTGGGGCTGGCGAGACCTCTGGAGACCATCTGGTCCAAGCCACTGCTCAAGCAGAGCCCGTCTTTATTGCAGGGAAAGAAACCGTCCCTGAGCCGCCTCGTGTTACTGCTCTAGTGACTGATCAGCCCCAGGACTGGCAGAGATGGCGGTGAAGCACGACAGGCTTTATTGCCCAGTCCCATGGGTTAGGGCCCTGAGGCAACGGAGGGGCAGATGTACCCTGCAAGCCCCCCGGCTACACCGCGAGCTGCCCGGGGAGGAGGGAGGCATTGCACCGGGACAGCAGGACCCGAACAGCTCTGCGGGTCACTGCCTGCGACAGGCATGCAAACCCATCATTTCAACACCAGTACCAGCCATCCCTGGTGGCTTGCTCTCGCCACAGATGGAAAGCGGGTTTTCATGGTGGATTCAAAGAAAGCTGCCCTGGGAATCCCTCCCCCACTTGGAGGTTACTGTTGTCCCCCAAACAGCTGGAAAAGCAGCAAGGAGGAAATTCGCCCCCCTCCCCCTTGGCCCAGGAGGCTGAGCCTGGCCTCTCGCACGCTGCCTGATGCTTTACCCGCAGACCCAACCAAGCCCACAGAGCCAGGCCTGGGTGAACCAGCTCCACAAATCCAGCCCACCTAGCGTGGAGCAGAACAAACCTCCTCCCAACCCTGTTTTTAAGCCCCTCACAGATCCCACCTCCAGTGAGCGGCACAGCCCACCCAGCGTCCGCACAGGAGCCCTCCCTGGCTGCACCAGCCCTGCCCCCCCCTGCCAGGGCAGCGACCCAACCGCCTCCTGCCACGCAGCTTGTCAGCTGCAGCCTCCATCAGTTCAACGGCCTTTCCCTGCGGCTGGCCCCCGGAGATGCCCTGCAACGCGACGGAGCCCACACGCTCTGTAGCTACACAACCCTTACCGTTATCTTTTTGTGCAACACCACAGCTGGTTGGGCGCCCAGCAGGTGTGAAACTCACCTCACCACAGGCAGGCTGAGGACAAACTTCACACCCCAGACTCTGTCACAAACAGCAGTCTGACACAAAGCAAACGCAGACCTAATGGGGAAAGCGTCGGGAAATCCATGCCCTTCCAGGAGCAAAGGGCCACAGGGGCCTCTTGATCTCAGAGCTCCAAAGACACGACTCTCCGTTAAATACCACCCAGAAAACAGAGGGAAAACTTGTAAAGATGATCCAGACTCATTTCTGCACAAACATCTATGCAAGCTGTCTATTTTACTGAGGGGTGCCCCAGCTAAAACTGCCCCCAGAGCCAGGCTCCTCTCGCTGCGTTGGGACGGAATATCTTGCTTTCTCTCCGAGACAGCAATATGGGAACGTTGCATGTAAAAATCAGGCCACAGGCTGCTACAGACCAGTCAATTTTCATTGGGAAATAGCCCCACAGATACTTACCATCTCTACACAGAAGGAAGCAGGGATGACAGCCTGATTGGAGAGGTGGAGAGTTTTGGACGCATCTTGTAGAACTTCAATACTGCTGGAATTTATCTCACTCAGATGCACGTAGACAACCCGTTCTTCTCCAATGCTCACTAAACAGATATTCTGCTCCAGGAAGCAGGTAGGAAAGAAAAAAGAAAAGCAGGGGAAGTTAAAAAATATGAGACAGCTCTAAGTGTCCTCCTCGACTGGGCGATAAGTACGGCTGTTGGAAGTTTTCAGTGTTGCAAGGCTGACACAGAAGGCCTGGGGCAAGTGCAGGCTCGGGAGTGACCCCATCTGAAAGCCACAAGCTCCCGTTCTCAGGGGACAGAGAAACCCTGGGTCCCACGCTCTCCTTTCCAGACCTCCTCCACAGTTAGCTCTCCTTTCTCTGCCTTGTGCCTGCTCCCGCTCCTTCTGCCGCTCAGCCTTGCCCCAAACCTCCCTGACCGCTGCTGCTGCACAGCGACACTTGGACAGTTACTTCTCTGACATTCCCAAAAATGCACCTCTGAAAACCAGCACAAGCCAGAAGCGAAGCAGGCTCTTCAGAGCAGAGATCGTGCAAGTTATGGCCTCTGATGTGTGCTTATGTGTATTCCTGGTATGGCATGAATAACAGGCATTAATTATTCATTACATCATTCAAGTGGTGTTTTTTCTCTTGACAGTCAGAACCAAAAGCTTTCTCCTTGCAGAACTGGCACAGACTACTGGAGGAGGAACACAGATCCCTTTGCTAAACCACCTTCCCACATCATTAAAAACAACGAGAATTTGTCCACTCTTGCGGTGGATTTCACTGGTTCCAAACACCTCAACACTTCAACAGGATCTGAATGCATAGAACTCCCAACACTGACCAGACGCCGTATGATTCACTGGAGGGCACAGAGTACGATTTAACCGAAAAAGAAACCAGCTTCCACGATGTAAAACCTTTAATGATGTCTGGCTCAAGGAAGTGGTATTGACCGCTGTCAGAATCACCAGCCCAACTCAGCCAGAAGCAGCAGCATCCAGAAATGCTCATCCCTTGGCAGGGCACTGCTGCGTGCAACTAAGAGCCAAAAACCTCACCTACCAAGGCTGGGGCCTCCAAAATAAGGAACTGAAGCCATGCACGATGATGCATGTCTGGGCGATGCTGCCCAAAGCTCCCAGGAAGGAGGAGCTGCAGGGAAGAGCTGCGCCTCGCCAGCCAGCTCAGCTTCCCGGTGACAGCGGGACAGCAGCAGCAAAGGCAGGGCAGAGCCCTTTGGGGATGAGCGGAACAACATCTGGAGGATGCCCAGGAGAGCTGCCTTCTGTCAGCCTGTGTACTAACACCACGCATCCTCACCACCAAGGAGAGGGCTTCAGAAACGCTACCCCTTCATCTACAGGGTTCTAAAAGGGACAAGGAAAATGCCATGCAACAGCGTTACAGGCAACATGGCACAGGGAAAGGCAGCAACAAGCGATGGCAGCTCTGCCACCAGTAACGCCAGCGCTGGGATTTACCAGCTCCTTCATGCAGATGACACACGCCAGACTGGAGCTGGCACGCGTTCACCTGCAAACAAAATACCCGACAACGGAGCTGTGGAGGGACTCTGCACAGCCTGGATGAAAGATCTGTACCACGTTCTGCCTGAAACGGTGGTAAAGACCAGGCATCGACACTGGGCACCCCAGCCTAAGGCAAGAACGAGCTTTGAAGTTCTACTGGAACACACTGCAGCGATTCCCAAGGTCAGACTTGCAGCCGTACGGGTAGGATCTGCCACCAGCGCAGGACACGTAACAAGACAGCCAGCTCTTCTGCCAGCCCAGAAAGCTTTGGGTGCGTCAGCTACCAGGGAACTACTGGAACTGCACTGCAACCAGAAGACAGACCTATAGAAAATGCAACGCATCTAGTCCTTTCTTTAGGCACAGCTACGCTTCTCCAGCTGAAATGCTCGCCCTTTGGGCAAAACATTGACACGTTCACGTCCAAACAGAAAAGATTAAGGTAAGGTCAACTTTCAATTTATAAATTGTTAGCCCAAGCGTAAAAGCTTTTCAAGGTACCTGTAGTTCAAAATCCAGCTGACATTTAAACAACTGGTTATTCCAGTGGGGAGAAACCCTCCTCTTTCGGGGAAGCATGCCTTCTGTTTGCAAGCAACTGTTTTGTCAAACTTGAGACTTCCCTGCAAAGCCTGCATTGCCTGGCCTTGCTGTTGACTGGTTTACATGCACATCCCCAGCAGCCAGGGTTGAGATGACCAGTGGCATCCAAGGGATTTGGCATCATCGTTTCAATTCGGTTTATAAAAAGTTTATATCCCTGCAATTGTTTTCAAAATGTCAGCCTTCCTTTCTGTTACAGAAAGCTTCACGTTCTCGGGAATCCTCTGATATCCCCTTCCGTGCTCAGAGAGAGGACAAGACATTTTAAAACAGCTGCTTCAAAAGTTAGTATCCTTTTAAATTAAAGTTTAATTAACTAAATTTGTTCTCGATTTCAGCCAGTGGAAGCCAGGACACCAGATACAACGTTCTCTTGCCTACACTTTGTTGTTGCTGCTGTATATGCCTGAACGCAAATGTCCTGTAGGAGCCTTTAGTCCAGGAATGCTTTGCCTCACCCCTTTTCAAGCTTGGTAGGGAAAAAAAAAGAAAAGAAAAAAAAGCTTGTGCTCCAGATGCAAGCAGTGTGGAGTCTCATGCGTCTTTGGCTGGGGCTTTTGGCAAAGAGATATGATGGATATTTCTCAGGCGGGATGGACCTGACTTTCAGGAAAGCTTAAATCCAGCTTTACAGAAATCATCATTTCAGCACGGTCTCTTACACCGCTCTTGCTTTAGTGGTATTCAGCGATGTCCCCGTGCGCTCCCGAACAAGAGTTCTAATGAAGCAGCGGTTGCTGCTCATCTCGTAACGCAGGAGAGCGAGAGACCCAGGAATTGCTCTGGGTTTCAGACTGGGCTTGTTATCCCGCCTCACACGTCCGTAATTAAACACCATCTCAGACACTTAGATTTCCACCTAAGAGGACACCACCCTTCTCTAGGCATTAGCTGCTACTTATGCCATGAATCCCTTCTTTCCGTGTCCGCACCAGCCACGTATTGTCACGTTCTCCTTTTCCCTGGCAGAACCCCTGTACACTTTATGCCCCACCAAGATGAGTCACACAAAGGCACGCGTCTCGCCTAGCACTCACCAGCGGGTATCTTTCATTCCCAAACACTGAGACACTAGCCACAGTGTCCTGCCTTCCTATCGCCTGGGCTTCCAGCGTCAACGGGATCTCTACCGAGCTGTGAGGCTGGATAATCCCACACGGCACAGGGCTGGAGTACCACACAGCAGCATCCTCCTTGTGCTCCTATAAGGGACAGAATCAAAGACAACTTCAGAGTGACCTCTGAGGAAACTCCAAGCTTCTTAACATCCACCACAACGGCAATTCACCCACATTTTTAAAAATCCCTAGGAGAAAGCAGAAAGGCACAACACAAGGAGCAAGATTTGTATGGGCCTAATTAGCATCCTCACAGGGTCCAAAAGCTGCTGCACTCGCAAACGCCCACTCCGGTGCTGGCGGCCTCCTTGCAGCAGCTTTTCACAACCCTCCAAGTTCTCCTGCATGAAAGCACCCCAAAGACTAGAACAAAACTGCTTTCTGAAGAGTTCAAACCGCTCCTGAAGTTCATATTCAGGTAGCTTCCCGTTCTCTCCAAAACTTTAGGTTTGAATATAAAACAGCAAGGTCTTATCCAAACCCCGTTTTTTTCCTAACAAACCCCTCGATAACGACGTTTGAGGGCAGGAGGCGAACACGACGCCAAGCCTGAGGAAGGACTCCATAGCAGCCTGGAAGATCGCTGTCGTTCACAAGGGTCAGCATCCACTCGCAAGGGAACTTCAGAAAGCACCGTCCAAATGTCAGAACAGGGCTGAGCACGGGCAGTGGAGGAACGACACATCCGGGTGAAGAGATGACCAAAGGGAATTAGAGACACTGAGAGAATGTAGAAGTTGTTTACTCCCCAAACAGCATGAAACAGACACAACGCATTTGTCTCTGCCAGATAGACATTTCCTACCTCTACGGCAATCGATCACCTCTAACTTCTTCTTACTCAACAGCCTCTTGTAAAGGAGGGGCAGCCCCAGACTCCCGTGGCAGAGGCTGCCCAGTGCCCTGCCCCAGTGCTCTCTCATCAAGCTTTGCCCCTCCCTTGCCCCAGGAGGCCGGCAAGGACCCTCCCACAGTCCCAGCAAGGCACGAGCTCTGCGGGAGCCTTCCCACTGAGGACCAGCGCTCCCCAAAGCTCAAGGAAAACAAGACTCCCGCATCTCAGTAAAAGCAACTCCCTCCTCTCCCGTACCGCTCTCGCCCTGCCTGAAACCTCAGCCGCTTGCCCCCGCGATGGAGGGCACCAGCACCGCCTGCCTCTCGCAGTGGGTGACCAGCCTCTCCCAGCTCCTGCAGCTGCCTGGGTCCTCCACACACCAGCCCACACACTGACTCTTCCCATTCCCACTCGTTTTACAAAATTGCAGCCCAGGCACCCAGTGGGTGACTCTGCCGGGGAGAGGGAACAGCACCAGCGAACTGCGTCCCTCTCGTCATTAAACTGGCACCCGCTGCGGTGCAACGGCATTGAACGTGGCTGCAGCTTTTGGCTTAAGTCTGGGAACGTTCATGCTCAAGAGAACCAGAGAAACCTGAGCTCACCTGCCACACCAAGGACTAGTTTCCCCTCACCACTCCTGCCGTAAGCCCCTTTCCCATTTGCACACGCCTTCATTAACTGAGCCAGACCCCAGCTTTCAGCAGGCTGCTTGCCGCCTTCCAAACAAATGCTGCATTTTGGGCCAACCCAGCACAAGCCCACCGCTTGCAGGGAGAAGCAGGGGCAGTCCTTTGGAGATTCATTACTCCTCAAGTCCCAGACAACAGGCCAATAGTGAATATAATCACTGCTCCCTTAAAAATAAAATAAACCAAAAAAAAAAAAGACAGAGGCATGGCCCTGAGCACTGAGCACAGGTGCCTCTCAACATGGGCTGCTTTCAAAGCACGGCTGTGCTCACAGCGAGCTGGGCAGAACTAGCTCGTTAAGCAACATTTCTCATTTGGAGCTGAAGCCAGGACACCCCACGCCAGGCAGCGTGCTGGGCATGGGTACGCGGGGAAAGGTGGCCAGCTGCAAGGAAAGCGCCGGTACCTGGCTGTGAGAGGCACGCCAACACCTCCTGGCCAACACCATCCACGCCCACCACCAGCGCCAGCTCGTATCGCCTCACCGTGCTGGAACACAGGGTGACCTGGTAGAGGAGAAGAGCGTCAAATACTTAATCACTGCCAGAAGCCGTCAGCCACGCATGGTGTCCTCTGGCTCTCACCCACGGTCAGGAAAGGGAGCGATATTTTGCCTTAGTTCTCCTGCTGGTCCACGTGTAGACCACTGTCTTTCCGAGTAACAAAACTCTTCTGGCGATATCCGATTTATTAAGTACGCCTTGCATACCAGGGCATATGTAAGCTAAATTAAAGCACAATTCATGTTCTACTTGCCACTGGGACCAATTTTTACTCTCGACTACAACAGCATAAATCCAGAGGAAATCTGTTGACTTTCACAGAATGAGTCCAGCTTTACAGTGGGAAGCCGAGGGCAAAACGTGGCCCAGCAGCAGCTGTGCAGCTCATGGCTGCTGGAGCTTTTCCAGTCCTCGTTGCAGTGGATGCAACCATTCTGCTCCACACGAGAGGAAAGATAAGACCGGGAAGAATAGCAAACTGCTTTATGCAATGACATCTTTCTTTTAACAGTCACCTTCTGTCCCCATCCTTCCTCGGCCCACTTTAAATCAAATTGCTCTAAGCAGCTCAGACACACACGCATGGCTTCTGTGCTTGACCG
Source organism: Falco peregrinus (assembly GCF_023634155.1). NCBI lineage: Eukaryota > Metazoa > Chordata > Aves > Falconiformes > Falconidae > Falco > Falco peregrinus. Next base: position 1,218,538 of record NC_073734.1, on the reverse strand, counting down.
TAGGGTACATGATCCTTGGCTTACAACTTTGGAAACAAAACGGTGCTCCGCCCCAGAGTACCCCAGCTCACAAAAACCTAACACGAACACCGATCTCTTACTTGCGTTATGCCCAAAGCCAGCAGCACTACAGCCCTCCTGCGCACCAGTGAAGCTTCAGCTCCACCTGCTGAAGCACGTATGGCCGGGCTCGTGCCATAGCTGGATACCCAGGGCTCCTTGGGAGCGGATGGTCCCCTTGCAGGGCATTATGGTGAATTCAGTTGGCTTGATGTGATGTTGGGCTCCCTTTCTCCAGGACGGGCAAGTGTTGTCTGATATCTGAGCAAAACTGGTGACGCTGCGCTGTCCTGAGCCTTCGCCAGGGATGCGAAGGTTGAAAGTCATGGGAACCAAGGAGGTGTTAGTCAGGCGACACGGCAGGGTGCGAGGAAAGCCTGGGAAGGTGAGACAAATATCAGTCAAGTCCCCGGCTATCCCGTGATTCCTGGTGTGACTCTCCTGTTAGGATAGACCGGTGCTTGTTGTTTATCTCTTTTCAGTGTGAATGAGAGGTAATGGAGAAGCTCAGGGAGGAGTGAGTTGTGACTGAAGTTGCTTTTTCCATGGATGGCACAGCTTGCTTCCTTGGCAATGGGCAGTGCCGTTGGTGCTGAAGAGCTGTCTCTACCTCTGAGGAGCTCTCTCACCTGCCCCCAAACCAGCCCCAACTCTTTCTCACTGATCAGTGTGCACCCAGACAGAGCATTTATTCTGAAAATTCAGTCTGTAAAATCCCCCATTAACTCCATGAACATTCCCCCAGTTTTCAATATACGAAAGTAGGGCATTGTCATGTAAGGAAAAGAAAGGATGAGACCGGGCACTACAACATGATGCGTTGCACTCTAATGCAGTTTCTCTAGGCAGGACCCTTAAGGCATCTCCTGTTTCTGGGCAACCAGACTGAGCACATGACAACTCGGCCCACCTCACTGCAGGCAAACCTGATGCTTCCTTAGAAATGAGCAGGAACTGTGTCTCACCTTACCTAACAAACGGGGACATCACATCCACACTGCCTTTGATTACTGCCCACAAAGCCTGACATCACTTCAGCTCTGACACTTGCTTTCCACAACGGAAAACCAGTGGTACAACCACACTGGGTGAGGGGGTGGCTGTTCTGCAGAGGCAGGACACCAGCCCGCAGCTTGGTCTGGAGCGGACACCAGCTCTGCCAGAAGACACCTCCCATGCCCTGCTTACCAAGTGCTATTTGAATAAAGACAGGGAGGAAAACCACCCGCAGACACAGCAGATAGTTCCTCTGTGCCCAGCAGCAGTGACCATTGCCCACCGCCAGCAATTACTCCGGCAGGGAGGCGGGGGTGGGGCACAGAAAGGACATGCACCGACTGACCCACTGCACAGCCCCAAATGGGACCGAAGTCACCAGATGCAGACAACAGCCAGCAGCACAGTGACAAGAAGCAAAAATACAATAGCTGCCTTCAGCTGAAAAGGCCTTGTTAATGAAATCAGATTAAAGTAGGATGAACCTCCTATTACACAACCGCATTTCTGCCGGTGCGTTTCTTGTGGGTCTATTTATTCAAAAGGAAGCAGAGAAGTGGCCGAGTGGTGATGCAGGGAGAGGGGGAAGTGGCTCAGGGAAAGTACTGAGATTTCCTAGAAAGTCCACGAACCGCATGAAACCACAGGGGCATCCTGGGCACAGAATGATCATGGCCCTTCAATCAAACCCCAATTGATTTCACATGTAAACTTTAGACCATCTCAGTACAAAGCCTTTTCTCTGAGACTCGAGATGGAGAATCAGAATCTGCATTTCAGTGGAGATGCTCTGGGTGCTCAGCCACCGGCTCCGTCAGTGGAGCAGTGCTTCGGCTGGGGAAGGAGAAGGAGCCCACATCTCTGGAGACATCACTGCCCAAACCAATGCCGAGCTACTGCCTGGGCTTATTACCGGGCAGGTGATAACGAGGAGCCCTCACAGCACAAATTAACAGCTCACACTAAAGGTCAAGTGGGTAAGTGGTGTCCTCGCCTTGCAACAGGAACGTTCACCCTGAGCAGCCACAGGCTAGCGTGTGGCTCCAGCTCCCTTCTCCTGCAGCCCCATCCCCTGGGCCCTTCTGGGACAAGGGCTTTCACCATCATTCTGCCGCCAAGGATTGGGAGGTTGGGGCTGAGCAGGCTCTGAGGGCACCAGGAAAATACTGACTTTCTATTCCTTTGGTCCTGTTTGATCTCACGGCAGCAAAATACCACCTGAGCAAGCGGCAGCCCTGGTTCTAACACCCTGAAGGCTGCTGTGGAGGAACACAAGTGACAGACGCTCCCAAAGCGCTTCATTTCAGTAAGGCACAGACCTCCCCACCAGCGGTCCAAGCCCAGGGCACACTCACCAAAGGAGACGTCGCCGAATGGAGGGAAGGTACATGGAAAGGGAAAGTCGGTCCGATGACACAGCCCCTGTAAGGACAAAGGCAGAGGAGGAACTGGCTTGGTTAAAAAGAACTGCAAAGTGTTCGGCTTTCGTTACCACCGGGACGGATAGAAGCTGGTCTCAGCAGCACGGTGGGTTTCAAATCAACCCGTCACCCCTGCGCTCGGCACAGCATCCCTGTGCACAGGGGCAGCCAAAGCAACGTGGTCAGCAGGTGGCGGCTGCTGAGGTGGCTCAGGGCACCAGGGCAGGCAGGGTACACCCCCAGGTTGCTGCTGGCCCAGTGAAGGACCCTGAACAAGTGATGGCTCTGTGCCTCAGTTTCCCCATCTGTCATGTGACGGGCAGAGCTGTCCATGCAGAAGCAGGTTCATTGTAACTAGCCCTCTCAGCCACAGGTTCCCTGCTTTGGTATCTCTTTGCTGGAACTGGCCTTTCCATGGCCTATATGGACATCTTCCTCAGACCTTATTCCACACTACCATTATGCGTGCAGGATTTTGAGGCACGAATCCACAGGAGCCCCAGACATCTACTGAGAAACGCAGCACAAGTTCTACACAGTGGATGGTGGAATCTTGGAGGAAAGTATCAGCTTGTTACCAGTGCACCGGCTGACACATCCAAGAGCAAGACTGTTTGCACCACCGAACATGAGTGTCCTGAAGCCACCACACCAGCCCGCCCATCCCTAAATTCAGAGAGGTTCCAAACTCCAAAACTCACCAACATCCACTGAAATCAGCACTTGAAGCTGCACAACATTCATTAATTTCATGGTTGATGCCAATCAATGCCAGCTCTGCCTCTTGGTGAAAAAAACAAATACAGATCAAGGAGCACAGTGACCCGTGCCTCCTAGTTTTATTCACAGGACTGCCACCGGGTCTCTCGTACACATGAACAGACCCCAGCCTCCCGCAGGAGGGACCTGCCCTCACCCGTCGTGTCCCAGTTCCAGCATCCCTTTCTAAAGAGCAAAAGAACAAGCGTTCAGGACCTCGTCAGGTCTGTTTCCAAGCAAAGAGTGATCACCTATGGTTTGGGCATCTTCTGACTGCACAATCAAAAAGCACTCAAAATCTGACTTTCAGGAGTTTCAATCCCATGCTAATTCTCGATTCCTGGAGCTGAATCCGTTCCTGAGAACAAGTTAGGTAGCAAATCCCTTCTGGCAATGAGGTTCCCTCTCCAAGGACCTCACGTAATCAGACTTAACCTGCCAAGCCCCAGCATCCTACTCTGGATGGAGCAAAGGGAGCAGACATGCTTTCCGTAATAGCACTTGCCAAAAGACAATAGAAAACTGCCTCCAAACCAGCCACAACTGGGTCTCACACTGGGAAACTGCCAAGGGTGAGCCTTGCAGCGAGGGGGGAAATAACTGCCGCTTCTGCTGAGCACACAGGAGCTGTGCCCAAGGAAGTCAGACCTGAAGGACTGCCCAGAGGGCTCGGCCAAGCAGCCAGCCCAGAGCCCTGTGCGCTACAGCCGGTAACAGCGCAGCTTGCAAGAGAACGGGGGAAGAGGGCAGTCTTTATGGCAACAGCCACATCTTCCAATAGTGCTTCTGAAGGGAGATCGGGGTCCTCGCAGAGCAGGAAGGAGCACAAGGTAGGAGAGGAACCACCTGCACTCCCACCGCTGTTCCTTCCTCTGCAGCCCCATGTCCCACCAGCCAGCTCATCTCCACTCAAAAGAACTGGGAGTTTTTCCCTCCCTGGAGAACTAAATCCAGTGCACAACCCCCCCTGAAGAGGGAGGCTCGGCTTGCCCCGGTGGGTGGGCATCTCAAAAGCATTTGAAACAAACAGCTTGAGTTGTGGGGCTGGAGAATGAGAGATAAGGGCTGGACAGGGGTCCTTGGAACAGAGGCAAGACAGAAAGCAAGGAGGCAGATGCCATCTCGAGGAGAGGAGTCTGCAGTGGGAATTACTGTGGAGGCACCCCCCAGGCTCCTGTAACCCTCCTCACCTGACGGTCAAGGTCACGGGCTCAGGGGACCCATCCGCACTGAACCGGAATCCTTCTGTGAACTGCCCCAGGGCGGTGGAACTGAAGGAGATCTGGATGACTTGGAGGACATCTGGTAAAACGATGCCCTCCTGGGGGAGAAAGGAGAAGCAGGAGCCCAGAGCGGTCGCCGGAAGGACCAACTTGGAGGGGGCATCAATGACTCCTTTGTTAAACAGGATCACCTGCAGCAGCAAGAAAGCAAAATGGAAATACATGAGGAATCTTCTTTCCTTACAGAAGGCTGATTTGTTTTCTAATTAAACTTCTACAAAAGGCAGAAGAAGCTGTGTGCTGCTGCTTGGCTGAAGCCAAAGAAAACACAACAGGACAGTTTCTGCCTTTGGGTTTTTGCATGCAAAAAACCCCAGTGATAACTTCACATAAACAGAGTCACTCTGGGTTTATTCCACTGACACAGAGCAGTCCGCTTGGACTTGCAGGGCTGAGGATGTGCTCAGCATCACCAAGGCGATGCAGACCTGCCCCAAAGAGCAGCAAAGGGCGGTCGCAGCATTACAGCGAATCGTCACCTAACTGCTCCCGCTCCAGATGAGCCCAGTCCTGCCAAGGGCAAAACACATTCAGCTCCCGTTACAGCCAGCAAGTTTACTGGATGTAGAAAATACCTCGGGACAGCCCCATAACCAGCTTCAGCAGCACTCCCCGACTCTGCTAGGGTACGTCAGTGAGGCGCATTTTGTTCTTTTCTTTGATCTGAGAGTCTCTTTGTCTTTGCTCAACCAGACATGTCAAGAAAGGATGAGAGTGAGGGGCATAGCAGCTCCACCTGCTCTAAAGAATCTCTTTCATAAATATTCACAGCCATCATCTACTAATTTACCATTATTTACTGCTCCAACAAGCTACACAATCCTGCAGCATTTGCTGAGATTCAGCAAGAAATGCCCACACCTGCCTGTGAGTATCAGCACACTGGTGGTCACCAAACCTACCCAAAGCAAAGCTCTACAGTTTCCGAAGGCTGCAGGTGAAATCCGGCCATTTCTGTGGACTTATCTACCTGCTTGGCAGTTATTTTCCCTAAGTTTTGTCCTCGCAAAACCTGTCAGAAAAACTGAGACAGAAGCAGAGGTACAGCCCTTATTTTTTTAATTTTGCAGCTGCTGTTGAAAACATTCCTGTATTCAAATTCTGCACTGGTAACTTGGAAACTACTCATATGTTTTACACCTTAATTACAAATTGCACTTAGGGATCCTACACTGAAGTTTACCTCCAGTCTGGCTACTTAATACAGCACTTGGAGTATCATCTACTTATTCACATTTTCTCCAGTAATGAAACCAACACATTGATATATATAGAATCAATAAAGAATCAGCATTAAAAAATGCATACATACAGTGCACAATATTTTGGCAAGAAAACACCTTAACGTGTCCTTCCCTGCAACAGTCAAGCTTTTGAAAGTGTCTGGCACGATGTACTGCCTCATTTTCTACCGCCTCCAGTTGCTGTATCTTGGGGGTTTTTTTGGTTGGTTTTTTTTTGAGAAAACTTGCCACCATCGGCGGGGGGAGGCAAATACCCAGAAAGCTCCTTTGCTTCATTTCCAGAACTGCCCTGCTCTGTTCATAGAGCCAGAGGGGCACCAGGTCTGAAGGGTGGCAGGAGGCTGCTCAGCAGGGACAGCGCTCCCGGTGCCTGCGCGGGCAGCTCTGCGCGGGGAGGCTGCCCGGCTTCCCTCCGGCGCCAGGATCCAGCAAGTTGCGCTTCACTGAAAGGTGTTTGCAACAGACTCGAGTCGGAACACAACACCTTTGTTCCAGCTGCTTTTTAACTGCCAGGGTACCAGGGCGCAGTGCATCTAGGGCTGAAACAAAAGCCTCTGGATCCTGACCTTTTTGACCCGGTGTTGCTATCATGTGTCAAGGGCTGGATTTTCTGCATGAAGCCTCCCAGCTGGTCTCAAAGGGAGGTTGCCAAAACGCAGGGATCGGGGCTTTGTGGACAACATACACACCTTTCAGACCCCATCAAAACTATCCAGATTCTGCAAAAACTCCCACATTTAACTTACATCAAATAATGCGTGCACATAACTGCCTGTGTTGCCAGAAATCCAGCAGGTGCACAAAGCTCACTGCTGCCCCAGGGGCCATCAGGATCCACCCCAACCCCAGCAAGCCCCACTGCTCACCTCGTAGCTGGGGGCTGACGCAACAAAAACCTTCCCGATGTCCAGCTGGTCAAAGCTGAAGCGCAGCTGGGGCCCTATGCCGCTCCCTTTGATGCGCAGGGGCAGCCTGGTCTCACGGCCTGGGGAGAGGTTGCCATGTCAGTACAGAATTCCTTCGGTTCGCCTGGACTTTCCAGGCAGCCTCAGAGCCAGTCCCTGACTCCGGGCTGGGTGGCACCAGCACTAGATGCTCCGCGAGAAGATACGGGACCCTTCTCTTCCCTCAGCAGATCAACTTTGCGGCTGGTTTCTAACTTCTGACGGAGCCCTTGGGCTGGTTTGTAACTTAGCAATCAGTTTGCACCCTCAGAAAGTGATGCTGCATATAAAACATGATTTCTGAATTCCTTCCCATGCACTTAAACGAGCTTTGAAATCCATTCAGAGAAGGCACAAAGCTCACAAAACAGAGCCGGAGAGAAAAATCTGCTGTCTGTATCGCTGCAATCGGAGACGACCGCACAGGAGCTGAGAAGTATGAGCCCAAGCAAGGCAGAGCAGCCTGCTGACAGCGATACCCCAGCAGCCTGCTGACAGCGACACGCGCACCCGAGCGCTGCCTCAAGCAGGCAGAGCATCTCAGCCACCACCTGCGCCTAACGTAGGGCTCCGTACCGGGGTGCTCCAGGGCTCACCGCCTGCAGCAGCGCCTTGTTAAGACGGGGCTTTACGGTCTCCAGAGAGCAGCACTCACCTGTTCCCACCATCAAACCAAGAGCTCAGCTTTGTAAAGACGCCCCACCTGAAGCATACTGAGCAGTTACGGAAAACCAGCCTCCTCGCTACTGAAACCAGATAAGCTCTAAGTGTACTGCTAACACACATACCCCTTGCTGCAAAGGCAACTGAGACCACAAGGCTTACAGCTGAACTCCAGGATGCTGAGTTTCTTCCTTAAGTCTGCTAAGATGGCATAGTGCAGGATCTTTCAGTCTGAAGCCTTTCTTGAACCACTGGAGCAGCCTAAAGTGCCTGAATTCTAGCTCAGGTTTTGGCTTAGGTCCCCCTGCTGTTATAGATTTGCTAAGAAGTTAAGATTGATTGACTTTATTTGATTGATTATTTGATTTTATAAAATCAATCATGTAATAGAAATATAAGAGGATAAGAAAATATATTTTAATGAAACTTATAGTTATAGTAAAAAGCGGCTATAGAAGATCCTCTGTACAGCCCCGTACCAAGGCCGGAGGAATTGGTCAGAATCACCTAGTAGGAATGTTTAGAACTTAGATAACAGACTTAAGATTTGAGATGATTGTTTATATGTAACCTAGGAGGATGTACTAACATGTCAAAATGAGAATTTATGTGAACTGGGGAGAGTCGAGTGAAGCAACCCACAGTTGCCGGCCAAGAAACAGTTACCTCAAGTGGCAGGTAATTCCGGCAGGGGGAGATCGAGACCACCGACTCACATACCACCTACCCAAATCGTACCCCAGACCCATTTCCGGACCTGTCTAACCTTTACTGCGCAGAATCGGGTATGGGAGGAGAGTATGTTAATGATTTATGGGAAATCTTACGATTATGCATGGATATTTAATGAATATGTATGAATCAGTTCTATACAAGGTGTATGATTTTGAACCATGGTGTGCGTCGATCGTGAGGGGACTCACTCACGCACCCGGCCGTCCATAAAGAAAAGTCTGCTTTGGTGTTGATAAGTTCTTCATTCCGAGATTTCGGTAACAGTTTTGGCGACCCAGATGGGACCTCGCGGAAGGAGACCGGAGGAGTCGGGGACCTGATCGGTTCCAGCCGGCACCGAGGATTTCTCGGGGACACCCATCGATCCCCGATCCGTAAGGCTCTTCGCGACGTTCCCTGGATTTTGGTAAGACACTTCTTCTTGTAATTGTAGTAAGTGGGTAGGAGTCCCACTATAATAAGTGTATGGTAAGGAGTGGGTTGGAGACCCACCAGTGGGTTTGAGTCCCACTGAGTAAGTCTGCCTGTCAGACGCGGTGAAAGCTGCGCAGGGTTGGACTAAAGGATCCTTGTGGAAGAGGAAGCCTAGGCGCCTGCCCGTAAGACATAAGCGAAAGCTATTGCAGGGTTGGACAAAAGTGGAAACAAGAGAACCTACATGCTATAGTGTTCTCTAAGGTAGTGCCTCTAACAAGAAGTTAGGAGGGGTTTTTCTTCTGATACAGAATTGTTTATTGTGTCTGTGTATCGAGAAGAGAATTAAGAAGTGTATAATATTGTGTTTTATGTCTTTGTTTGAAGTAACAATTGTGGAAAAGTGTGAGTGTGGCTGTAAGGGTGAGACGTGCAATTAAGCACGAAAGCGAGTGTGGAGCGTGGATCCGCGGATCGGGGAGACAGAGTTGAATAATTGTGTATTGTACTGTGAGTGATTATACCATGGCATCTAAGTTAACTCGGTTGTTTAAAAGTAAAAGCATGCGTAATCTTGCTGTAAATGATAAAATCCCGAAAAATTCTCCATTGGGATGTTTATTGGCACATTGGGGAGATTTATATGAGGATTTGCCAAAAAGCCAGATGATTGAGTATTGTAATAATTGGTGGCCTCTGTATACATTGGAAAATCAGGAAAAGTGGCCCATAAATGGAACACTGAATTATAATACTGTTCTGCAGTTAATGTTATACTGTAAAAGGGAAGGGAAATGGAGTGAAATGCCATACGTGGATTTGTTCTTTTACCTGAGACAGAGAAAAGACTGGCAGGATGAATGCAAGTTAACTGATGGAGATAATTTTGTGATGGCTGTAACTGCTGATAACAAGAAAGTAAAAAGGTGTTGCTCAACTTGTGAGATCGGGAAAGGTTGTTTAAAGAAAAAGATTGTCACTGAGAGTGATGATGGACCAGAATTAGATATATCCCCTCTTAGGAGAGAAAGGAATCAGGGTCGAGAATCTAGGGCACGAGAACAGGCGATTGAACCGGATAGCAGTGGAACAGGAGATGTGGAAGAGAGATTATCGGAGATTGTAATTCATACTCCTGTTTCACGGAGAACTCGGCAACAGACACAGACTATAGCTCCCCTGCGACAGGGAGTTGGTAGTGATGGACCGGTCTATGTGAAAGTACCTTTTACAGCTATGGATTTGATGACTTGGAAGCAGGCAGCAGGAAATTATAGAGAAGATCCTGAAAAAGTGGGCAAGGTGGCAGATACTATAACTAGAACACAGAATCCAGACTGGAATGATTTACAGGTGATCCTGGATAATGTGTTAGATGATACAGAGAAGCAAACGGTATTAAAAGCTGGTAAAGCTCAGGCAGAGTTGGATGTGATGAGTGGAATTACAGGTGGAACAATAGAACAGAATTTTCCATCTGGGGATCCGCAGTGGGATCCAAATAATGTAACACATAGAGAAAGACTGAGACGGTATCAGAAATGGGTTTTATATGGGATTAGACATGCCATGCCTAAATCTCTGAATTGGTCTAAATTATATGAAGTAAGACAAGATAAAAATGAATCTCCCTCAGCATTTTGGGAACGATTAAAGGAAGCTGCCAGAAAACATACTGATTTGAGAGTGGAAACAGAGGCAGCACAAATGCAACTGGCTTTGATTTTTATGGGGCAATCGGCACCAGATATAAGGAAAAAACTCCAGAAACTGGAGGGAGAGAATTCAAGGAGTTTGAATACAATGCTGGAAGTCGCATGGAGGGTATATAACAACAGAGAAAGAGAAGAAAGAAAATCAAGGAGAACAGATTTATTGGCAGTAATGACAGGAACGGTAGACAGAGGAAGGGGCAGAGGAAGAGGACGAGGATTTAATGGGAGGGGAGGTTGTATGCACTGTGGCCATCGGAAATTTAATACCCCCTTAGGAGTAAATCAGTGTGCTTTGTGTAGAGAGGAAGGACATTGGAAAAAGGATTGCCCTAGAAACAAGAGTGTTTCTTACGACCTTGCCAAGATAATGATTTTAGACAACTGAAGGGGACCGGAGGGAACCCAGCTGAACCTCTGGTTAAAATTTAGCTGGGAGATAAAGAAGTTAAATTTTTAGTAGATACAGGAGCGACATTTTCGGTATTAAATACATGTAAAGGAAAAATAGGAACAAAACCAGCCAATATAATAGGAGCAACAGGGAAAGAAGAAAACCAGGCCATTCCTACAACACCTAGATTTGAAATTTGGAAATAAGATAATTACACATGGATTTTTGTATGTACCAGAATGTCCGATACCCTTGTTAGGAAGAGATTTGTTGTCTAAATTAAATGCACAAATTGTTTTTGATGAAGGAGAACTTTTCTTGAAAATACCCGAGTCAAAAACGGGAGAAATCTTGATGATACAAGAAAGAGTAAAGGAACAAGAAATTCCACAGGAGGTGGATTTGGCAGTGATCCCTACTGTATGGGAAACAGATATTCCTGGTAAATCGAAGCTAGCAGAGCCTGTTAAAATAGATTTGAAGGAAGGCGCAGGAACAGTGAGAATTAAACAATATCCAATCAAATCGGAAGTGAGACAGGAATTGAAGAAATTGAGTGATAAATTTTTGGAGTATAACATTTTGGAAGAATGTGAATCTGAGTATAAGACTCCTATCTTACCAGTCAGAAAACCCTCGGGTGAATATAGGCTGGTACAAGATTTGAGAGCAGTAAATCAACTAGTTAAGGATATTTATCCTGTAGTAGCAAACCCTTATACACTGTTAACAGCATTAAGGGACACTTATCAACGGTTTACAGTGCTTGATTTAAAAGATGCTTTCTTTTGTATACCTTTGGAAAAAGAAAGCAGAAAACTGTTTGCTTTTGAATGGGAAAATCCTCAAACCGGGCGAAAGATGCAGTTGACATGGACTAGATTACCCCAAGGATTTAAAAACAGTCCAACTATCTTTGGAAATCAATTAGCAAAGGAACTTGAAATGTGGAAACAGGATAAATCAAGACCTGGGCATTTACTTTTACAATATGTGGATGACATATTGATTGCTACAGAAGAAAGACTTACCTGTATACAGGTGACTATCGACCTCCTGAATTTCCTGGGACTAAATGGATACGAAGTGTCCAGGAAGAAAGCCCAGACAGCCTGCCAGACTGTGATATATCTGGGCTTTGAGATTTCAAAAGGACAACGACAATTAGGAAAAGATCGCAAAGAAGCTATTTGTGGTATACCTGAGCCGAGAAATATTCATGAACTCAGAGCATTTTTGGGAATGACTGGGTGGTGTCGCCTTTGGATCATGAACTATGGGCTAATAGCTAAACCGCTGTACGAGGCCCAAAAGAACCCTCCCTTTGCATGGGGCCCACAACAACAAAAGGCTTTTGTAGAGTTGAAACATGGCTCAATGTCTGCACCTGCCTTGGGACTGCCGGATCCAACCAAAGATTTCCAGTTGTTTGTTCATGAAAGGCAACACCTTGCACCAGGCGTGTTAACCCAGAGGATAGGAAGCTGGAAACGACCAGTCGGATATTTCTCTAAACAACTGGACACAGTGAGTAGAGGGTGGCCAAACTGCCTTCGAGCAGTGGTAGCAACAGTGATGCTCATACAAGAAGCTCGGAAATTGACTTTGGGAAGAACAATAACAGTCTATGTCCCACACATGGTGATAACTGTCCTAGAACAGAAGGGGGGACACTGGCTGTCTCCCAGCCAAATGATGAAGTACCAGGTAGTACTGACTGAACAGGATGATGTGATTCTAAAGACAACTAACCTGGTAAATCCTGCAGTGTTTTTAAGTTCCATACAGGAAGAAGGACAACTGGAGCATGATTGCTTGGCTGCCATCGAGTATGTTTATTCCAGTCGTGAAGATCTGAAGGATGTACCACTGGAGCGACCAGACTGGGAACTGTATAGTGATGGAAGCAGCTTCATGGAACAAGGAGTCTGATACGCCGGATATGCGGTAACAACAGAGACTACAGTTATAGAAGCAGGAGCATTGGCGAGTACCACATCAGCCCAAAAGGCGGAACTCATTGCTTTAATTCGAGCCTTAGAGATAAGCAAAGACAGGAAAGTAAATATCTGGACTGATTCAAAATATGCCTTTGGGGTAGTGCATGTCCATGGAGCTTTGTGGAAAGAGAGGGGGTTATTGTCCTCTCAAGGATCAAACATTAAGCATCAAAGAGAAATTTTATGATTATTGCAAGCAGTTCAAAAGCCAGATCAAGTAGCAATCATGCACTGTAAGGCACACCAGATTTGGAATACAAAAATAATAGCTGGGAATAATTTAGCTGATAGAACAGCAAAAAAGGTAGCAAAGAAACAAGCATTGCAAATGGCAATAATTCCTTCTAAAACAGTAACCCTTCCTAGGGAAAACCCGAGATATTCAGAGGAAGATGACAAACTGAGTCCGTTATTAAATGCTAAGAAAAACTTAGCGGGATGGTGGGTAACTCCTAATGGACAGGTAGTAATTCCACCTCTTGTGATGAGAGAGATAATTCAAACGAGACATCAGGAATGTCACTGGGGAGCAGAAGCCTTAGTAACATCTTTACGAAAACAAGTAATATCAGTTAAGATGTTGGGAATAGCTAAAATGGTAACTGCAAAGTGTGAGGTATGTTTGAAAAATAATCCAATGATTAAGAAAAAGGTTCAAATGGGTAGACTGAAATCTGGTGTAGAACCTGGAGATTATTGGCAAGTAGAATTTTCAGAGCTGCCTAGACAAAATGGGTACCAGTACATCCTGGTAGGGGTTGATACTTTTACAGGATGGCCTGAAGCCCTTCCCTGTCGCACTACACAAGCAAAAGAAGTGGTGAAGTGGTTATTACAAGAAATAATTCCGAGATTTGGAGTTCCTATTGGAATTTCTTCTGACAGAGGTCCACACTTTGTTGCTGAAGTAGTCCAAAGTGTTAGCAAAGTATTGGGTATTAATTGTGACCTACATTTATCTTGGAGACCCCAATCTAGTGGGAAAGTGGAAAGGATGAATCAAACTTTGAAACGACAAATAAGTAAAATTTGTCAAGAAACCAGTCTAAAGTGGCCTCAGGCGCTTCCATTGGCATTATTACGAATCAGGGTACAGCCAAAGAGTGGAACCTCACTCAGTCCTTATGAATTATTATATGGAAAACCATATGAGTCTCCAGAACCAAATCCAAACGTACATGTAAAAGGAAAGCAGGATGTATATAACTATTTGCTTTCTCTAGGAAAAACTCCGGCTGCAATTCGGAGTGCAGTAATTTGGAATAGACCTTTATCCCTGGAAAATTCAGTGCATGATTTCCAACCAGGAGATTATGTCTATGTGAAGACCTGGACCTCTGAACCTTTACAGGAACGTTGGAAAGCACCTTTCCAAGTACTGTTAACCACTTTTACGGCTATCAAGATAGCAGAATCGGATGCTTGGATCCATTATACTCGAGTGAAGAAAGCACCTATTCCATGGAAGATTATCAACTGTGACCCAAAGACTTTAAATTTGACTTTGAAAAATGTCTAATTTTTCATATCAGGTTATGATCGTTCTTTGGATTCCATTTGGGTTGGTAGTGTTGGCAGGATCATGGGCTGACTTGGTGGACAGGAATGAAAGACAAACAGAGACAGAACAAGTGATTGAAATTCCCAAACAAACGGCTGAGGAAAATTTGATGGTAGGATTGATTAAAGGATTTGCCAATTTACAAAATGTCACGCAGATCACCGCTTGTTTACCAATACCGAGGGCAGTAGGTGAATCTATTCCATGGGGAATCTTAACCATGAATCTGACCAAATTAGAATATGAAAATGAGACAATGGATTGTAAACAAGAACCTAGGGAAACTTGGGAATTGCAAAAGGTTAAAGTTGGGGAAGAATCACCAGTATATTCAACCATTTGGGAATGTAAAGGATGATTTGTAGCTAAACCGGGATTATATGGAGATTTAGGGAACAAGGGATGGTGTTACTAGCCTAAAATGGCTACAACAAACACCAGTGTATGGATAACCGAGACAAAATGTGAGAAAAAGAATCGAACCCTACAGGAAAAGGAAATAGTTTGGGATTCGGTTTGGTCTATGACCTTATATTCCCATTTTCAGTATATGGCAAAAACTCCTTGGTGTTTTACCTGGGATGGAAAAGTGTTTTCAGTATTACCCTGGGTCAATGATAGATCAACTTCATTGGGAGAAAAGGAGAATAAAATAGTGCCATGGTGGAAATGTGAAAAAGTGTATGATTGTAGCAATGCAGACTTAATAATTCAAAGAATCCCTCCTTTGGCTGCCGCTTTAAAATATGGTTGTTTTTGTCGAGGTCTTAAGAATACTCTCAATCTATCTAGCGCCTATATACCCAGAAGAGGAATTATGTTTAGTTGTAGAAAATCTACTATTCAAAGTCCAGGACATTTAATTTGGGCATTGAGTGATGGAACCTGGACAACTCATCTACCATTAGATGGTAAAGTGAAACAAATAACTTTAGGCGTGCCAACATTGTGTCCGATTTGGAAGAAATCACCATTTAGAGGATCTCTAGAAAATTTAGAACTGAAACGAACAAAGAGATCTGAGACAAATGATGATACTTGGAATGAACCATCTACAGGAGTGAAAATTGGCTGGGCAATTGAATCACTTTTAAATCCTATAGCATCATATAGAAACAGAGCATGGCTTTATAAGTTAACTGGTCAAGTGGAAAAATTAGCAAACGTTACCAAAAAGGGGTTTAAGGAATTGAATATACAATTACAGGCGACCTCTAGAATGACTTTACAAAATAGAATGGCACTAGATATGCTCCTACTTAAAGAACATGGAGTATGTGGATATCTCAAAGATAAACTGGACCACTGTTGCATCCCCATTTCAAATGTCACACAAGATGTGGAACATGATTTGGATTTATTAGATAAAATTGAAAAAGAAACAGAATCAATTCAAGAAGATATGTCAGAAGACTGGTTAGGGAAAATTTTTAACAAATTAGGAAGGAACTTGAGCTCTTGGATACAATCCCTAATCAAAACTTTGTTTCTGTTACTGATTGTCCTTTTGATGATCATGTTGGTATATGCATGTTTGAAGAAGCAGTTTACCAACAGAATTGCAATCAATCGTATGATCATGAGAGAAGTACCAACCAGTCCACCAAGGTATAGCCCACCACCAAAATATGTTGAAACAAATGATATGTAAATAATGTGAAAGTATTGAAATAATGATTTTCAACACTTTCAAAGGGGGGAAATGTTATAGATTTGCTAATAAGTTAAGATTGATTGACTTTATTTGATTGATTATTTGATTTTATAAAATCAATCATGTAATAGAAATATAAGAGGATGGGGAAATGTTATAGATTTGCTAATAAGTTAAGATTGACTTTATTTGATTGATTATTTGATTTTATAAAATCAATCATGTAATAGAAATACAAGAGGATAAGAAAATATATTTTAATGAAACTTATAGTTATAGTAAAAAGCGGCTATAGAAAACCCTCTGTACAGCCCCGTACCAAGGCCGGAGGAATTGGTCAGAATCACCTAGTAGGAATGTTTAGAACTTAGATAACAGACTTAAGATTTGAGATGATTGTTTGTATGTAACCTAGGAGGATGTACTAAAATGTCAAAATGAGAATTTATGTGAACTGGGGAGAGTCGAGTGAAGCAACCCATAGCTGCCGGCCAAGAAACAGTTACCTCAAGTGGCAGGTAATTCCGGCAGGGGGAGATCGAGACCACCGACTCACATACCACCTACCCAAATCGTACCCCAGACCCATTTCCGGACCTGTCTAACCTTTACTGCGCAGAATCGGGTATGGGAGGAGAGTATGTTAATGATTTATGGGAAATCTTACGATTATGCATGGATATTTAATGAATATGTATGAATCAGTTCTATACAAGGTGTATGATTTTGAACCATGGTGTGCGTCGATCGTGAGGGGACTCGCTCACGCACCCGGCCGTCCATAAAGAAAAGTCTGCTTATCTACATCACATTGGTGTTGATAAGTTCTTCATTCCGAGATTTCGGTAACACTGCCATCCCATTCTACTCTTGTACGGAAAGCGAGTAGCACAAGGAGCAGAAGGTAGCCCCAGAAGTTGTACACAACCGTCACTGTGGCTTTTGTGCAAAACTATTCCTCTATCCTTTGAGCTCCTTTTGTGTGACACCCACCATTAACTAAAGCTTAGGGACTGAAAGTTGATTTCTTTTTTTATAAAAGTCTGCTGCTTAGTCATTCCAGAATGTCCAAACCAACTTCTTATTGCAAAGAGCAGCCCACGTGTGACTAGATCACAACTCGGAAAAAACCCTCCTGGAACAGCCTTTTCAGTGATCCCTGACTTTGGGCTTGCAACCGTGGCACGGGGATGTTTGATCACATCCAAAGCCAGAAAGGAAGAGCTAGGGAGCTTTTGCTGAATTCAGCGGTTTTTCAGTGGATCCAGCCGCAGCCCAGCTGACAGCAGAGATGAGTTACACTTCACAGCTCAGGCACGCATCAGAGGGCTGTGTACTTCTATTGCACAGACACCCGAAAAGAGGCAGTACTGGGTGCTCGCTGTTCAGAAGATTTTTCCATCTTGCATCACATGTGGCCTAATTTTCATTAAAAACTTGATGTTCTAAACCATCAAAGCTCTTAGGAAATGACAAAGATTTCCAAGGGACAAGTTTTGCCCATAATCATGGGTGAGGCATGCCCCACGGCCACTATCATCAAAAAAAATCAGTGGCCATTCTTTCCCTTCTGCAGCAGGCCCTCAGCCTCTCCTGGAAGGTCTGCGGAAGCTATCCTTTCTTCTGCCCCACCATTGATGCTGGAACTTTAGGAAACCCTGGGAGTTTTACGCTCTCTCCTTCCAGGTGAACCTCAGAGAGTGCTCTCCTGAAAGGAGGAGGAGCAGAGTAAAATACAGACCATTCAGGACAGCCGAGAGAAAAAGAAAGAAAAAAGAGAGTATGTCCCGCTCCTCGCTAGCAGCTGGGGCTTCCAGGAGCACCCAGCCGCTGGCCAAGGCCTGGGTACCCCGGGCTGGGACCGTGTGATGCTCCCACCACAGCATGTCCCAGAGCACATGGACCAGGGCATGGAGGGGCCGCAGCCTCCTTGTCCTCAGTCCCAAAGCCACACCTGGTTCTGTGGAGTGAGAATTCGGATCGGGTTAACACCTTGGCACATCATGGAGGGATTACAACTCGGCATTCAAAGAAACAGGGGTGTGGGTGGCCCAACAGCACAGAACTGTTTCCCAAGTCCCTAACTTCTGCTGCTTTCTGGCACTCATTTTTTTGCCCACGGAACGTCCCCAGGTTTTGAGGTTGGTTTTGAACGTGATTCTCAACCAACCACATCAACACAGAGATCCAGTTTTACACGATGTAGGACACGGCAAGTGAAGGAGGGATCAGCACTTAGGATTTTGCTTCTCCCTGCAAAAGCGGCTTAGAAATGGGTTTTGGAAGAAATCAGATGTAACCCAGTACATTTCCATATCCAGAAAAAAACAACAAAAAAAGAATTTTAGGTGATTGAGCCCCCCCACCACGTGCTTCCTTCCAGCACTCAAGAGCCATGGCTTTATTTGCATGAATAACTAAGAAAGTTCATTTTGAGCTTAAACAAAACAAATTTCAAACCACTTCTTAACCGCTGGCTTTGCAAGTTGCACAGTGCTGATGAGTTCTGTAAATCACCTGATCCAGAAGCGTTCGGCTAAGCAATTTATGGAGGCAACTGCAAAAACACACATGGAGGCCAGCCACTTCCCCGTGGGGCTCGAGATCCAACTGCAATTTCACAGTGCTGCACTAGGGCAAAGCTACTAAATATTCCCTGCAAGGGGCACACGCTGTCTGCAAATCGTCCTCCAAAGGGATCTGTGACTGGCATGCAAATGCACGAGGAAGGCTGTCACACCGCTCAGAGTCGTCAAGAAGCAAAATTAATGACTCCCTAGTTAAAGATCACGGGTTTCTTCTTTAAACTCTTTTTGCACCCTGGGACGGTCTCCACCCTGACGATACAGCGGCTCAGCTCCGTTTTGTGAGGGATGGGGGGTAGGTGACCTCCTTGAGGTCCTCTCCCAAGGGGCCCATGGAAGAGTTCAGATCTCCTGAGGGACCACGAGGGTTTTTCCAGAGCAGGCTCCTCTTTCTAAACACCGATCGCTTGCCCAGCTCTGTTTCCTGTAACTCCCAGGTTGCATGTAAGTAATTTTCCTATTTCTCTGCCACAACAACAACAAAAGCTCTCCAGGCACAACCCCTGGAGATCCCTGCAGCAAAGTGATGGACAGCCCCACCACCACAGCAAAAATCCCAGGGCCAGGAGCACAGCGCTGAGCCAGGATTCCCTTGGGAGCAACTTTTTAAATCAACCCTTTCCTTCCACAGCTCTAACAACTGCAGCTGGTGGCCAGGAAGGCGGTTTGTTAACACGAGCCCTGGTTAATTACTGTAGGTGGCATTTGCCAAGTAAACCCTGCGCAATTACCGTATCAATAAAAAGCTGTTTCATGGCCTTTGTATCTGTCAGCTTGGAGAAGTAAGGAATGGCTCGAAGCAGCTGGGTTAGTGATCTCAGCACCCTCCAGAACGGGAGCCTGGCTGCTGGGGACCACGGGCCTCGCACCTCCTTCCTCTTAGATGGGGAAAACCAGAGCGTTCCCTGGATGGAAATCTGACAGGGACCTCCCACTCCTGAAAAACACCTCAAGCAGCACCACACGGACGGAGAGGAAGGACAAGGTAACCTGAACCACGGAGCTTGCTGCAAGCATTCCCTGCCCCGTGCCAGCACAGCAAGGCCATCACCTCTGTAAGGGCAAAGGCGGCATAACTCGGTGGGTCAGTGATAACCGCTCCCAGAAAAAGACCTGACAGCACTTCTGTCAGCCGGGAGGAGCATAAAGCTTGTCTAGCAGGCTGCTCGCACTCTGACTTCTGGGGAGGGTGCTCACCCTGCTGAGGACAGCGAGCCCTGTAACACGCGACCCAGATGAAGCATAGACTTGAGCCACGAGGTGACGATTCCCACGCAGGGACAGCAGCACACGTGTGGCACGTTCACAGACACCCTGCGCTCAGCAGGGCTCAGCCACTACGGTCTGGCAGCGCCTGGAGAGCGGGAGGTGACCCAGGGGCAGGGAGCACGTTTCACTCAGCTCCTACCGCCTCAGGAGCCCGATGGTGCATCCACGTAATAAAGGCTCATCCTGGAGGTCTATAGGGGCTTAGTGCTTGTCCACCAAAGCTCTTCTGCTGTGTACCTCTCTGCCTTTACAAACACCTTGCAGCACAACGAATGCATGGTATGAAAGCTCGCTGCTTGGCTGCTCTGGGATCAGCGGTCGGAGCCAGGCGCGCTAAGCCCTGGCTCTGCACAGACCAGCTGGGAGCCACAGGGACAGCAGGAAGGTGCTGGCACTGCCCTGCTGACCACCGGCTCTTCCTAGGAATTCCGTGGGAACCAACTGGGCTGGAAGAGTATTTGTGCCTCGCCTTTGCTGTGGGTAGCAGGAGGAGGAGAAAGGAGCTGTACCTGAGATGTCGCAGCAGACTGTTGATACACTCTGGCTTCTCGGGGTTTGAAGATCACGTAAATTTCAACTGAAGAATTTGGCCAGACATCTCCCTCCTAAGACAGGAGACAACAAACCATTTACCTTCAAACGTTACGTTTCTTGTTTTCACCCACAGCCCTGTAAGCCTTTATTTAGAGCATCAATGATGAGCAAGGAGCAAACAACACTTACAAAATGTGTAAGACTTTGGAAGCAGCTGTGAAAAAAATTAAGTCCCTTACCTTAACTAGCACCCGGTAAAGGCTTGCCTTTTTTTTTTTTTTTTTTTAATTAGGGCTATAATAAAGGAACTAAACTGGCTGGCTTCGGCATATCAAGGATCTCTTCAGAAGTGCCAGCTGACCTAAAGAAAAGATACGGTTTCCCTCCAAACCTTCCCTTATATCCCCGTGTCACTACAGCCATGTGAACACGTCTTCTCAGATCAGAAGAGATTCAGCAAGTCAAATGGATTTTTCCATTCTCAGTTACAAAGATAGAAAGAAAGAAAACCATGCCTGCCTTCATCATTGCAGAAGAGATCTGTAAACCAGCTCACAAACAAAGGCAAGGTCCCGTCAGGGCTGGCTACCCCGGCCAGGGCTCACTGTCCAAGCCTCCCTCTGCTTGCAGGCAACAACTGGCAGAAGAGGAATATCAGGGCTTTGCAATCTGCTCCAGCTGCCTGCAGGTCTCCACAGGGGGTATGAGACATTGCCCATGACACAAAGCCCTAGTTGTCCTGGCCTCCTCCCGTTCCTGCATCACCGCTGCTGTCGGAAGCGGAACCGGAGCTGGGTCAGTGCCCACGTGGCATTTCTCTGACACGAGAATGTGATCCTGGCTCAAAATAACCCAAACCGAACACCAAAATGGTGAACTTCCGCTGCACAAAAAAAATCCAGCTTCAGCAAGAACCTGGGAGAACCCTGCAAGCGTAAATCTTCAAACAGCGAGGGAGTGGCGATGGGTCCCTGCAGGTGTTATTCCCAGCGGCCGAGGCCCCAGCGGGATGATTTGCCCAACACCACCGAGACCACGGTGATTGCTGCAGTGTTGCTGGCATCTCTCTGTACGCTGTATAACTCACCAGATGTCCTGCCATGCTCCAGGAAGCCAGTCAGTGGTGCAGTAAGATCCTGGTAAGGGACATATCTCCCTACACCCAGGGTGCTGCTGGATCCCAAGGCACAGTCAGATGAGACTGCTCTAAGGCATCAGAGGAGACAAGCCTACGGACGAGCAACACAACCCATCCATTCATATGCACCCGCACAGCTCTCTGCAACAATCCTAACGCAGCATTATTGATGGAGCCTTGCACTCATATCCTCACTCCCAAGAAAACCTGCAGCAGCAGTTAACAGACTCAAACCTCTTGAGCTTCTGACATGAAATCACCATTCTCCAGGATTCAACGTATTTGGACAGAAACTTCAGGCAGTACGTCCACAATCAGCTTCCCTGTATTGTCAGTGAAGCTGCACGCCAGACTGTTTGACTCAAAGGGAGAGGGCAAGAAGAAATCATCAGTTACACATTATTCTACTATTCTGTGGCTAAAAAAAAATTGTGAAGGACATGACTGTTTTGGGAAACCTTTGTCATTTCTCCCTTCATTACTGCTGTATGTCAGACCATAAAACTGGAAAATATTGTGACCTATTTCTCCTGGGAAATGAAAATAGGCTGTTGGAAAGGTTCCTCACATTCCTGCTACCCCACGGGGAAGAAAGAATTGCTGGTTAAAAGGATACACTTCACTACTCACCCTTGCGGGCTACTGCTACATAGGCGTACCAGCCCTAGGACACGGCAGGAGCCAGCGGTCTGCCGCGGCTAGCATATTCTCCGTAAGATGGCAGTTGAGTCAGATCATGGAAAACTACCGTGGATGCTTGCCAGGACAGAAATGCAACTATGCAGTGCTGTGAACACGATATTGCAACACTTCTGGCTTAATGTCAGCCTCAGGCAGGCTGCAGCTGGCAGGTGGCATAAAATACAGACGGTGGATGTATGATGATCCAGCACAAAAACTCCTGCTGTTGTGCCCTGGCTTTGCTACAGCATATGCCAACGTGATACCCGAGGGGACGGCACACCATGACTCACCGCTACAGAAGTGACCTCAGTAAGGAGACCAACCATAAATAGATGCAGATCCTATTTCCCCTCCCTCAGCCCCTAAATAATGCAAATCTCCTCAGCCTCCACCAGCCTGAAAAGGAAAAAGCTGGTCTTGGAAAGCGGGGCACCACCAACTGTCGGCCTGCTTTGTTTGGTGGAGGGAGAAGGTGATCCATGGAAAGGAAATCACTGCTCAAAGCACACCAAAACCCCCAAAGGCAGAGCTGGCAACACAAGTACTGAAGTGACTCCCCAAAGTGCATCCTGTTAGTTCAGGGCACTCAGGGAAAAGGCAGCGCCAAAGCCAGTATCTGCCCCTTCCCATCAATAACCGAACCCACAGCGAGCGGAGGGATGGACCATAGCTCCCACTGGAGATGGCGCCTTCTGCCAAAAACCAAAGTGCTCTGCAGTCCCCTCTCATTTGGATGGGGACCAGCTGGGCACCTCAGCTGAGGTGGACGTTTGCAGGAACAAATATCGCTGTTATCTCCTGGCCCAACCTCTGCACCAACAGCAGTAGCACTTGCGTAACCTGCACATCTTGAAGACCACCTCCATCGGCTCAGAGCTGACACGTGGCACTGAGGAGTCGCTACCAGGCAATGACAAGACAGTGATGACTTGTCAAGGTAAGAGCAATGATTACAAATCCTTTTCCTCCCTTTCCTCTGGTTTCCATTTCCAAGGAGTCAGCTCCCACGTGTCTGTACTGTGACTTACAGCTAAGCTGTGGTGGGGAAGGTGCAGCAAAAAGCAAGGACTTTGTCCTTTGAGAGCCACCTGGGCTTCTACCACAGATGCTTCTGCTGACATACCATGCGTCTTTGCAAAAATAAATCAACTTTGAGACGCACTCAGGAAGTCAGAGTTACAGAACAGCTTGTTTCCCACAGGCTTGGACGGCTGCTCAAAACGTTCATGGTCACAGGCTGACTGCAAAACCGCTCCTCCTCTTTTCTCTTATTATTTTCATCAGCAAGTTAACCTTATACAGGCTGAAACAGCCTGCTGCAGCTTCCACTGAGAGCAACCCCTGGCAGCTAACGGCCCGCTTACACAGCAAAGCTGCTGCACAAACCCTGCAAAGCCACCCTGCCCAGAGAGCCTTTCCAAGGCTATCGTCCCTCCAGCGGCCTCCTAACCTCCAGCCACTTGTTCCAAGGGTTTGATTCTTTCTATAGGGTGCTCCCAGGCACCACAGGTGATAGGTGAGAAGAGCAGCCGCCGCTTTTGGCCAGAAGGTCCGAGGCAGCAAGGTCCCAGCTCTGGTGGGGCCCCTCCAGCAGATTTACACGGCGCTGCAAGAAGGGTCTCTGTCCACGCTACAAGTTACGGGACTCTCACCGGGGAGAAGGTTGTGGAAGTCAGCAGCAGTGGATTTTTAGATCTTACATTTGATAGGAAAAAAGACTAACATTTGATGTGAAGACACCCGTACGCCAGGGGGGAAGACAGACATCAGCAAAACTATGAATGTGAAACCCATTGTTCCATAAATCATGGAATTAATGGAAATCTAAAGACTGATAATGCTGAACCAGCCAGGAGGGGAACGACTCCTGTAGTATCCCACTTACACCCAGTCCTAAGCCAACTGTAACATCAACACAGCCATTCAGGAAAGGTTTCCACTCGAGACTTGAGGCCAGGCTACACTCTGGGTCCGTACAGCGCTACACGGAGCACCAGGACTCAGCGGGCAGCCAGGCTGCTGGACCTCACCCTAATGCACTTCAGGAGCCCAAGAGCAGGTTAAGCTCGTTATGGAGACCTAGCCCAGTTGTAATGAAGCAGGAGCCCTGGGACATGCTCCAAAACCAGCTGGCACAGCTCAGGCGATCGGCTCCCGCTCTCTGCAATACCCCCGCTGCTCTGACACAGGCTCTTGGTCCCATCATGCTGCTCTCAGCTGCAGTGGTGTGAAACTGCAGCTGTGCTCACATGGGGGGCTCTCAGCCTCATTCGGGCTATAGGAGTAACCAAGAAGAGAACAAGATCCCCTTCCTTAAAAAAAAAATAATCGTTTCACCTACTACAAAAGAAAGAAGAGGCTCAGATTATTCTAGCGTTTGCAACAGGATGAGAAGGGATTTTGCATTGCTCAGGCAGCAGGCATTCTTCATCTCAGACCATGCAAATACTCAGTCAGGGCTCTGTTTCGTTGAAGGACATGAGGTTTTGATTGCGCAAACACAAAAGCAAAAAGTTTTCTCCAAGTCTGCAATGAAACTCAAAAAGTTCGTTTAAAGCTGCCAGCCTTGCGTGCAGGCTCACAGACGATGCTGGGAGGGAGAGTCACACATGGTATAAATCCAGATTATATGAAGGGATTGGTCTTTCCGTGATTAAACGGGCTGAACTTGGCCTCCTTTCCATAGAGGACCTTTTCATTCTTCAATAGGTGAACTAATGCCCATGGTTAATCCCCATACGCTACGTGTAAGGCCTGCCCTTATATATAATAATCAGTACCCCTGAACACTGTAAGGACACTTATGAAGTGCCCTTAATTTATAGCCCTTGCAGCAGAGCTCAGCTTTAGGCAGGCTCTCGCCGCCTGCCAGGAGCTCACTGTTTAGAAACGCTTTTTGCAACAACCTCTCCCAGCCTCACTAGAAACCTCATGTCTTCCCTCTCGGCACATCAAGACGCTGACGCGGGTATCTGCCAAGTGACCTCATTCAGGGAGGAGGAGGAGGAGGAAGAGAGGTTCTCAGCTATCACTTACCACCGGCTCAATGGCAAAAATATCACTGGAGAAAAGCATAGAGTCTTCTCGCACCTTTGCCCTCTGGTTCTGGAAGGCACGGGAGAGAAGGGAAAGGCGTTCTTGGAGCACGGGGTCCACTGCGCGCTGCTTGAGAAAAGAATCCCTCTCATTCTCCTCCTGCTTCTGCAGCCTGCGACAGCGCCTGCAGCCATGGGGAGACACAAACCAAGCAGATCATTTAATAAACAACATATTTGCAGAGACTGTCGCGTAAGCGCAGGAGCAGCCACGCACGGGGGGAGGAACAGCAGGAGCAGCTCAGCAAGGGGCTGACCCCAAGCCACGGGGTCCCAAGCAGATCAGGTTATCACTTGTTCGCTGGCACGGCAGGTAGTTTTACGCCACACTCACGAGCTAAGAGGAGGTTTTTGAAAGCTAGCAGCCCTCAGGAGAGCCTCCTGGCTCAAAGCTACTGCCACGACTAATGGACAACCCACCAACACCCTCAGATGGCTTTTCCTCCCGTAGAGGTGCTGGGGGAGATGGATGAAGATGAAGGAGCACACACTGCAGTGCTTCGCTGGCAAGGGGAGAGCAGCTGGGATTCAGCTGCAGGTTACCAGCATCACTCTTTTTTACCTTCCCTTTTGGACTGGCAGGGATAAGCAAACTAGATCTGCTCCACTGCCTACACTGCCATCCAGCAGAGGACCCCAGAGCATTTGAAAAGCCAACTCACGGACTTTCAGGCATTGCATCACTTCAGTGAAATTAATGGGTTTATATGCATGAAGACAGAGGCCCCGAGAGGTGAAGGGACTTTGCCTAGCATCACCCAATAACGAAGGCAGGACCAGCATCTCTGAATGCAAACCCTTACATCCAGCCTTGAACCACTTCAACATTTTTCTCTTTTTGGCCTTCTCCACAGAGCTTTGACACAGGTCACCTCTCCCTCACTCGGTAGTTGTAGCAGCAATCATTCTAGTGTTTAAAGCTCGCAACCGAGAGGTGAGAAGGGAGCACTGCTGCAGAGCACTTGCTTCCCAGCTGGCACGTGGATGTGCCCCCTTCACGCTCCAGTCCCCTGGCCACCAAGGACCAGCAGGTGACTACTCGAGGGGGATGAGGGGAAGGCTCCATACACAGCACATCAGGGCAACGTGGTATAAACAGGACCGCAATCACCACCCAGCTAAATTCCAATACATTTAGAAAGGAAACACAGCCATGGACATTACTAGCAGCACGCAGACAGAGCCTCGGGCAAATGCTGTCACCAGTGCCAAAAATACTTTCTTTGGCTTGCTCCCTGTGGAGTGTCATGAGAAATGTTTTTCCACGGCTGACCTACAGCGCTGTGCATGAGGGGGGCTTCCAGGCACCAAGATGAGCAACCCTCAACTAAGCCTTCATCAACAGACAATAATTCCATTGTTGAATCCCAGAAAGTCCTGCAGGAGGGAGACAGAGCAAACCCCTGGGTAGACCTTGTGATGATCCAGGTCTTTTGGGGTGACAGCCAAGCGCAGGGTGCTGAACTGCCTCCTCCCATTGTAAAAGTCCTCTCTGCTCTGACATCTCAAAAGCTTCTGCTACAGCAGGACAGTGGCCTCGGAGCGATGACCACCCCTAAGACTGCAAGTAAGGAAGAACAAAGCACTCTGCTCAGAGTACAGAACACGAGCTGGCATAAGATCAAGTGCCATTGGAAAAAAATGGGTTGAAGTTAACTGTGGGGAAACCTGGTTGCTTCTGAGGGGAGAGAGGATCACTCAGGGTCCCATCTGAGATAGGCAGGTGGGAAGAGATGCTAAAAGAATGGCGCAGGGACGTACTAAGAGAAGGTCATGAGACTTTTTCTGTTAACACACTGATCTTGCACAGAAGTCACACACTGCGCAATTAAAAACAGAGAAGAGTGGAAAACTAGTTTTGGCCTTCAAGGCATTTCTGACCTAATTACACTGAACTTTATTTGCTCAGAAGCCCTCAAAAAGTTCTCCAGCTGAAGGCAGTTTCCTGACCAGCTCTGGGTTCAGACTAACTCCTATACACCTACAGCCATTCAACTCTGAGAAGGCACACAAGGACTCCCTAAATCACCCCAGCTTCTAAGTGTCTTTTCCAGTGCATCCCCTTGGGCTAGAAGTGTTTCCCTGCTGCCCCAAACGGAATTTCAAAGCTTCAGAGACACCCTGTGGAGAGCCTGCCCCACCTCTCAGCACCACGAAGACACAGGTGCTGACGCCCCAAGGCACTTCCAAGTCCTGTGCTGCCCTGCCTTCCCCGCAGAACCCTCCACCTCCGAACTCTCCGAGCCCCGGAGAAGGGGCAGGGATACCTCGCTGTGCTGGAAGCCGGGACAGCGCAAGGCAATTCAGCATCCTACAGCCGGATGGCCTCAACGTTCGGGGCCAGCAAAGCACCCTGCCCTGCGCACTACTGGACAAGAAGGCTGAAGAAGGTTGCCATCTTATCAAAGCTGGAGGGGAAGAAACTGCAGTGAATATCACAGCAGGTACGCTGCCTGCAGCTGTTAGGTGCTACCGCTCAACGCAGTCCCAGGTAAGGAGCGCCGACACCTTCCTCAGCCTCACAGACCCTCTGCGAGCCCAGGGACCTGGCCTCACTGACTTAGGGCTCCCACAGATGGGAATTTGCTCTCCGAGGAAATGCAACCTTTCCTCCCCAAAACATGAGCTGGAACATGGATGGAACCGGAATGGGAAGCACTGAGCTCCATTACCCTGAAGCCCAGGGGGGGACACCCTGGTGTCGTGGATGGTTTACTTGTCCTACGCCATTCAAAAAAGCACCAACATCCCTCTGAGGCCGTACGTTAGTTTTACCCTTGGGCAGCGTGTCTTACTTAAATGAATCTTCCCAATGAACCTCAGCTTCTCCTGATCCTCCTCTTCTTGACTAACAAAAGCCTTCCACTGGAGTGGGCTATGACTTTACTCCGATTGTGGATGACCACGGATCTGTGGTTTGACAGCGTGATGTAGGTCTTCCCAGCTGTCAAGGAGTTCCTGTCTAGCCTGATGTTGACATCTTCAACTACTGCAAAATGAACTCCACGAAAACTATCATGATCTCGCTGTCTAAACCCATGGCCAGGTGGGTCTTGAAATAATGGGTATAGTTCTGATCTTAAAAACCAGGCTGAAGCCTTTGAAATTTCTGCCCTTCTCCGAAGTACAGAGCAGCTTCTATACGAAGACTGAACAGGATTCCTCAACCTAGAAACCACACAGGAGATAGGTAGGTTTGTAGAAGTATGAATGGCCTGGGAAAAAGTGAACAAGGAAAAAATTGTCACAATTTGTTGTAAAACAGGAACCCGAGGGCCTGAAATGGTATTAGTTAAAATGAGAGAAAAGTAGTTCTAGTACTTTTCCTAGGAATATTCCTTCCTTTGGAACGTACTGCCATAGGTGCCTACAGGCGCTCATCGCTATAAATCCACAAAGCAACTGGACAAAGGCTTGGAAGGTAAAACCATCAGAAGCGATTAAACAAAGACGTGAATAAAGCCTCCAGCACAGAAAAATGCTGCCTCCAAGGCCCACGAGGGAGAAAGCATATGCACTGCCTGCTTCTACACGCTTTGCTAAGCATCCCCTACCGCTGCTCTCCTGGAGAGCACTTACACTCCCGGCTGCAGGCACCGAGGACGCTTCTGAAGGCTGGAGGGCTTTGCCGGAGCACCTTCTACCACAGAGAGAAGGATCTGGCATCGTGCTGACTGTGTAAACCCACAAACCTCCCGGTACAGACGAGAGCGTGCAGACGCCAGCGAGTCAGGAGGGAGCAGCAGGTCTTTCTGCCAGGCAGATAAACTGACACAGCAGAGCTGTCAGGGTTGGCCCAGGGCAGCTGCAGGCTTCATGGCCTGGGTGCCAAATTAGATGTGACATTTATTTAAGACTCTTGATGGTTTAATATATAAGTCTGGAGGAAAAGAAAAAAACAACAACAAAACAATCTCTGTACTGTACCAGCAATGTAGCCCTAGGTATTTCACCTGATGGGGTAATGTCCGTGGGTCTGTGCTTTGGGATGCTTTGCTGCCATGAAAGCACATTTACTGAATCCAGACGTACCTGCCCTATCGTTACTTACACAACACGATGATCTTATTACAGGCTGTCAGCTCTCTCATTCTTACATGCTTTTGACGTATTTCCCAGAGACAGCAGGACACAGCTCACTCTGCAACCTGAACAAAGCAACACCTGAACTTGAAATTAAAAGAGAGGCTTCTTACACAGCAGTAGAGCAGGTGCTTTGGGCTGTGCACTCCTGAGCGATGCTCTCTGAGACAGCGGGAACACCACCGTGTTTTATTCCAGCATCCATCTGCATGGCTATGGCCACCGGTATCTCAGCACATCATGGTAACTTTTAACTATCTGAAAGTAAGAAACCCAGCACTGGGTCATCCTCTGGGGGGCCTGTTGTGCAGGAGGAGAGGGAATTTACAGAAGAGCTAAAATATCTTTCCGAATATTAAGCAAACCCTTGAACAAGATTTCAAAACAAATTTCAGGTTTTATGAAGAATGCGTTCCCAGCATTCAACAGCCAGTACCTTCCTCCATCGATTACTGCTCTAAATATTAGGAAGCTGGTAGCCAGATGGATTAGACTGAAGAGAAACAAAACAGCACTCTGCTGCCTTTCATCCTCACCGTAATATTCTCCCTCTATCCCTGTAACTCCCTCCTCGCTGAATTTGGATTTTAAACCTTTTTAGGAGTGCATGACAGTCAGGTTCAGAATATTTGGGTAACAGGGAAAGCAAGTTTAAGTTAATTTGCCCAGTTTGTCAGAAAACTATGCCTGGCTCTCACCTCTTCTAAAAGAGACAGGTCCTGCTGCTTTTTCACTGAAAATACAAGCAAGCAACGAAAGCCGAGCTCTTCACTCAGAAGTGTCATTGTACCTCCACATCGACCCTTTGAGCAGTTCTTTTGCTCCTGCTACTATCACGATACCCAGCTGCCTCACCATCACCAGCATATTCTGGTTTTTCAAACAGCATGCAAAGGTCTGCTGGTACCACTTCACCACCGGAGAAGGGAGTCACTTCACCAGGCTAACGATCTCTGGAAAGCGAGAGGAGTCCCCTGCGGCTGGATCCAGCCCTCCCCACCATATGCTTTTGGCTGCACCTCCCACAGAGCTACCTCGGTCAGAGTCAGGAGCGCTGCTCTGAGCTGTTTTGCTGTCAGGAAGCTAATGGCATCACCTACAAAGTGTGCTGGGTCTCTGACAAAGGCCACCTGTCAGTCCCCACGCTCCTATTTCCAGCACTAGAGCAAAACACAGGGCAGTGACAGTCATTTTTAAGTGCTTCTCTGAGGCAGTGCTCATGAGCTACCTTCAGACATCATTAAAACCATCGTGCTAGTTACTCCAGCCCTAGGAGCAGCTTGTTTATAAACCTCACCATTAAATAACTGCTGCCAGCACAGGGGTTTCTACAGGACCATTGCCCAGGCTACAACAAAGCTCAGGGCACCCTAATCATCACTGCTGCCACAGCTGATGCTGTCAACAGCTAAAGCCCCCAGCAAAGCCCCCTCTGAGCCCATGCAGCCCATCGCAAGGAAAGGATCTGCTACCCCAGAGCACTGCAAGCCACCGTGAGACAACAGATGGGCAGGAAAAGGGAGATGGAGAGCAATGACCAGCCACAGCGTCTACGGGACAGGTCGCAGGCTCTTCAGACGGCTCTCCTGCACTTAGGAGTCACCTTGCTTTCCACCAGGCTCCTTGTTGTGCATCCTCCTGTAATGGAGCACCCAAAGGATTCCCCATTACCTCCTCCGCACCGTGCTTAGGAAGGGCTGTTGGCTTTCTTACGGGATGGAATACTCCAGCGCAGGAATATCTGGGAGCCAGCACAGAGCCTTTGTGCTGCCCAGTGTGACGGAGCCTCGCAGAATGGACTGAAAGGACAATGAAACTGTTGGATAACACAAGACAGCGCTGCCGCACATCCAGGATGCCGTGGGCTATATATAATCATTATTGGTACTACAGCCATGATACGCTGGGGTTGCTGATCACTGAAACATTGCTTTTGGCCCACGGGGAAAGACAGGGCAGGAACCTTCCTTCTGATTGCCTGGCAAAGACATGCTTAATACGCCACTTCATAAATCAATCACCCTTCAAGCTACTCTTCTGCTTCTCAGCAAACGCTGATTGATCCACCAGGAAAGGAGACTAATGAATGGTCAGTTCTGCCCCGAAACGCATCCAGGGTTCATGGCACCTAAGAACATACTAGTGATTTCCACTGATGATAGAAGAGACAAGCTGCAGTCCAGGATGCCCTGCAAAGAGATGAAAACTACATTCTCCCAGAAATCCTTCACAGGCTAAGAACGGGATAGGCGGCGTCACATGGAAGTCTGCTTCTGGGGATGAACAAAAGAGCCAAAAGGAGACTTTTAACTCCAAATAACCCTCCGAGCACCCACCCCCAAGCCGTGCTCATGCAGTCAACGCCACGGGTTGCTTTAGCAGCATTGTTGTCAGAAGGGGTGTTACATAGTTTGGGAGATATAAAGCCATGACTAACAAAAAAAAAAAACGATCAAGCAAATGAAGCACAAACTTAATTCCTCTTCTTCTACCCTCAAAGCGACAGACCATCGGCTTTGAAACAGAAGGCCCTAGAGAGGGGCGAAGGCCATACTCTGTTTGCAAGAAATTTAACAACCTTATCTAAAACAGTATATATAAAGAAAAATCATTGTTACAGGCAGTTGTGGAAAAGGGGAACAAAGACAGGAAACAGTTGTTAACTGTTAGCTGATCTGACATAAAGGAACACTTTGGAGAGCAATTATACTCACCCATCAATCTAATTGATTTGAACCATAAAAGCCTATATAACCAATTATTTGTATAACGTATTAGTTACCAATCCTCAGTCCGTTGCAGCACTGCTACGATTAAGATGCAAAGTCAACATATAATTGCATCAACTCCTATTTACACCTTTTTTTGCCTACAGTATATGCCACCCTGCACTCGCTTTGAAGCAGACGTACAAGAACATAAAAGTCCAACAGAAACTAGCCAATCCTGCTGGGAATTCTCACAAGTGAAGGAAGAAAAGCACAACATGCACCCACGACCTGAGGCAAGCAGAAAGGAAAATCCCTTTGCAAAGTTCTTAAATGCCTGGCAGTCCAAGGAAAAGCTGGAGCAGCCTCTTGTAATAACCACGGCGTCAGAGCCTGGCTTACACCTTAGGATAACACAGGAAACAAGATCTTTAAAAATCACCAAACAAAACAAGTTTGTCTGCATCTGCTAGCACTAAACACAAACGGAAATAATTACATCAGTTCACGCACTACAGTAAAGCTTTGGAGCCAAGAGAGGCTGCTGCTTAGGGAAGCAGAAGGTTTCCCCACCTCCCAGCACTGGTAAGAAGCCACTACCAGCCTGCCTGGTGTTGAAGGATCGGAGAATTGCGCGGCGATGAAGAGCTACAGACCTGACCAGCAGTGGCACACAGCGGTGGCCACCAGAAGCTATGGGGCTGTTGCCGTGAATTTAGCTCGATAGGAACCGAACACACTGCGACATCAGAGCCGCTGTGAACGCTCACACCAGACCAAGGTTAAAACCAGAAATGGTTTTGGCATTCCCACCCTGGTACCCTGCACGACACAGGCACAGCTCAGGTCAAGATGCAGCGAGGCAGAGGGTTTGCTCAGGCAAGTCCTGAGCCTCCTCCGCTCCGGCTGGAGTCGGCACAAACCGCGAGGGCTCAGCAACCTGAGTGATCTCAGGAACGTGAAGCGCAACACAGCAAGGGCTGAACCTCAGCTAAACCCTGCTGCCTATCCACATCCATCCGTGGGTTTGCAGAGAGAAAAGACAAAGAAAAAGGCTTGATCTAGAGGCTAAGTCAATAGGATTTTCATTTTGTTTTCAAACAAGTTCCTGGAAGCTACTGATGGTAGTGCCAGCCTGGCAAGATGACAAGACCTTCGGTAGAAAGGGGGTTCTTAAAGGAAAGAGAAGAGAGGCATGCAGAGGTGGTTGTCTTCTCCAAAGTCTGCACAAAACCACAGACTAATATCACAGCAAGGTAATGTTTTACTCTTGCGAGTAGCTGAGATGCCCAGAGGTGATGGCACATCCGTGCTGCCGTTACTCGTTCAGCCTCAAACATCAACAAACACGTAGGGCTGGGATTTAATGAGCTTCCTGCGTGTGTACAGTGGCCACTAACACACCGCCAAGCCCTTGCAGAGGTGGCCTCATTTACCAACGTAAGCTGATTCAGCTAAGCCCAGCATCAATTTCAGCTGAAGAAAGGGATTCAGCACCCCAACACACCGACATTCCCGGCTGGGAACCCCATGCTGATCTGTGCAGGAGCTGAGCAGTCAGCAACGCCCCTGACAATTCCCCTCGGCCCATTTGCAACGCGATGCAGCCCCTACCACAGTTTCCCACCGCGGCCGAGATGCACAGGCTGTGCTTGCCCTGCTGCCAGCCGAGCACACCCGGTTCTGTAGTTACCGTCATCTTCACCAAACCCAAATGGCTCTAACACACCACACCAAACTCTCTGTCGTGCCACAGGTGACTGAAGAGCTCCACATCAGCTCCCTAATTAATCGTGTTTCATATGCCTTGATTTTTCCTGTGATCTCATGCCTCATTTTCCCCCATTTGTGATGAAACCTCGGTGCTTTCTCAAGCTGGCGGTTATCACTCACAGCTCCAGAGGCTGCTGCAGCACAGAGAAGCTGCCTGTGGTTAGGCCGAGAAGGGCAGAGGCACCTCAGGGCAGTGGCTCAGGCCATCCTGCGTAGGGCAGAAGACCCAGATCCTCTTCTGACATCCCCTGCCACCCTGAGCATTGCTGCCGCACTAAATACAGTGATCCCCAGCCAGTTCTTCCAGATCTACCCAAGAAATTCTTTTGTTATTATTTTTTATGCTTACGTTGCCCTAAGGAGATCTTGTCTATCGTGCAAGTGTTGGTGCTGGCTTAGAGGAAGGGGAAGATCTGAG
Organism: Falco peregrinus; assembly: GCF_023634155.1. Classification (NCBI taxonomy): domain Eukaryota; kingdom Metazoa; phylum Chordata; class Aves; order Falconiformes; family Falconidae; genus Falco; species Falco peregrinus. The sequence goes on along the minus strand of NC_073734.1, from coordinate 1,184,411 downwards.
GCCAGCTCATCACGCTTACTGACCAACCCAAACCACACATCCCAGTAGCTCTCCGGTGCTCAGTACCAAACCCCCCTGCAGCAGCCCCCTGAGTGCGGGCAGCCTAAGCAGCAGCTGCTGGCCAGCCTTCGGGACTGGGGGGCTGGTGGGAGCCTGCCAGGGAGGAGACGGCTCCGGCAGGGCTTGCTTCTCCACGCTGCAGGCTGGAATCACCACCCCTGACGCGTTTGACAAACACACAGATGTGGTGCTTCGGGACACAGTTTAGTGGTGGGCTTGGCAATCCGGGGTTAAGTTGGACTTGGTCATCTTCAAGGTCTTTTCCAACCTCCATCATTCTATGATTCTACGAGGCTGCTGGCATTTGCCCCACGCCTAGCAAGCAGCAATGGGGAGGAAACGGTGCTGGGGACCCCCTGCTTCCAGGGCCAGGCAGCAAAGCTCAGCGGCGGGGGAACAAGGCAGCCAGACCCCTCCCTGACCCAGGGCAAGGCAAGCTCTGCTCCACATCCAGCTCCCAGCGTGCTGCACTGAAGAAGCCTATTTAGCTGCTCCCTCCTGCCATATAGGAATAACCTGAATCTGGCACAGAGCAAGTTTTGCTGCCCAGGGCTCAGGAGGGGAGACATGACTTCACCCACTTCCTACGGGGACAGGAACTGAGCCAGCGCAGGAAAACTCACTCTGATTAACAACCACGGAGCCAGAATCAGACCCTGCTCGCACTTTCTACCTGCCCTTGAAGTAAGCAATTGAGGAGCCGAGGCTGAACTCTCCCATCTGTGCCCTGGGTGTGCAGAACCACAAAGGATGCTCTGAGCCTGGGTCTGCCATCCACAGCAAACAAGCCAAGATTTGCTTTAGCACAGCTCCTGCTCAGCAGCTGTCAGCCCTCCTGCAAGCTGTGTGGGAAGTTGAGGGAAAACAGGGTATTCATCTGCCAAACACCTAGACGGTTCCTCAGCAGGCTTTTAGCACAAGGCTGGAGGCTTCCAGCAGGACTAAAACCACCGAGAACTACTCCTGAGCCACACACGTTACCTCTCTTCTGGGGAAACCGCTTTTTGGGGCTCTGAACCAAGGGGAGACAGAAGAGTAATGGAATAGGCAGTTCTGCTTGAGGGCTGCCTCCTCTTGGGTGTGCTGTCTCCTAAAATACTCCTATGGGTATGGGTTCTGATCTCCCCCCTCAAAGAGGGTGAGATCCTGCCCCAGGCTTTTGCTTCTGCATTAGACTCACAGAGCTACTGAAAGAGAGCCATCCGCATCACTACTTTTATTACTGACAGCAATAAAAGCATCTCAATACATAGCGTCCGTCGGCCACGCACAAGCTCAGTGGTGCTTTGCTAATTACTGAAGTTTTCTGTGCTGACAAAGAGATGCCAAGGGATGCAGCAACCGATGGGGAAAAACTGCACAGAGGAATTTCAATACCGCACCACAGATCCCCTGGGCTAGAAGCGTGTTGTAGTGCCTTGCCACAAGGGCCAGTGGGCACTGGAGGCACCCACATACAGGCACAGGATCTGGTCCTACACCTTGAAGACCACCCATCATACTATACTAGTACTCGTTGGAGACAGGAGCCTAATGTGAGTCAGCATTTAGGGAGCTCTGAGTAGAGAAGCAATTCTCCTTCCACAACTCCAAGCATCTCGCCAGCACCTCCTGTCTCTGGCAGCCTTCTTCACCTGCATGGAGCACCTGCCGTAGACGTTATTGTTTTGGATGGCATTGGACTGGTGGATTTGCTTTGCACCTCTGGCACACCTCTGGGAACCCGTCATGCATCTCCTCAGCCACGTGTCCCTGAGCAAAGCTCACCTTCCCACACCAAGCTGGTGCTACGCTGCCAGGTTGCAATAAATGTTGTTACTGCAGCAAACTGGGTTTGGTGTACAATCAGCAGCACTCAGGGCAAGCAGCTTGGGCATCATCTCACTTGAGCAGGACTTGACAGCTGAAAGAATATCGAAACTTTATGAATACTGGATTGGTTGAGACTAGGACTTACCTCCATAAACTTATTTTCCCACATCCACACGGTCCACACAGGGTGGGCTGAACGTCATCTGGGAAAGGCCAAGTGACCGACAGGACTTTCAGTGGTATTGAAACCTTTTCCAAAGCTGTACGAGTGCTTCGCACGCAGGTTTCAGAAACCCTTTCAAGTACCATAATCTGATGTTAAGGTGCTGGACAGGGATATGCTGGAGCCCAGAACATCCCAAGTCACCCTCATTTCAGTACGAGCTGGGATTTTTCACACCCAGACACATGTACACAGGCGAAAAGGAGGAGTTTAGGCATGTAAAGCACTGAAGGACAAGTTTTCATTGTAAATCATTACGCTCATAGCAGCAAACATTTTCTCCACACTCATCCATAAATTTGTAGCAACAGAACCGCCACCACACACACAGTCTATCCAGGGGACAGTACCTGTGCTCCTAACCAGCCCAAAAGACACACAATTTAAATCAACCAAATCATACGCTAAGGGAAAAATTGTGACTTGTTCACATGGAAGAGCTCCATGCTTGCTTAAGCAATGCTAGGGACAGATCTGACCCAGCTTCAGCAGAAATTTAAGCAACGTTCACCTGATCCTGCGTAAGTCACCCTAAGAAGGGTGTGATCCATTGAGAACGACTGCTGCCTGCGAGCAAGTCAGTACTGATACACAGCCAAGCGAGGGAAACGCCTCCCAACACCTTAAACTGCTGTTTTGCTCTTAGCACTTCTGTTTCTTAATAAACACTCCGTTGGTGGCTCTGAAAGAGCAACCCGGCTGCTTTCTGTACGCGCGTCACAGGGAGCCTGCCGTGGTGCCGGACACATTAGCCAGGGCTCGCCACGCGAGGTCAGGGAACGCTGTCTGGTGCTCTGCACTACTCCTGCAATAAACTCTGCACCACACCTCAAAAGACTGATTGATTACACGTTTCTGCTTCACTTTAGCAATTCATCTCAGCAGCCTTTCACTTACCTGTACGCTTCAAAGCTAGAGAGATAATCCCTTCATTATCCCCTTGCTCTCCTTCGCAATTCGTAGTTTATTTCAAAATAACTGCAACATTGTACTGGCAGGCAGGAATGAAATCCTGGGTTCATCTCCCAGGGAGCTGCACGTGTTCCTGGGAAAACACCCATCTCGGAGCCAGCAGAGAGTTTATCCCCGTGGCCTACCCACACAAATGACTTTTGCAAAGATTGACTATGGGGGAACCAGCTGTTTCAGTAAGAACAAGACTCTCAGGTTTTTCAAAGCAAGCCACGAAGATCCTGGCCCTAATTATTCGCTCACTCTGTTCCGTCACAAAGTATAAACCCTACGGCCCTAATCTCCACTGTCACTGCTCATCTGCCCCAGAGAAATTCTAGCCCTCTGAATTTTATCCTATAGATTCTGTATAGGCATACAAATAAGGCACGTTTTTGTGCTTCCCTAGCTGATATTTCAGTCACCCGTCCTAGAAACTGTTACCCAAAACAATAAGCTCCTCTGAGTGAGCATCAACCATTCTCCGTGAATATGTCAATAACTGGAAAACATTAGACAAAGCTGAAATAAGTCGTGAGGCTACATAAGTGTTTGGAAGATACAGGAGCATTTGTAACTTCCACAAACCCAAGACAACTAAAATGCTCTTTGCCGGGCTAAAGCAGCACACAGTATCCCCTCGGTTAGGACACCACACTTCCAAGGACCAACGCTGAGGAACAGGGACAAACCAAACCTCCCTCTCAGGCGAGAGGAAACACACGCCAAGTGCCTTCACGCAACTGAGGAAGCGCCTCGTTCGGCACCACAACATACCCCTGCTGAGCCAAGGCCGACAGAAGCATTCTAACATGGCGCCTTTTCCTAAAGATATTCCCCGCTTACTCTTCAGTGAAGCGTAAAGCTGATGGTGTTTCTGTGGCCTGACCTCAGCTTCTCCTAGCCTAATATAAATGTTACACCTATCTCGGGAGGCAGCGAGCTCTTCCTGCCAAATCCCAAGAGCCCTCAAGTCCTGGCTGCATTAGTCCTGATGTCGTGAGCTGTGGGAGAAGGCAAAAAGAAAGAACAAGGCTCTGCGGCAAAACAACGTAGAAGCAGTGCAGGGGACAGATGTGTAAGAGACAGCGGCATTGGAGCGAGTCTGACAGAGGCACGCATTCCCACGTCGCGCTTCAAACATAGCACCGCCAAGGAATGAAGCTTCACACGTGCATATGCACACCGTAACGGAGAATCAAGGTTCCTCCCGCCTCCGACTCAGCAACTCCCAGCAAAACCCGATTCCAAAAAACCTCATTCCTGCTTGAGGGGATGCACTTTAAAAGCCCCCTAAACACCAACTATTTGTCACTTTTCTTTGAGGCAAAGCCGGGACAGGGGAGATACACCTGGAGAGGCAATTAAGGTGACCGGGACAACAGGGAATGATGGCAGATGGCAGTCATGGGGGGTGCTGGGTGGAGAGCACCCAGCCGACACCAGCATCCCCCAGGGAGAGACCGGCACACAGCCACACAGAACGAGGGCACACGCAGCCTTTGCCCCTTACCTGCTCACTTAAGCACCGAAACATACAGAGGTTTTGAAAGAAAAGGTTTTAGAAGTAGTCTGCAAAGCAAGCTTAACATTTTTCTGCTTTGAAAGGTCTCTGTTTTGAAGGACGCAGAGACTGGGCACCATGCAGTGCCCAGACCTTACCTGTGTCATAGTGAACTGTCAGGGGCCTGGAATAATCACCAGTCTTCTCTGGGTGGAAGTCCACCGTTACTTGCATGGCATCGCCAATCCCAAGAGTCCCAGCAGAGGGATCAACAGAGAAAGGGCTGCAACACGGAGAGGCACATCAGGATTATTGTGGGACCTTTGGGGACTACGTTCCTTCTGCCGTCCAGCTCACTCCAGCTCACCTGTATTAGCAAGGGGCCAAGAAACCACAGTCAGCAGCAGAAAAAGAGAACATACAGGGCCAGGAACTGAGCCACCGACCCAACTCCTGAAGAGCTCCAGCCCTCAGAAGATCCTAAGCGATAAAATGACCTCGTCTCCCCCATACCCTGCATCCAGTTTTCTGCAGCAAGGCTCAAGAGTCTGACTGCTAGCGATACGATCGGAGGAGGGTTTTTGAAGGGCACGGAGATGGCAAGAGTTATTTGCATGCACAACTTGACACTGAGTTCCTCAGGAATCCGTCTTTTCCTGCCACCTATAAACCTCAAGAGATGCAAATGTCAAGGCAATACCTGCCCCAGTGAGATTACAGCCTGGAAATCAGACAGGGAGAACAGAAGTTTATTCTTGAATGACCGGAGAATAATTAGACTTTAATGGCAGAATTAATCTATCTTTCTTTTTTTTTTTTTTTTTTACCTTGAAAGCATCCTGGTTTTGCCTCAGAAAGGGCACATTTTATCAGCATTTCAATGAAAGCTGTTCTAAGCAAAGAAAAATCTGTACGAGTGCAAAGGCAGGTTAGAGTGATACAGAAACAAGAAAACAAGACACAAAAGGAGTATCCCATTTACAGCCTGAACAATTAAATCTCTAGCTAAATGAAGCACCGCTAGCAGGAGCATATCAAGGCACCTTCAACAGGAGGTTTTCTGCGTATTCACAAGCAATGCAGTCTGGGGCTCTGGGTTGTAATCCAGGCTTGGTAACTGTTTGCTTGGCCTACTAGAGAAATTCTGTGCAATGTGTGGGAAATAGTATGAAAATGTGCCGGTGTACTTTAGATTTAACAAGAGCAATTATGATTTGTCGCCAGGTAAACAGCTCTCAGCTGACAGACACATAATTCAGTCCTTTAATGCTCAGGGAAAAGTCAGATGCAACGTGTTTCTGCATAACAGCAGCTGGGCTTTGTGGCTCTTGTACAGCCTCACTTAGAAAGCAAAAGTTATTGGATTTAGTGCTTTGCTGGTGGTCAATTTGTCACCTTAAAAATATTTTCTGCAGAGTTTTACAGTGATTGGGGAGTGCAGCCCACAGAAATAATGAGAAAAAATGGAGCCATGCGCAAGCTTCGCTTCGCTCATGGAAGCAGTGACAGCTGATGAAACTGCTGGAGTTCCTGCTCATTAAGGAGACACTGATGCAATTGGGGGCCTGACCTGCTCCCATCACGACTAGCAAGAACATCGCCAGTGACTAATGGGGAAGCATTGGGCCCGCAATGTTCACGTGCTGGACCTGAGGCTTTTGAGAGGGAGGAGGAAAGCCAAGGCGCCGCCAGCCTCAGAACCGGGCTGCTCTACATGGCCCTGCACCTGCGCTGGGGGTTGTGCCTGGTTATACTGGGCAGGGCTCTGCTGGTGCTTGGCGGGGATCACTGCCTGCTGTGGGAAAGGCACAGAAAAATTCCCCCCCACCTCTTTTAGTTTGTTGTTTTTACCAGAAACATTGCCAGAACAGAAAAGCTGCCAGTTAAGGGCCACACTTCAGCACTACCTCCCATCCCATGCCCTTCCTACTCCATCCCCATGTCTGCATACCCCTGCCCTCAGATAGCTGGGATGGGAATGACACTCCTGAGGATGACTTCAGGGGATGCCTGAGAAAGTAGATACCTTCACATCTTCAAATTACCAGAGAAGAGGATCCCACCGAGGTCAGGACTCATTCTCAGGACTGAGAAACAGAGCACAAGTCAGACACCGCACCTCCTGCCTCCCACCCCACGCTGTACCCACAGGACAACTTGGTTCCTGATGTAGCAGGAGCTTGGTATCCCTCACGTAGACCTGCTTCTCCAAGACCCAGAGGGATGTAAGGTCCGTGCTTCACCTGAACTCTGAACTTCAGTCCACATCACTAAGCTGTTCCCTGCAGCCTACAGATAAGAGATGCTAAGGAAACGTCCCTGACACACTAATAGCCACATGAAAACCACTGCCAACAGATGAAGCTGGCAGGCTAAACTTTGGCCTTTTAGCCATTAATTGTGAGCTGTTCTTTACGGTAATTCTTGTCCTGTTAGATCTACCCTTGTAATGAATAACTACTGCTCCTGACAAAACAGGAAAGATAAGGTTTGGAGGTTTATTAATAGCTCTTCTTCTGACATGCTTTTCAACTACGTCCATTTGTACGTTTGCTTTGATGTACAACATCTAAACTTTCACAGGTCCAGATCTCCCAACGGTGCCTTGCAATCCCCAGCTTGTATAAACTCATCTAGCCGCACCAATCTGAGGGAGACCTTCCCAGCAGAACCTGCTGAGATCTTGCCCGTAATTGCCCTTCAGAAAGGGAACAACACCAGATTAGTAAGCAATTTCATTGTGATCTGTCTTGGCGTTTACATCTTGCTTGCTTTCACCAGGCATCAGCTCCCCAAGCTGGGCAAAAGTTAAATCCCATGAGGATACCACGGGCAAAATACTCCTGACAATTTAGCAACCAACTGACAAGTGAACAACGCTGACAGTTCTGTGGCTCAGGCTTTCCCGACTACCGCGCTGCCTTTCCTCCTGGAACCATACGTTTAGTCAGTGCAGCGTGCAACGAGGCTGCAACATACTTCGTCCCGTGGTATGTTTCTCTTCTACAACCAAAACCCCTTTACTCCTCTGGTGCCTTAATTTGCATTATAAAATCATCTGAGTTTGAGAATTGATTTCATTAAAAGCTGCCTCCAACCCCAAGACCGACAGTAAAATTACTGGTGATTGAATTGCCCCCTCTGTCAACTAAGACCTATTGCAGGAAAAAAACCCCAAAGATCACTTAATCTTGGCATACGTAATTTTTTGGTAATGGTATAAAAGCCAAAGTCGAGCACTGTAACCACTCCAGTAAACACAGTCTGTTAGGTCAAAGCATCCAAGACTCCATCTCCATACTGAAAAAATCCTGCACAGAGCCAGCATCTCACAAGCTCTCTCTTTCCCTCTTTCCCTGCACGTAGGCTCTGTTGTCACATCCCTGTACATCCCATGGTAACTCTCCAGCCCCACACCTCCATGTAGTATAATGGGTACTGCAGGGAGGGATGCAAGGCGGCTCCTGGCACTGTGCCATGTAGGATCATTTCCTGAGCTTCCAGAGCTTGATGGGACATTCCTAAATGGACCTTCTCAGACAGATCCTCTCTAACCCATAGCACAGCACAGCACAGTGTAACGTCAGGAAAAGGCAGTGCTGCACTGAGATCTGCTTCCAGGCACCATTTTCAACTGAAATGTACTGGAATGACATTTATCTCCGTGAATGCCGTGGAGAAGAAACTCACTAACCAGCCTTAACAATGAGAACGGCAGGAAAAGACTTTTTATATTTATACTATTGTTATTTTTTTTTATTACTACACTATGCAGTGAACAGCTGGGTATGGACATGCAGGGGGAGGACAGGCACAGAGCCAAGCTGCATAATGGGGAGTGCTTTGGTGTCAGGGTTCCCACACACACACACACACACCCCCTTTACGAAAGAGGAGTCAAAACGTGTCCATGTTTTCTGGTAGATACCACGGCAAGGGAGAGTTCTGAACAAGCAACAGCAGAAGGATGCTGAATTGGCCCCGTGGATTCATTTGAGAGCTCTGCCGTGGAGTAAAATACACCACACAAGTCCTTAGATAAAGTTGTAAGAGGCAAGGAATGTCCTTATGAAGTGACCCGCTGCAAGAGCAGAGCTCGCAGTACTGACCGAGAGGAAAGGTTAGCATTGGAGATGGGCTGAAAAATGCACTGAAGGTGAAAGCTGGTAGGTTACACTTGATGCCAAGGGAATTTTGAGAAAGGAGGCAGAGAGAAGTGATACGAGCAGCGCATTGGACTAGGAAACTGTGGCGCCTGCGGCTGCCTTGCAAAGGGGCAAGAGCCTGAATTCGCCCAGGCCAGAAGACAGAAGTTGCAGCAACTAAGAAGTCTCAGTTGTGCAGAGAGAGAATGAAGGACACAGAGGCCAGCTGATGGTCCACAAACTTTGATCTCTCTTTCCCTTCTACTCCACTAAGCCTCCTCCCCCTCTCACGTGCACGCATGCTTACACATAGCGGCACACAAAACTATTATGTGATATTGATGTTGGCTTTAACACAACACTACATCCGTACTCAGCAAAAGTTAAGCACACACTAAAGCTGCTTCAGTTCTCCACTAAATAGGAAGAGACTAAAACAGTCCTGAATGTAAGTCTGTAAGGCTGGCACTCCTACCACCTATGCCATAACTCTTAAATACTGCGTCTCGTATCTACACATTAAGCTCTCCAGGACAGGAAACATCACGCATTAATGTCCAAAGCACAGGTTTAAGTGTTTGTGATGCTGAACAATCATTACGGGAGTCATTCAAAAGAATGCAATGACATTAAACTAAAAACTTCCCCTGTCGTTAATAATGATGCAGCCTTGGTCACAGCCTCTAACGCAGGGAAATTAATCCCCTGACATGAGGAGGAAAACGGTCTCTCCCGCGAAAGCCTCTGTAAGTAGAGTTGTTCAAAGACAATTAACAGCTAATGACCTACTCGCCTGTGGAGCAGTGTATTGGTGAGACTCTCCAGCCAACTTGTCATGCCAGCTGGGAGGCCAGTTCTTTTCTGCTGGGGCTGCTGGAGCCACTGAGCTCACCCGGGACCTCGGGGCAGGCACCTGAGCAACTTCTCACAGCACAAGCAGCAGGGAACCCACTGTCACCCAGCGCAGTCCCCAGCACTGGCTGGAGAAACCACTCCTGGCACACCATGGCCTCATCGCACAGGGAGAACGTGGTTGTTCTGCTCCCAGGCTGCAAGGGGACGTGGTGACCTGGTCAAGAGTGGGGAGCACTCGGATTTTGAGTGGAGGATACAAGCTTGGGGGAGTACAGTCGAGATACTGGAGGGCTGGGCTGCTATTCAGGGGACACAGCAGAACCGCATGCAGCCGAGGGATGGAAAATGCAAAAACCTGTATTTGGGATGGAAGAATCCCTGGCAGTGCAGGCTGGTGGGCACGAAAGCCTTTCTACAGAAGAGGAGCTTAGGGGCTGGAGCACAGCACATACAGGGAGATGCTGGGATCTCAAGGCTTTGCACAGCCTTGAGAAGGAAAGACGAAGGCTGGTATCACTTGGTCTTACTTTTCGTGTTGAGTGCACACCTGATCAAACTTAGACACTGGTCTTGCTTTGAGCACTGTGTTTGCTCACATGATCTCCAGAGGTCTCTTCCAAAGTTATTCTAGGATTTTATCTTCTCCAGCAGCCCAATTCCATTTCACGTGTTCCCCAAATTTCTCATATTATTTCTTATACATCTGTGCATATATATAGGCAGATGGTAGACAGACAGGCATTAGAGGAACTCAACCTTTAAGAAAGTTCCCAATGAGGAATTCATTATGACATTTCGCTGAACACTTAAAGCAAAAAAAAATAAAAGAGCAGAAAGACAGGAACCTCAGAGTATTTAAAAAAGAAATCTGAATGAAAGTGGGGGCGACCTAATTAGAATAAAACGCTGCTTATATTCAAAGATCATCAGTTTGAAATTTCAGACTGGCTTTCAAAAGTTCATAACGAAATGGAAGAGATGACTGATGCCTTTGGCTGACATGGGAAATCTTACCAGCTTTTGATCTCTGCGCACACGCAATCCAGTTATTCAGAATTGTACTTTCTTGTGTAGTTTGAAATAAAGCTTTCGTAACGCTTCCCATCCCTTTGTTGCAAGTCAGGACTGAAACATTCAATTGGTGAAGTTCAGCATAAAATCCAGATCAAGCAGGATTCAACGTACGCCGTATCACGCGATAGAACAGTTGGCAAGGACATTGCCAAGAGATGCTACACACGACTGGGTACTTGTTTTGGTGGTGACAAGTAGATCTGGAAATCCCAGAGGGAAGCTGTACAGGGATTTACAAGTTCCTGCCTATGTATTTCCACAGTGAAAAGAAGCAGCCTGCTTGAACAGCATCCTGGAAGCCTGCTTCAACAGCCTTGCCAGGCTTTGGTAGAAGCCTCTTGGACCTTCGCATTTCCCAGGAGAAAGAGCAAAGAGCCTTCTCTTGACCCCTGTTTTCCTGGGGAAGAAACCGAAGCAACTCAGGTGCACTAAGGCAGACGGCACGTCTTTGCTGCATTCTGGACCTCAGCTCCTACACCAAAACCTCTGGGACCAAGCAACACGGAGCTAACTACCAGCCAGCTGAAGTGGTTTCCTTGCAGGTGCAGTTTCCAAAACGCATTACCCTCTCCAGTTCAGCAAACTGGAAAACCAGTGACTGTCTTCTCAGACCAAGAGGAACAGTACAGGCTGTCCACGACACAGCACACATCAGGCGCTTGACCAGGAGACTGCCGAAATGCCACGTGCTTGTGGCCTCCCAGGGAATGGGTATATTGGGTCAATAGGGCCACATAACCACTTCAGAAGGTACTGAAGATCAAGGGGGTTGCTGGTAGCTACTACAGCATGCTAGAGCACTTTCCAGGAGATCTGAGAGAGACAAAGCTCTAGAAAAGGCTCCCAACCCACGCGCCAGGCATTTGCTGCACCTTTTGCCTGTGCGCCCATCGGCATTCTGCTTTGGGGCTAAAGTGCAGGTTTGAAGCCGCTGCCAGTTCATCTCCACTTAAGAGCTCATTCTAATGAAGAATAGTGGATCCCAGGGACCAGATCAAACCTACTGGAAAACCAGGTTCTGGACCCCACAGGGTTTTTGTCAGGGTCTCAATACCAGTTGCTTTGATCTATCATCTCTGATTGCACTTGCTACTATAGACAAACTGCTGGTAAAGCTGATGATAAATTCTTAAATGTCTCTTCCACCAGCTCAGAGCTTGCCCATTTCTTAACACTGCCTTTGGTCTTCAGGAACTGAGCTCCTAGAGCTGTCGTCTGCCACGCAGGATCTTACACAGCCCGAGGGCAGTCCAGCTGCCTTCCTACATTTGCTCGTTCAATCTAACAGAATCAGTCTTGCACGACTGTGCACTGAAGACACCGTTGCACTATAAAACTCCACTCTGCAGCTTGCAGAGTTTTAGCAGAGGCTGCGCCATGCTTCAAACACTATAATCAACAGCAAACCCCACGTGCCCTGCCCATTTCCAGCCACGGCAGCAGTACAGCAGCTCACACGCTCTGGCTCCTTTTTGTCGCTGTTTACCAACTGTATTATCACACAACAGTGTTTTGCACAAAAAGAGATGAGCTCCCTACCTCTGAGGGCTGATGCAGTAGCGGGCCGCCCCGTTACCGATGTTGCGAACCAGCAGTGTTTTCTGGGTGCTGTACTTGACTGGACAGGCTGAGAAGTTCACCTGGTCGGGGAAGGCCAGGATAGCTCGGGCACCTATAGCTCGGAGAGGCACAACAAACTTCTCCCCTTTCTGTGACGCAGATGAGCTCGTGGAAATAATCCTGCGGGGAAAGAAACAATCTCAGCACAATGCTTTTAGTACTTTCCCCACGGCAGAAGGAAAACTGCTGTTTTCTATGGCTGTAGCAGTATCATTCAGTAACGCAACAGTACTTTTTACCTTCATGAGCTTTCATTCCAGTAGCATGACTTGCACAGGGTCGTTAACTTGCAAAGGAGAAACAACCCCATTGATTCACCTGCTTTTGCAGCAAGCTGGCAGCACCACAATTATCTGATGCTTTGATTCCGAGACACCAGAACAGTCTCTTCATGCAAGGGATCACAGCACTAACGCAACCTGCTTCGATCGCCACTGCAGACTATTGGAAGCACCACTGAGAACCCAGCTGTGCCACAGCACTAACTCCAGTGCCAGCAACGCGGCGACCTCGTTGAAGCTTGGCAGGGGATGCTCAGGTACACTTTCAAAAGGACTTCACCACATGCATAGTCAATGGTCAGTCTTCGGTGAAATACTTCACAAGCTGGACACGGTAATTGCGGCAGCGTCAGGGCAGTGCAGGGTACGGCTGTATTTCCTGCCCCTTCTCACAGCGTTATAGGGCCAAGGCTGGGGACACGCACCCTTCAAAAGCCACCTGATCCATCTCCCCACACCAGAGCTGGCTCAGCTCCAGACCCAAACTGTTTTTGCGAGAGGTTTCACAAGTACCTAAAAGCGCTAACAGTTGCACCCCTGCCCTCAGCAGCCTATGCCACCTCTGCGCTAGAATTAAAGGGTGTTAGTTCTTCCTGTGTCTGAACTCCGTTTCCCTTTACATCTCACCCAGCCTCAGGGGGCACAGGAGACAGCTCTGGCTGATGCCGTAATCACACCCCTCTGTAAGGTCTGTTCTAGAGGAGTAAGTGACGGCGTGCCTGGTTAGCACACCCACCCCAGGCAGGCGGCATCGGGAGCTGCACACGGGGGACACTCAGACACCCCACCAGAGCAAAGCCGGCTGTGCAGTCCCAGCCACTGCCTTCTGCAGAACAGAGCCAGGCAATCCCCCCCGCGCCCCGGCTGTCTGGCGTTTAGCAGCAGGAAGGCAAATCAAATTACCAAAACCATGTTACTGTAGAGATGAGCAGAGCAGTCTCCAGATGTATGGCGTGGCATCGCTGCGCTGGAACTATCACCTTGCCCCCACTGAAATCAGTGGTAAATCTGCTGCCATAGGGCCAGGAGCCATTACCCCCAGCAGCGCTCTTATGGATGAGCTGATAAAAACTCTGCTTCTCGTCACTCACTGGCTGCCCTGATTTTTTCCTCAGTGCTTTTAATTAATTTGATATTTTTATCACTGTTGAAGCAGCAAGCGCTTTAGGATTTTAATGATTTAGGAATTGCATACAGCAGCAAACTCCCTTCAGCAGAACCGATCCAGCCTCCGCCACAGCTGGGATTTCCTGCTCCTGTCCCCATCCCCTCCTGGAAGGGCCCTAAGGCAGCCAGCCCAGGCACAGACACGCACCTATTGCTCTAACGCAAGCGCTGACAGCCAGCGCCTCACCCACCACCCAGCACCTCGCCTACCACCTGCTCAGCTGGGGTTTAAGCTTGTCAATACAGATGCTGCCCCATCCAAGACAAAAAGAATAATCTCCTTTTCTAGACATCTCAAATATTCACCCTAGAAACTGCAGAAGGGCTTTTGCTTTTCCTATTTGGAAGGTAAAATACTAGGAAGGGAACTGCAGCAAGCAACCTGCATGATTTAATACCGCATTTCAGGAAAGCGTTTCATCTTCAGCAAGTCGTTCTGAGTTAGCAATTTTGTACTCAATCTTGCAGCCTAAGCCCTCTAAAATAAAAGCTATGGGCAGCCCATATGAATTTAAAGCACCTATTATCTGGCTACTTCACGTCCTGCACTGTTTCGATCCTCAGAAACTCATTAGCAAATGAAGAATGTTATTTGCTTTTGTTGTTGTTGTTCTTTTGGCCACACTACTGTAACAAAGGCATTGCAAAGCCAATTGAAAGCTACCTGCCTTATTAAGTCTTGGCATGCCATATTTACTTAGCTCCCTCTTCCAGGTGCCAGGTAGGCAGAGGAGGATGCAAGTTCAGATCAGCAGGAGGATAAAGAAAAAAGGAACTTCAACAACTGGAGCTACTTGGAGCAAGTAAAAGGAAGTAATTGTCAAGGTGTTGTCATTGCTAAGGAGCAAATGGATCAACAGCAATGCAATTAAGAGCCCAAGAAATAAATCCCCCCCAAAAGCAAGCACAGGCAGCCTTCCCAGCTCCGTTGCTGGTGAGGGGCGCTGGGACCACCTGCACAGCAATGCACAAGGGATTTCTCCAGGGACCTGAGGGCAAGGCTAAAGCAACAAGGATTTGGTTTCACAGAGACAACCACGACCTTGAGAGAGAAAGATGCCTCTCGCCATTCATGCAGATGCACATTATGCTCCAAGCCCCCTCTCCAGGGACACCGTGGGACATGGCATCCCGTGCAAGGCTTGACTCAGCACTTCAGAGCGGGCTGACCCTTCAGCCACGCTCTACCACCCCACCAACGTGGGACCTTGCACCAGGCTGAATGCAGCGCCAGCCCAAACAGGGGGAAACCCAAGGCAGGAGGGGTGCTAGGCAGAAGCTGGCTGTTTGTGCCACTGTGAACCCATGGTCCCTTAAGCTTTTGAAAGCTGAATTGCCCTCCCTTGGGGGCAACAGGTTGCAAAGTCTCTACTTCAGCACTGCCTCGTGTTACCAGGGCACTAACCCTGCTACGCACTTGCTTGCAGCCTAGGGGCACAGTTGAGACCAGTTCAAAATGTTGTTCTGCTTCGCAACTGCAAACCCTTAGCAGACTGTTTAAGACCAGGTTTCTAAATAAACGTGCCTGGATGACAGAGGGGTTGCATCCCATCTATGCTTTAAAGTTTGCTGTGTTTAGACACAGCTTCAGGCTATAGGTTTTCATGAAAACACGACTTCATCCTGCATACAACTCCCCTCTCAGTTTCACGGAAGATACAGACAGTTGTACGATGGCTCCCCTTCTCGTGCTCCCCTGTGACAAGCAGTAAATTACAAGCTCTGGCCTTCCAGGTATCACCACTGGCGTCTGAACTGGCACCCACTGAGACTGAAGCAGCTGCTCGTCTTGGGTGTTGTTTCAGGCTCTTTGTAAACTCAGGCTAACAGTAATTACTGTCGCAGCAATATCAAGCCTAACTGCCCAGAACCCCAAACTCAGATGTCAGTTTCCCTGCATAACCTATCCCAAATGCTTCACTGAATTCCTTGCAGCAGCCAACCTGCAAAGAAAAGATCCTTGTAGCATGAGGTAACACAGCAAGCCAAGCAGGGAAAGCTCCCGCTGAAACCCTGATATAAAAAAAGGCTGGAAAATAAGGGCCGTGACAACAGAGGAGAGACCAGAGGATGAAGATCCGTTCGCAGCAGAGGGGGTGCCCCTGCGCCTGCCCCCCTCAGCCGCCGGTTCGCAGGAGTCTTTGAAATGAGTCACTTGGCTTCAGGTTCCTGTGGCGCCGCGCCATTTGCCTTGGTCTTCTGCCCCTTTCCTCCTCACAAGAGTCATCTTAAAAGTATTCTTGGAATAGCTTCTGTGCACAACAAAACATCTAGCAGGGCTGGGCTGAATTTTAAAGGACTTCATTTCAGTCATGCAATAACTCACCGTCCTGTCATATTTCAGAGTAATCAATGTGCATTAATTCAGTCTCCACTGAGCATCAGCAATGAATTTCACAAACCTCACAGCCTGAACTTGCACTGCCTGAAAACAGTGCACTGCTACAGTGAAAAGAGCAAGAGGACAACACAGAATAAGCTCTGCTATGTTTTTATGTGCTTCTTGCTTCCTTCTTCCTTTACAATAAACTACTAATAAGCCTGAAGGACGCACAAATGGAAGTATTTCTGTCTGTTGTTTATCTGCCGGTCAGTGCCACAATGGTTTCCAGTTCAGCAGAGGCCGTCAGACCATAACGCAAGAACACATGGGAACAGGGGCTGGCACGAGAACACCCACGCTGTACAATGGAGCCATAAAACAGAAACGTGCAAATCAGAAGCAGCAAGAGTAACAAACTGGAAATGTTGCCCAGCAGAAAAATTAGCAGTTCATTTATAACGCAAGTGCCAATAAACCAAGAGGCGCGTCAGCTATTCCTTTTCTGACAGTCTGACCACGTGGCACATTCCCAAATGACTGCGAGACAGTAGGAAACTGCTCATTTTCCAAGAAAGGGCTACGTGGCATTTCAGCCACTAACAACTCACATGGCCCTATTACTTAGGGCTGAGGCACAATTTTACTCCTTTCAATCAGGAGTGACTTCACTGAAGTCAGACTTACTCCAGGGAAGAACAGATTCAAAGCAAGAGAATGACACAAACCGGCTCCTCATCAGGAAGACCCAGACCCCACTTCACTGGGTTACCCACAGTCCCTGTGGATCATGCAGTATCAGAGATGTAGGAGTTATTCAAAGGCAGCACTCCTGAGCCTTCCACAACTAACACACAGATACTCTGCAGGCAAGCAACTGCAAGCCCAACACAGGTGGCTTTACAGAACCATCTCCCAAAGCCTGCCTCTTGGCTAAGGGCTTTTCAAGGTGCTCTGCACATCCTGACCATGCTACTGATGCATTTCTAGCTGAGCGACAGCACTCCGGCACTTTCCTGACTCACACTCCATCAAGTACGAGACAAAAAGTTCGATTTATACAACATTCTGGTTCTGCTGTAGAGTCCCCATGTGCTCCTCACCAAGCAGCCCACATCCCTCTCCCAATGCCCTGCAAGGAGCACAAAACCCAGGTCGGCAGAAACCGCCAGGGTGTCGCTCGAGCTGTGCAGAGGACCTCGCTGGCACAGCTCCCTAATGCCACACACTCACCAGTTCAAGGGCAAGACAAGGGACAAAGTACTGGACATGAGTGTTCCTGGGAGTTACCTCACCCTACTTCTATTTGGGGTGATGTTCATGTGTTGCTCTGCTGCTTCTCTGTAGTTGAAGAGCAGCTCTTTGCCCTTCATGGGAACCGATTTACTTCCATCCCAAAAATGAATGCTCATGAATACTAGTCAATCACATTTTAAAGGAAGCAGTGTCCCCTGCAAAGCCTACCTCGGTGGGATTAAGCTCTTATGTCACTTGGGCAGTATGGAGAACTGCCCTAAGCCAACATCATTTTAACCTTCCATACGAATGACGTAAAACAATTTCTCAGTCCCTCCGCAAAGCAAGAGATCATTTCACAAGCATGGGGAGCCAGGCACCACAGGGCATTTCCTCTCTAGTTTGCTACAGCCATGCTGTTTGAGGATAGGACAGGGTGTTCAACTAAGTCTAAGCAGCAAACGGAAGATGAGAGAACAGCTGTGCCCAAAGAGAGCCTGCACCTCTGGCCTGGCGCAGAAACACCAGCTGGCTCAGAGCGACCCCCTCACCTTGCATCACCCACAAAGTCACGCAAAGAACTGTGCCAAGAGGCAGCAGAGTGCTGGTGTAAAGAGTCAGCCTGTCTGTCTGTGTTCCCCTGCAGGGCTTCCTCCCTTCCATGCCAGGTACTAAACCCTTTTGCGTTAACAAGCCTCCAGGTAACACCGCCGCCCCTTCACATCACGGCACAGTGCCAGACTGCCAGGGCCACAGCACCGATGTTCCAACCTCCGAGCAAAAGCATGGCACACGGGGCAGGGAATAGGTGCCAGCTGACACAGCAACCACAGCCCCATGCACGCAGGCACAGCCACACCAGCGTGACTGCCCAAAGGCTCCAGGCTAACACTCTGCCTGCAGATGCTACCTGCCCCTTCACTCCTGTGTGCGCTCCAGATGCCTCAGTCCTCTGCAGCACACCAGCCTCCTGCTGGTTAAAGACATCTGGAGCTCAGCGTGTCTGGGCCAGGCTGGCTCCCTGCCACGAGCACAGCGCATCTTCTCCCCTAGAATCACAGCTGGAGCACAGGTGGGCAAGTATCCTCAGGGGCAGCACAGCGGCAAGGCTGGAACACAGAGGGTATGAAAAAGCATCACCTTCGCTCCAGCCCAGGGTGAGGCAGGGAACTGGTTGCCAGACGGGAAAGGGGAAAGCTCTCTGGATCTAGCCATTCCCCTAGCGTTTTCCATCATAATTAAGCCCCTAACATCGAGTAGAGAGGTGCGATGGCTAAACACCTTATCAGCACCCCTCCCTGCCATTTCCCTACTGTCCCACGTGCGCCTTCCCCTGAAAACGCCCAGGAAAGCACAGGGAGGGAACGCACAGCTCGTCAGTCCCTGCTGCGGTGGCATCGCATGGTGCTGCCAGCCAGGATGTGACCAGCTGCAGGCTGCCTGACCACAGCCTAGAGCAAACCTCGCAGCACGGCATGGGCTATGACCGGTGTGCAAGAAAAGTGCCGGCTTCAGACAGAACGTTCCGCCGTCTCACTACTGCGGCCAACACGATATGCATTCAAGAAGCAACTCCAGTTTTCAAAGGTGGTGGTCCTCACTCTGATCAGGCTCAGCTTTGGGTCCTCCAAACAACAGGTTTGTATTTATGCAAACAGGCTTTTGTATTTATAATTATCAGAGCAAACCTGTAATTATGCAGCAATAGTCAGATACTAGAAACCAACACCATGAGAGGCCACCCCACCACACAGTGCACTCTTATCCCTGAAGCCAACAGACATGGCATTAAACGTTCCAGCACCAAAGGATAATCACAGTCTGAAGCATAGAAGAGCCTCCAGCCTATGACAGCATCATCTTCACCACAGGAAAAGTTTCCCCCAGCTGCAGATCCAGTGCAATGCCACCGAAACCAGGACAGTGCCTCAAAACCCACAGCAGATGCCCTGTTCTGAACCCAGCCCCGCAGGTTCACCTCCCACTGAAGGCACACACCTCTCGGGACCTCCAGTCTCACCTTGTTCTCATCAGGGGAGAAAACGATGCGGAAAGTCGCAAGCATGCCAGGCAGTACCTTGCGGCACACAGCATGGTGGCTGATCAGCTTGAAATAAGGTGAGCTCTCCAAGATGACCTTCACCAGCCCAGGAACCTGCAGAAAAGAGAGGAAAGTATGATCTTGCAGCTTGTGGAAACAGGGGGAGAAGAGGCCTGGTGATACCACCTTCACAAAGCACTTTTAGCTCTGGAGGTACATACACGTAACACATAAGAGTGAACATTAATCCCTTCTGCCTGGGCAAAACAGCTCGAGGCCAGAGGCAGCAGGGCGATGAAGGAAGGGCCAAGCAGGGAAGACACCAGCAGCACGGCGGTATAATATCTGAATCAAGTCACCCGTGTATTCAATAAGCCCAGAGAATCTGCTGGCTTCTGCCCGTACACATCCAGGCAGACATGCCCCTAGAAGGGGCATGTATTATCTGAACGCCAAACAGTACGTGTTAATCCTGGCGGAAGGAAGAAATTCACTTTAACGTGCTGGGTTTGAGCGGGGCAGTCAAGCTGCGGTGCTACAGTCATGTAGGCAGACCAGCAAGAGGGGACCACAGATACTGTGGCCTTACTGGGAATAAAAGCAGCAAATGAAGAGCAAAAGGAGGAAACACAGGAAGACAAAGAGACAACCCCAGAAACAGAGAGATGGCTGGGGAAAACCAAAGGGAGCTGGAAAGAAGCAAGGGAGAAGCACAATATGCTACAAGGAAAGGCTGATGCAGAGGATGAGAGCCAGCAACCTGGCCAAGTGATGGAAAGCCAGGCGACCCCCCAGGCTGTGCCTATCAACTAGGGGCCTCAAAGGCATTTTCTGCCCCGAGATACATGACTGGCACTGCCTGGCGGTGGTTTCATTATTAAAAGCCAACCTCTGCTCTCCGGAGGCTCCTGCTGCCTGTGACTGTAGCCAGGCAGCTGCCAGCGCAGGCAAGCCAGATCCCTGGGGACCCCTGCCCACCCCCAGCAGTCCCTGCAGGCACCCTGCTGCACGGTTCTGCCCTCTGGGGCACCACCAGCACACAGACAGCACACAGGCATTTCCCTAGCACATAGAGAGCAACCCCTGAGCGCCAAATCTCAAAGTCTGAAGCAGGTGATTTGGACTGGTGGGCAGCTTCACGGATCAACAACAACCCCACATGAGGCTTGGAAAAAATGGAGGCTCACTCTGCGCCACCCACCCAAGCCTGGTAACCCGTGGCCAAGGCAGTCCTGAACTCTCCAAACGCCCTTGGAACCCAGCAATGTCCTGGGGCGGCGAGTTCCAGGAGCCAACTTCACAGTGCAGACAGGCATTTTGGTCACCATGTCCCTTAGAAGGGGAGCACGTGTGGCTCAGACCTTCAGCAAAAGCCACCCAGAACATCTGAGGGTGCTGAGGAACAGCCTGAAAATAGAAAAGCAATTTTACAACACAGGTAAGAGCAGGAAGTATATAGTACAGCACTTCTGTAGTTGCATGATTACAGAGCCTCTATGCGGAATACATTTTGCTGTCAGCTGGATTTTTATGGGGCAGACAACTTCAGGCTACCATGCAGTGTAACTCAGTATGATTCAGGGGAATGTGGGAAACTGGCACGAAAAACTTGAGACGGAGCACAACGTTGCTTTTCTCCAGGACATCGCCAAAAGCCAACCAATTTAGAATGTAACACCCTCGCAGGATTATCCTCTCTGTCTTTCTGTATTTAAAACATACCAAAGATTTTCCTGGAGCTTATCTTACTTTTACACCCATGCTCTCCAGTGGTTGAGCTCTAACTAGCTTCAAAACTACACTGTTTTGGGAAAAAAACCACAGTTCACACATTGCCTCCCCCTTCACAGGGCACGTAAATCCCAAGGTGCAGCTTTACACAGTACAAGTTTATTATCATTTACTGGGAATGGCAGAAATGTTAATGCAGATGATCTTTTCCACTTGAGGAAGCATGAATAGAGCAAATTAACTGTTTGCCTGTTGGCTGGTACTTGGCAAAGATAAACATTTTGAAGTGCTGCATGGATAATGGAGCAGGTGAAGCCAAAGACTCAGTGGGAATGAAGCAGAGAGTAGGAAGAGAGAAAGTGAGGACTGAGGCACATTTTAATCAGGGACGAGGATACCTACAGCAAAGACTGCCCAAAATTCAGCGCAGATCACACCAGTGGCATCCCCCGGGTGCAGGCACACATGCTGCATCTTATCAATGTTCCCAAGTTAAATGCCAGACCAGGAATGGTGCAGTACTCTCCCGGAATAACTGAGGGAGCACACCCGCATCCTTCCTTGCCAAAGGGTCTTCCATTTTCACCCACATCCCTGTCACAACCTGTTATCTCAGGAGATACTTGGACTTGCTGTTCTTCCACCTGCAGTATGCCTCGACAGCTTTTTTTTGTTGTCCACCTGTTTGCCCTCCCCAACAGGGAAATTTGGAAAGGAGGCGAATTCACCGTCTCTTGTGCACACTTCCATCTTCCCATCCCACCCTGCCCTCACGCATACCCCTTCCTCTTCATTACAGAAGAGTATCCTTAATTACACCCCTCTTTCTGACCTGTCTCTACTGCCCGTGCACTTACTGCTACGTATCAAGAGAAACCCCTGCGTGTATGAAAGTGCGCAGGGAGAGAACACCGAGCTCAGCTCCTTTCCTCCCTCCTGCCTTTTCCCACCAGCTTGCCCTTGGCACATGCCTCATTCCAGCAAACGTTTCCCCAGCTGAAGTTCAAAAGGTCCCAATTTCCCTCCTGACAGTGGAACAAAACTGCTGACATTTTTCAACTTTTCCATTCTCAACTTTCTTGGGAAGTCTCAAAATGATCGTTTTTTTCAAGTAAAGGTGGAGACCTTTGAGGGCACTTTACTCCAAACAGGCCGTGGCTCTCCAAAGGGGAAGCAGAGCATCACGTTGTCTCAGGAAAACCTGAGCAGAACCCAATTAAGCTTAGCAGGAGCCTGAAGGGGCACCTAAAGGCCTCCCGCTGCTGCTGCTAAATCAGCCTGCTTCCACTGCTGTTTCAAAACACCTTTCCTGAAGCGCTGTTACCACTAATTATAACTTACTCCAGCATAAAGTGGAGAAGACCCCACCCCGAGCTCTGACAGCCCGTTCAGCTCTCTGTGCAGCTCACCCAGAGGCAGAGGGGCCCTGTGGAAACTGAGATTAACCACGGAGCCACCAGGACGCGGTGCACACTCGAGGGAAAGCACGAGGGCAGGGAAGAACTGTACAGCCCCCAACATTCCCACCCGTGCAGGGCTTCCACGGGGAAAGGTGCTGACCAGAAAAGCTCCTTTCAGCTAGGTACCACCAACACACAGCCAAAACCAGGGGGAGAAACCTCAGCATGGCAAGATTTCCACCGTCTTGCAAAATAAAGGCGGTGAGACGTTTTATTCTGGATGCGCTGTGCTGCAGCAGGCGACTGGCTGTGCTGTGCACCGCACGGATGACACTGCTCTCCAGTTCCAGCACAGGGTTAAACTTCCACATCCCAGCACTTACCTTGTCCACGTTCCTCAGAATCAGTGGCACTTCATAGACCTCATCGGGGACGTAGCTCTGAAATACCACCTCTGATGGGAAAGGCCGGAACAAGCTCTGTTCCAGGGCAACTGCCGAGAACTGGAGATGCAAAAGAGAGCAGAGAGTTTCAGCCGCGGGGAGAAAGACTCATCGGTGAGAGAATACAACACTGGCCTCCAGCGAAGGACAGTCCCTTGGTGAGCACGCCTGCCCAGCTCACGCTAGGGGAACAGAAGCTCACCCACCTGTGTTCTGAGCAGATCAAAAGTTTCTGGGCCACACTAGAGCAGGCTCAAGCGAGCAGCTCTTTTGGCAGGTGTTTCTCCAGGTCGCCTTCTCCAACAGGCAAGGCAGCACTTACCTCCGGCAGAGCCCTGGGCTAACACGGTCACACAGCTCCAGAGCACTCACTGCAAGAGCTGTAAGCACTCGTGGAGCAAGGGAAAGCCAAGAATTTACAGGAGACCCCATGGGAAACAACTTGGGGATCATCTTTACTTTGAGACACAGAGACCGAGCCCAACACATCCTCAAATCTCTTTTTTGACACACAGCCCAGAAACCAGGAAGAAGAGAAGACAGGCCAGAAAGGAACACCGCCGTTAAGAAAGCGACAGATGAGGTGGTAAGTTCCAGGTACTTTCCCAGCATCACTGGGCAATCTGAGTAAAGCTGGACTTGGCATCTCCTTTTCCCACGAGCTTTAAATGGATGCTTCATTATATTCTATTATTGCCATTTTCTTTAATACCACTACAGAAGCAGGTCTGAAAACATACAGAAACAGCAAATGCTTACAGCGCCGAGGCGTTACTTTGAGAAAACTCCTCCCTGCTCTGCCTCCCCCCTTCCAGCTGAACTCTTCACACTCACAAGACACAGGCACGTCTCCTGCTTCTCCACAGGAGTCAGGGTCGTGCTGAAGCCAGCGGCCACAGCACACGGCCAGTTCTGTGTGCGCTCGTCCGAGGCGTTCCCAACCTCACGCGCTGTCTAGGGCAATCCTTAACCAATTTGCTACAGGTCTCTCGCTGGCAGTTTTCCACTCAACAGCCTACCTCAGTCATCTACCCCTTTGGAACGTGTGTTATACTAAGCAGATCTGTAAGAAAAGCAGCTTTAAACACACGTGTAAATAAACATTGATCCAGATAAAGCACACCCACTCCCCTCTGCCCAGGGCCATTCCCCTGTGTACCTGGCAGCCTGAAAAATCTAACACCCTGTACGGGTCCCACTCGTTGTTCCAACCCAAAGCATTCATGCAATTGCTTTAGCTACACCTTGAGTAGTTACCGTAGGCCCTCAGCCCTCAAAGGCCAACGCTGCCACCACTGAGGGCATCCTATGACCCCAAGTGTTCGACAGAGACTACACCAAACCAAGGGCTGGCTATTTCAGCAGGAAGGTGGGAAATTGCAAGCTTGCATCCTTGTGGCCCGCCCCAGCCTTCCCCCAGTATCATGCTTTAGCCGCAGTAGCTCATCTCCAGCAAAAGCCACCAACTTCAACAGAGGTTGTTTATATGGGCTTAGCGCAGGTCAGGACTTCAACATCTCACTGGGGAAAAATGTTTTACCTTTCCCCCAGCAGAAGGAACTCCACACCGGCAGCAGTCTGAAACAACAACAGGACTTAGTCACCAAGGCATTTAGATAAGCTGGAGGCAAGCCTGTCACAAGCACGCGCTCTCTTCAAACGTCACATCAAACAGCAAGGAAAAGGGCAAGAAAAGGCTACCTTACGATGGGAGGCTTCGCTCATGTCTAGAATCTGGATAATCTGGGGTCGACGCATCTCCCGAGTGCTGGCCAGCCTCTGCTTGGTGGTAAGAGACATCTCCTTCAGGAGGGCAGAGGGAGTCAGCTGAAATGCAAAACACCAGCAAGAGCTACAGAACTGCCTTTATTCAGAAAGGCTTTTCTTCTTCAAGAGCCACCGATGAATAATTTGTGATCATAGCCGCTAGGATAGTCCTGGAAGTCCCATAACTACCTGTTGAAATATTTACCATTAGTAAATTAATGATAGAGAGTGCAATACACATGCTCCAAACAAGTAGCTTTGTCCCGTTAGCTTCTCCTTCGTGATTTGATGTGACATGTTGGGGGTTTTGCTCTTCGGGCATTTGTTTCCTTTCCAGTTTGGCCGGAGTGAGCCAGTGACCTTTGAAAAAGGTTGGGAGGAGTTACCAGAAATCCCTTAACTCCACCCTTGCACAACGCTCACAACCACCACACATGTGGAGATGTCACTGCTGGGTGAGTCAGGAAAGCAGAAAATCAGTGTTGTGCCAAGACTGAGGTGGAGAGGAATGGCTCCAAGTTTTAGTTATCTCTTTTGAATTAGCACTTGTTTTCTCTGTTTGGGCCTCCGAGACCCCTCCACAGAAGTATGCAAAGGTATCTCCTCGACAGAGCTTCAGCACCAGGTCATCTTCAGCCAAGTGAGCTCTGGTCAGCAAAGGGCTGTCTGAGGATGGGGAGGAGGAATTGCCCTGACTCCGCTGCTGTCTGCAGCGCTGGATCTGTGCTCCACACGGGATACGGGACAGAACAACTGTTTTGGAACCTGTTCCATCTGGGACCAGCCATACCTCTCGAAACCTTCAAGCAGAGTTTGAGCAGCCCACCACGTGCCCAGCTGCCTGGAGGGCAGGTATGGTCAGAGCAGCGCTGGCAAGCATCCCGAGGTGACAAAACGTTACTGCCCACACAAAGGGGGCGGAGAGAAGCACACGCTCACGCTTCAGCTATTCCGGTGCAATGCCCGGCACGTTCATTTAAATGGCTCCAGTGGCACATCCAGACACAACTCTGGACCTCCCCTGAAGCAGCACACAGTCCATCCCCTACCGCACCATGGTCACCACCTCCGACAGAAGCATGGCAGCAGAGAGACGGGGAGGTGGTGTCCAGCTTCACAGTGCTGCCAGACAACAGGAGGGGCAGGTAGAGGAAGGACGCGGGGGCAGTTTCCAGCCTTACACAGCTCCTACCTGGCCGCAGCAGGTACTTACAGTTGCAGGCTTCTCTGTCCCTCTGGCTAGCTTCGGCTTACGAGGCACTACCACTTGGCTCGGGAATCTACCAGCCATCCTGGAGGACCCCGTGAACCAGCGGGGCTTTCCAGTGGCCATGCCTCAGTTGACCTGCAAGGAACAGCAACGGGACTTGGAAAACCCAGCATCCCCTTCCATGGCAGACCCAAAGGAGACAGCTGTGTCTCCGGGCTGTGGCTCCTTCATAACTGGAGAGCAGCCGGCATCCCCACCCTGTTTCATAACTAGACCATATTTCAGTGGCAGAGTTAAGACTGATAGAAGTAAAAGCCCAGAACAAACACTCCAAAACAGCCTTTTGCTGTGGGCGCAGTCCCACAAGCCACAAACACACGTCAAAGACTGCTGCCACTTCTCATCTTCTCCCCCTCTTCCATGTATTTTGGAACTATTTGCTGGAATTATTATCCAAATCTCTATTAATACCCAAACTGTCCTTTATTACTCTTTAAAAGTTTTTTGGTGGGAACAATGTCACTTCACTGCTTCATTTTGCAAAAACAGCTGACCCGATGTGACTTTGTGCCTGACCCTACTAAGTGCTCAGACTATTATGAACAACCTTACACCCAGGGATCGCTGCTGCCCCAAGCATCAAAATCAGACTGCTCTCCTACTTTGCAAACCAAACGCCCATCCTTTGTGCAAGGAGCTTGGTGATGTTTTTAACTAAGGGACCATAGAGTTCAACACTCTGATTAACAACTATGGTTTCTCAAAGCTAATTTGGTTAGGTTACAAAACTTATCCAGCAAATATGACTCCTTCCAGGCATGAAATTACCATGCCCAAGAGCCTTTCTCCATGGAGAATGAGGGCCTTATTTTTTTCACTTACTAACACCCAAACTCTAGGCTCCCTACAGGCATGAAAAGCTGTAGCAGCAGAAATAAAAGCATGAAACCATTAAAGTCGCATGAGCAATTAGCTCAAATAGAAATACAACAGATGTGACAGCTTGGCCACTTCAGGCTATCCTAATGGCAGTTCCTCTCAAGCATCCTTATCCTGCAGGCAGCGTGGCTTAACAGGTCCATGGGCCATCCTTCTTCTATCACCAGCCTGCTGACAACCTCCCCATCTGTCTCTCAAAAAGTGGGTGTGCAAGAAAGGGAAAGAAAACACCCCCAGAAAGTGGGTCTCAAGCACCGACAAAAGTCAAAGGTGAGTATGTACAGCATTTACTAAGCACTACTTTGGACGAGAAATCGTTTCCCCTCCCTTTCTGGCTAACTGGACCAAGGAACAGATGGATGTCCCCACCTCTTTTTTTTTCTGGGACTTGAAAGACCAGTGGCCTCAAACCCAGCTCTACCCTAAAATTATTTTACATCCGGACAATAAGTAAAAAATCACAGATCCTACCCCCTCCTGCTTCCTCCTGTTCCACATCGTTTTTCTTCATGTGGACTTGCTGTACACAGCTAGACACCATTCTATGCAAAGACCACCATTCCCTTCCCCTCAAGTTTGACCCACATCCTGCAAACGAGGCAATACTTTCAGCTCATTACTCCCGAAACAGCTACAGCATTGCGCATGTTCACGGTACCAGGCCCTTCATAGTTTCAGGGAACAACAGGGTTGCCATTTCCTTTTGTCCTTGCCGGGAACATGAGAGAACAGCACGGTCCTACGGACACAAGGGCATGCTGCAGCTGGAGCTCGGATTGAAAGCCAGAAATAACTATTCGTTAAGAGAGAAATCTAATGGGGATGATACAACACTAATCTGGGTATCAGTGCTTTATTACTGGGTCTTGAGAGTAACTGGATTATTTCTTTCAATTTTCTAACTATAATTTCACTTCACTTGAAACTAATCCTGCTCATCATGCCCACACCAGTTATTTCCAGAGGGCTTCCAGTCTGCATGCCCCCATACCAGTCCAGCAGCTTCCCCTACCCTCTAGCCCCAGAGTTAGGCACTTCCACAGCCCCACTTCCCTGGAGCCTGCAGGGACCAGCCTCCTGCATTAGGAGGAAAGCAGCAGAACTAAGAAAGCAGCCACATTCTCCTGCGGGGGCAGGACAAAACAGCAACCGCAACACAGCCCACCTCCAGCCACCACCCCTGGCTGCTGCACGGGGAGCTCCATCTTCCCACCTCAGAGAGCCCTTCACCCCCCCCAGAAATTAAGGACAGACTGCAACTGCCCCTCTGCTCCAGGCTCAGGGCACAGACGCCTCGGGCACCTCGACTGTGGGTTCAGAGCATGAACGCCCCAACCCTGGGCAGGGGAACCAGCTGCGCCAGGACACAACAGCTACCATCACCTCAGAAAAGCAATGAGGAAATACACCCGGGGCTGGGGTACAATTCCTGACGTGTCTCAGGAAACCCACATGTGCCAGAGCAGGGTGCCAAGCTCCAGCCCCCTCCCCCACGCTCCCTTTACTCCAGTACCTACTACTATGTACTGCTCTGCTTTTGTGCTGTGCCTCACATGGCTGCCAGGGCAGGGTGAGAAGCAGCAAGAGAATTCCTGCCTGGCACCTTCTCCAGGGGAGCAGCGCTGCACTTTGCCAAGGTGAGGTTTTTTGGCTCTGCATGATTTCAAATGTGAGGGGTCTGTTTTCTCACCACAGAAAGCAGGGAGCAGAAATATTGTGCTGTACCTCACATGGCTGCCAGAGCACGGTGAGAAACAGCAAAACAATTCCTTCCTAGCATCTTCTCCAGGGGAGCAGTGCTGCGCTTTCCCAAGGTGATTTTTTTGTTCTGTGAATGATTCCAAGTATGAGAGGTCAAATTTCTCAGAACAGAATGCATGGAGCAGAACTTTTGTGCTGTTCCTCTCATGGCTGCCAGGGCACGGTGGGAAACAGCAAGAGAATTCCTACCTGGGATCTTCTCACCATGTCCTTGCAGCCACGTCAGGCACAGCAGAAAAGTTCGGCACCCTTCTCTCTGTGGTGAGAAACTGGACGCCTTTACATTGGCAATCATGCAGGGCCCCAAAGAGTCACCTTGGCAAAGTGCTGCACTGTCCCCCTGGAGAAGGTGCCAGGCAGGAATTCTCTTGCTGCTTCTCACCCTGCCCTGGCAGCCATGTGAGGCACAGCACTAAAGTTCTGCTCCCTGCTTTGCGTGGTGATAAAATTGACCCCAAAATTTTGCACTCATGCAGAACCAGAGCTGACCTTGACATAAGTGCAGCACTGTTCCCCCCTGGAGAAGGTGCCAGGGAGGAATTCTCTTGCTGCTTCTCACCCTGCCCTGGCAGCCATGTGAGGCACAGCACAAAAGTGCTGCTCCCTGCTTCCTGTGGTGAGCAAAACTGACCCTTCAAAGCTGCAACCGTTAAGAGCCCAAAAAAGGCACCTTGGGAAAGTGCAGCACTCCTCCCATAAAGAAGGTACCAGGACAAAATTTTCTTGCTGTTCTCACCCTGCCCTGGCAGCCATGCGAGGCACAGCACAAAAGTTCTGCTCCCTGCTTTCTGTGGTGAGAAAATGGAACCAAAGTTTGTGCACTCCTGTAGAGCCAAAAGAAAAAAATATATCTTGGGAAAGTGCAGCACTGCCCCCCTGGAGAAGGTGCCAGGAAGGAATTCTCTTGCTGCTTCTCACCCTGCCCTGGCAGCCATGTGAGGCACAGCACAAAAGTTCTGCTCCCTGCTTCCTGTGGTGAGAAAACTGACCTCTTTTCAGTGGCAATCATGCACAGAAAAAAAATAATCACCTTAAAGCGCAGCGCTGCTTACCTGGAGAAGATGCCAGGCAGGAATTCTCTTGCTGCTTCTCACCCTGCCCTGGCAGCCATGTGAGGCACAGCACAAAAGTTCTGATCTCTGCTTTCTGTGGTGATAAAATTGATCCTTCAGAATTGCAATGGTTAAAAGCCCAAAAAATCACCTTGGGAAAGTACAGCACTCCTCCCATAAAGAAGGTACCAGGAAAAAATTCTCTTGCTGTTCTCTACCCTGCACTTGCAGCCATGTGAGGAACAGCACAAAAGTTCTTCTCCCTGCTTTCTGTGATGAGAAAATGGACCCAAAGTTTTTGCACTCATGCAGAGCCAAAAGAAAAAATATATCTTGGGAAAGTGCAGCAGTGCTCCCCTGGAGAAGGTGCCAGGCAGGAATTCTCTTGCTGCTTCTCACCCTGCCCTGGCAGCCATGTGAGGCACAGCACAAAAGTTCTGCTCCCCGCTTTCAGTGGTATGAAATTTGACCCAAGCATTTTGCACTCATGCAGAACCAGAGCTCACCTCAGCAAAGTGCAGCACGGCTCCCTGGAGAAGGTGCCAGGCAGGAATTCTCTTGCTGCTTCTCACCCTGCCCGGGCAGCCATGTGAGGCACAGCAGAAAAGTGCTGCTCCCTGCTTTCTGTGGTGAGAACATTGACCCTTCAGAGTTGCAGTCGTTAAGAGCCAATAAAAATCATCTTGGGAAAGTGCAGCCCTGCCCCCCTGGAGAACATGCCAGAAAGGAATTCTCTTGCTGCTTCTCACCCTGCCCGGGCAGCCATGTGAGTCAGCACTAATGTTCTGCTCCCTGCTTTCTGTGGTGAGAAAATTGACCAAAACCTTCTGCACTCATGCAGAACCAGGGCTCACCTTGTGAAAGTGCAGCACGGCTCCCCTGGAGAAGGTGCCAGGAAGGAATTCTCTTGCTGCTTCTCACCCTGCCCTGGCAGCCATGTGAGGCACAGCACAAAAGTGCTGCTCCCTGCTTTCTAAAGTCAGCAAAATTGACTGTCCACAGTTGCACTGATGTAGAGATAAGACTTTCTTACTCAAAAGCAAAACCCAGGAAACCACGTACCCCTGGGAACCCCCTTGTCCTTCCGTGTGGCTGGTGACTTCCCATGGCTCTTCCACAAGGCAGGACAGATAACCACGAATTTGGAAGCCCACATTAGTTCAAGTACACTTAGTCCTCTGACAGTCACTACTTATGGGCCAGCGGTCCTCTCACCCCTCCACAGATCTGCCTGTTAGTCCTCTAGCAGTCATTCTCCATGGAGGGACCACAAGTCTTCCACACCTACCCACCAGCTCACCAGAAATGAGTCAGACCACGCCAGAAGTGACACTGCCTGACCTGCAGGAGATCTATTAGACCAGTAACGATGGTTTCAAGACAGAAAAAACACCACCATCCACCAGCACAGCAGAAAAACCACCAGAAGAAACTTCGTACACAAACCAAAGGCACCCATCCGTACTGTACAAAGGAAAAAAAAGCTGAAAAAGGCACTCTCCACAAAAAAAAACACCACATAGATCACAAGATAAGATAAAAATGCCATAACCCCAGGAACGCAGGGCCAACAAACACAGATTCTGTCCATAACAATAACACACTTTGACACTAACTCGCTTGACCTCTGGCATACCATAACCTTGTTGCCGCCAAACCCCAGCACACTGTAGCCCTAAGGCAACACAAAATGGAACACAAAGTCCCTGGAGATCTCCGCCAGGGCTTTCAGGTGCTCCCTGACCTCAAGTATCACAACCTTCAAGAGAGAACAAGATGGAGGCACCAGGACAACACCGCCATGCGTCTTCACACCCTGGAAAAGGGCCTGAGATAAACGCTCCTGGGCAGAGAGGCTGAGGCACTCGGAGGCTTTGAGCCAGCCCTCCACCACCACAGGGCTTCAGCTCATCATTTCTGTGTCAGAGCCACCAGGCAGGTGGCCCCATCCTCCCTGAGAGACCGCTCAGGGCACCTGTACCCAGCTCCAGGGGGCTGGACACACAGCCTCGGATCCATGGGGGGAGGGGCGCTTTAATCCTGGGAGCAGGATTTCTGACAGTGCCCCTGAGGAGGAAAGCCTCCTCAGGCCTGGAAGCCTGAGAGACATCCCTGCGCTGCTCCACATGTCACCAAAAGCAGGGGCTGAGGAAGGCTGCTTTGGGGCCCGTCGAGGGAACCAGCTCCCCTGGGCTGCTCTGCGGCCACCGGCTGCCGTTGCTGTCGCGCGGGTCTCAGTGCTGCTCTGCAGTCGGCCGTCACCTCCCCGCGGGACACTCCCCAGCGCAGCACACGTCTGCACTGGCTCTCCCTGGGGACAAAGATCACAAGCGAGGGATGGGCTTGGCTTTGCCCCCAGTCCCAGGCTGCCCCCAGAGAGACCTGCCACCCCCGCCCCAGCTGTGCGATGTGGGCACCACGTACAGCTGCAGCTGTGGGTCAGGGCAGCTGTGGGCAGGGGGCAGGCCCCGTGGCGGTGCCCCCGGCGCTGGCAGCAGGCAGAGCTGGGGAGAGCGAGGGGCAGCCCAGGGCAGCCGGCAGCCGGCGGCGGGGCCCGGCAGGGTGCAGCACCCTCAGCAATGCCCGGCTCCTTGCGCCTCGGCCCCAGGGCTGCAGCGCAGGGCTGGCCCCAGCCGGGGCTGGGCTGGGAACAGCCAGGCAGGGCCCCTGGCAGCCCGGCACGCACCTGCTCCCTGCGTGGGGCGGCCTGGTCCTTTGCAATCGACCCCGTGGCACCCAGAGAAGAGCCCTGCCCTGGGCCTGAGCCATCGCTGCAGGGATGAGGCCTTCCTCGGCGTCCGTCCCTCAAATCCCTCCCTCCGGCCCCCACGGTCCGTCCCTAAAACACTTCCCCTCGCCCCCGGTCCCTGCTGGCCCTGAAGGCTGGCCACAGCACTTGGTTTCAAGCCTGAGCTGGTCATGTCATGGCTGTTCTGGAATGTGGTACAGTGAAAGGAGAGACTGAAATGGCAAATTTTTCCCCCCAGGGCGGTCAAATGCTGGCAGAGGTTGCCCAAGGAGGTTGTGCAGTCTCTGTCCTTGGGGATCTTCAAAGGCCAAGGGCACACAGTTCTCAGCAACCTGCTCGAGGCGAGCGTGCTGGAGCAGAGGGCTTGGCCCAGAGGACCTCCACGGGTCCCTTCCAACCCCCCCTCCTGTGTGGCTCTGTGCTTTGCTTTTCCTCCTAAAGCCCCTCAGCTCAGCCCCAATGCCCGCTGGAAAGGGTGCTGGGGCAAGGGACCATCCCAATCTCCTCCCCGAGGGTCCACCCCAGCACAAGCGCTCCCCACTCCACAAGACCCTATGGCAGACACAGTCAGGAGAGGGAAAAGATTCTTTTATTGTCAACAGCAGCTGCAGGGGCCCAGGAGTCACAGCGGTTCAGCCGGTGAAAATCAGTCGGCACCTGCAACGACAGAGTCAGAAAGCTCTGATAAGCCCCCAGAGGCAGGAAGAGGCAGGATTTGGTTCCCCCCTCTTTGGGGGACGCTGTTTCCGAGGAATTCCTCATGGCCCAGAAGGGACAGCTCTTGCTGGCCTCCACTCGAGGCCGGCTCCGGTGCCTTCTCCCCAGGGGTGATGTCCCTAGGGAGCTGTGCGTGCGCAGGGATGCTGACAGTGCCCCTGTGCCGCGCAGCAGGGCTCGACGGGGAGCCCCCGGGGAGCTGCCGTGGGGCTCATCCCAAACCCTGCTCAGCACCAGCCCTCGCCGGCCCTTGCCAGCCAGCTGGGAAGAGTTAGGGCCGTGTTCAGGGCTGGGAAAGATGGGCAGCAGCGCGTGGTACGCACCTGGCCTTCCTGACATGCTGCACCTTCCTGCATTTTCTCAGGTTTGGGTCCACAAAATCGCTTCCTCTCTTCTCCTTTTTATTTGTGCTTGGCTGTCCCTCTCCTCTGCCCAGGCTTCTTTTCTCTTCCTTTTCCTTGACTTTTCCTTCTCCTGGTGGGAGCCTGCAAACCTTTCCATCCCACAGCGTGATGAGATGGGGAAAGCCCCAAGCCCCTGCAGCGAGCTCTCAGGTCAGGCAAGGGGAGCTCTTCCTACCTGGTTTCCTGGGGCAGGCTGGTCAGTTGTGGCAGGCGTGCCAGGGACTCTGCCGTGCCCTCGGGGGTGCCTGGAGGCAAATCTGGAGGTGCCTAAACCAGAAACTTGGGAGGTAACGGGTGGCAAGTGACAGCCTGGGGTAGTGAGGGCCTGACTGCCAAATTGCTGTATGAGCTCTACAGAGGAGATGCTGGTTTGCATCGTGCACATTTTGCACAGTCCAGCCAACGCAGCCTAGACTTGATGAAGCTGCGACGGAGTAGGATTTGAGCAAAAGCCCTCTCAAGGTGGCAGCTACTCCTTTCTGTCCTATTGTGGGTATTTTGTAGGTATGTTTTGTTTGATGAAGCAGATCATACTTCATGAAGTGCGTTCCAGAAACAGCCTTTCCAGTTTTCCTTAGCACGCACCACTCTGGGGGGAGAGGAGGAACCCCAAAGGCACAAGAGAGCGGCTGCCAGGAGGAGGCCCAGCGGCTGCTTGGCCTCCTGGGAAATTACTGTCCCACCTGAGACATGTTGCCCCAGCGTCTGTGGAGCTGCCGTACCTCTGCCGCTTTGGGCCCTGCCCCTGTGTCTCCCCCAGCTCCGCTGTCGATGTCCAGCAGAGAGGCGGCTGCATCCAGAAAGGCTTTTGCCGGATGCTGGGTCTCTGCTGTGCCTGCAGGGCCACTTTGCTCTTCGCACCGCAGCTCTGGAAAGCAAAAGCACGTGCAGCAGCGCGACTTCTTGGAAGTCAAGAACACCTAAGCAAAGCCCAGCCGAGCCCTACACCACTTGTCTCGTCAGCGTTGAGGTTTCTGGCATCCCAAGCCCCAGTGTCTG
The DNA here is from genome assembly GCF_023634155.1 of Falco peregrinus. NCBI lineage: Eukaryota > Metazoa > Chordata > Aves > Falconiformes > Falconidae > Falco > Falco peregrinus. Next base: position 1,149,950 of record NC_073734.1, on the reverse strand, counting down.
TGACAAGCCTCAGTCCCGCCTCCTACCTGTGCCCCTGTCCATGGGTGCTGGCACCTCCTCGGCTGATGGAGGGGAGAGGCCGGCCACCTCCTCCCCAAAGATGTCCCCGCAGTTTTCAATGAGGAACTCCACCAGCACGTTCACCTGCAGACATCAAAGCCTTGGTCTCAAGCCAGGTGCCTGCAGACGTGTCAAGCAGCCTTTCCCACTGCTGACCCTTCGCCTGCGCAGGCGGCTGCGGCTGGGGGTTGCTCTTCCAGGCACCCAGCCCACCAGCACTGGCCCAAGGGAGGAGGCAGCCAGGGACCTCGCAACAGCCAAGCTCCGATGGGCCGGGAAGGCAGCACTGGCTGCTGGGTAGGGCGTACCTTCTCGGTCACCGCCAGCATGGCCTGCAGCGGGAGCAGGTCCTCGTTGGGTGGGCTCAGCAGGTTGGGCCCGACGCAGATGGCCAGGTTGCTGCAGCTCATTCTGCTGGTGGCTGCGTTGTGGCCGATGTGCTGCAGCAGGGCCATCAGCCGCTTCAGGAGGAGGAGGTTGGCCGCAGGCAACTTGTCAGCCACCCTGAGGGAAGAGGAAGACAAGGCTGATGAAGCAGAGGGTGCCCACAGCCGTCCCCGCAGCTGGCCCCAGGCGGGTGGGAGCCAGCGGCCGTGTTGCACAGCTTTGCAGCTGCCCGAAAAGACAGCTTTCTGAGGAGCCCGTGCCTTTGCAGGCAGGTCCCAGAACTCTCCCGGTCCCTGCTCACCAGGCAGGCTGCTGCCCACACTTACGCTTTCAGCTCCTCCACCTTGGCCTGCTTGCTGGCCCTCTCCATGGCTGCCATCCAGTCCTCGTAGAGGTCGACGACGAGGAGCTTGGTGGGGATGCTTCGCAGGAAGTCCTGCAATGCCAAGGGCTGCAGGTGAGCCTTTGAACGCTGCAGGCCAGCCAGGAGCTCCTCCAGCTGCACGTCAGAAGTGCTCACCTTCAAGATGACGGCCAGCAGCAGCGCAGGCTGGCTTCCTACGTCGATGTCCTTGCCGCGGTCCAGGGCCTCGCGCAGCTGCCGAAGTTCTGTCCCACCGGCAGCTCTGCGGAATATCCCCTCCGTTGCTGGTCCTTGCTGGCGCAGGACAGCCAGCAGCTCCTGCAGGAGAGGCAGGAGGCCACTTGCTTGGCTGAAGAACCAAGCGGTGGCAAGGACCAGAGCTCTGCCCCAGACGTGGTTGCCTAAGCGCCACAAAGGGTCTGGGACCAGAAGCAGGTTCTGGGGGTGCAGAGCCCAGTGCCCTGTCCCCGCAGCTGCTGGGGACACGCAGGCCCTCTCCAGAGCAGCCGGAGGGAGGGCTGGGGACCCCGTCTGTCCAGGCTGGCTTACCTGGATGGGCCGAGGCAGCGTGTTGTCCTCCCCACAGAGGGCTGCCAGGGGCTGCCCAAAGAGCGCCCTGCTGCAGCTGGAGCCCGCCTGCCCTGGCGCCTGGGCAGCGGCCGGGGTGCGCCGCAGGGCGAAGGGCCAGGGCAGCCCCATCCTCCTCCTGCTGGTGCTGCTCCCGCTGCTGCTCCCTCCTGCTGCAGAGGAAAACAGAGTAAGACACCACCAATGGAGACCCCAGGCCAGCGGTCCCAGCGCCTGCCCTGCCCTGCGTTGCCCTGCCGGCAGCACGGTGCTGTGTGGTGCGGCAGGATGGGCAGGGAGGCAGCAGCTGGAACCGCGGCTGTGGCTCGGAGGTGTTGACTTAGAGGCTCTTGAGAGCCATCGTGCCACGGGGTCAGCCTGTGCCAGCCTTCGCCCTGCCCTCCTGCAAGCTGCGGGCAGCAGCAGAGGCTCCGTGTCCCCGCAGAAGCATATCCAGCAGGCACTGCCCAGCAGTTGTCCTTGTCCGTCCAGGTGACATCCTTCCGTGGGCTGCCCAACCTGCATGGCGACACTCGGGACAAGTGAGCACAGCATTGCAGGAGGTTGCCTTGCTTTCCCAAACTCACCTGGTGCGGGGCAAAGTCCCCCTGCGTTTGCAGATGGGGCCGTCGCAGGCCCTTGCTTGGGATGAGCCTGCAAGAACCAAGAATCGGGCTGTGCTTGGAGAGCAGCCCCGCAGCAGAAAGGGCCACCAGCAGCCTGAGCGCGGCAGAGCTGGGACCCTCTGCCCTCCCGGGCTCTCTTCCCCATGTGGCAGGGTTCCTCCCAGTGTCACCAGTCAGAACGTGCTGGCGTGCTGCTGGCTTCCCAAAACTCTCTGCTCCCTGAGTGGCACCATCAGACCCTCTGTCCCTCCCGCACAAGCTCACCCCAGTCCCTGCGCATCCCGGCGCAGCCAGAGGCAGGTGCAAGGCAGCCATTCTCACCTCTGCCTGTGCCTCCATCAGCCTCTCCAGGCTCCTGGCGCGCAGTGTCCTCCACTGGGCAGGAGAGAAGGAGGGGAAGAAGGTGAGCAGCCATGGCTCTGCTGCTCGGCTGCAGGAGCAGTGCTTGGGGACAGGGCCCAGAGCAGAGAGACACTCACGGCGTGGCGGCGGCTCAGCTCCCTCTCCAGGAGCTTGATGGATGTCAGATGGGTGACGCGGGCTCCCGTGCGTCCTTCTGGTGTCCTGTGCACCGGGAAGGGAGAGGGAGAGAGCTGGGTGAGCCCCAAGCCGTCTCTTGTCTCTTGTCAGGCAGCTGTGCCCGAGAGCTGCTCGCAGCCACGGGGGCACCTTCCCCAGCTGGGGGCTGTGTTCCCCCGTCCATCCAGCTTCTCCTGGAGCATCCCCCCGGCTTACCCCAGCAGCGTGGCCACCCACAGCTCCTTCAGTGCCTGGGATCTGCAGATAGAGAGGAGAGAGAGCGTCAGGCCCTGCTGCCCCCAGCCCTGGGCAAAGGTGGGTGCCTGCACAGCCCTGTGCTGTGGGGCAGGACAGAGGCGCTGTCCAAGCCCTGGGTCGCTCTGTCCTGCCTGAGCGGCTGCATTTGCCCTTCCCTTCTGGGGACCAAAAGGTGACCAGGGGATGCAGGATGGGGAAACATCCCACATCCCTCCCTCCCTTCCACCGGGCTGCCTGCTCCCTGCCCAGCTCTGCACGCAAGGCAGAGGCCTGTGTTCATGGGATGGCGTGGGCACGGCTGGGAACCTCTGCTGCCCGACCACGACTCACCCAAAAGTGGCGATGCAGGAGCCGGTGGGCCAGGCGAGGATGACAGAGGTGCTGTCCTCATCGGTGCCTTCCTCCTCCTCCTGTCCATCCTGCCCCGCAGCCTCCTTCCCGCTGCTGAGCACCCACAGCTGGTCCAGCGCCAGGCGGAGCTGTGGGCGCAGGCTGGTGCCATGTCTGCAGAGAGCAGAGGCGGGCACTGAGCTGGAGGGGGGCTCCTTGGGCTGGGTCCCCACGCGCAGAGCCCTGTCCCCCACCTGCCCTTGGGACGGACATTGGTGCCTCCAGCACCGAGGGGCCGGGGCCTGGGGCTGGTGCCAGGGTGTCCCTGGGCCGGGGCTGGGGGCAAGGATCTGGGCTCTGAGGGTCTTACCGCAACTTGGCGACCACCAGTTCCTCGTGGAGGAGGAGCAGGCGCCTCTCGCTCCTCTTGCGGCCCCGGGTCAGCCGCACGTCCGCGCTCAGCACCGGCTCGGCGTCGCTGAGAGCCTCCCTGCAGAGCAGAGAGCGGCGGGCATGAGCAACGCCAGTGCTGCGTGGCCCAGCTGTGCCCGCGTGTCCCCGAGCCCGGGGGGAGCCCACCTGGAGCCGCAGCAGCAGCTGGCCTGGCCCATCCTGCCCGGGAGAGGAGGGCCCTGGCCGTGCAGCGAGGAGGGGGCCCAGCCGGCGACGGCGAGGCTGGGAAGCGGGGTGCTGGTGCTGTGGCAGCGCTGCTGGGCCAGAGGCTGCCTCCTGCCAGCGCCGCTGCGTGCCAGCACGGCTCTGCCCTGCTGCCTGTGGTGGCCGTGGGCTCCCCGTGACCAACGGTCTGAGCCCAACGGAAAGTGGGCGGGGCCTGCGGGGCGGGGCTGGGGCCCTCTCCAGTATGGCCGGGCCTGCCTCGCCCCGGGGAGCCCCGCGCAGGACAGGGCAGGGGGCAAGGGCCACCTCCCTGCGCCTGCGGCCAGCGCTTTGCCCTGGGGTTTGGGCAGGGCCCTGCTCGATAAAAGAAGCCGTTTTTCCTAGAGGTGACCGTTGTGGCCTGAGGCAGACTCCTCTTGGTGGAGGCCGGCCTAGCGGTCGGAAGGCCTCTGGCACACAGGCCGTGCCAGGCCTCAGGCCCCAAGGCGCTGGAACTGGAGCAGGCCCAGCAGGAGGAAAAACTTCCATTTTTACCAAAAGACGGGGGGACTAGCAGCAGTCAAGAGCCGCTCGTGTCCTGCCAGGCGCCACAGGGAAATGAAATGTGTGGTGAGCTTCGGCAGGAATTGTGGTGCCCCTGGAGCACCACCCTTGCTTGGGAAGGCTTTATCCCACCTGGGTGCTAAGGCTTCACCCTTGGCAATCAGGGCTGGATGAGCGCCACACAGGAGCCCCTGCCCTGTTAGCCATGACCTTCACCCAGCCGGTGGCCGACACGGCCAGGGGCGAGTCTGTGGGGTAGGCCGTGACCATGGCAAAGAAGGGGAAAAGTAGTCAGCTTTTGATGGCCCGTGTCTCGTTTCACTGTTGACCCTAAGCAATGCCTTGCTTCAAATAGAAGCGATTCAGAGAGTTACACACCCGCCCTGTTCAGGAAAAATGCAGGAAATCAGAGACATCTAGCAAATTCTCTTGTGGCTGTTGTACAGTGCAGCAAGAAGCAGCGTGGGTCCAGTGGCTAATGCTGGAAGGGGAATTCAGCACTTCTGGGAAAGGGAGATAAAGGCACTCTTGTGGGCCAGGCTGGGATTGGAGAGCCTGGGTGGGTGTCTGGGGTCCCAGCTTTCCCGCAGTGCTGACTGTGGTGCCTGCTGCTTGTTCTTCCCTGCAACGCCGGTTGCATCCACCTGCTGGGGCTGTGCTTGGGAAGGGCTCCGGGGGTGAGCAAGCCCATGGGAGAGGCCTGGGGAGAAGCTCTTCTCCAGAGATCTACCAGAAACTGTCCAGAGCATCCGAGAGGATGCTCTGTATGACAAGGGAAGGTGCCCGTTGGTCCAATGCATGAGAGCCTGCAGGGCTCCCATCAGGGTCCTTTGACCTACCCATCCTCCAGCCAGCAATCCAGGTGCTGGGGGGTCCCATGTAGGTCTCCTGAGGTACCCTTTAGCCCCGGGCAAGGTGTCGTGCCTCAGTGTGTGCTTGCAGGGCATGTTTCCTTCCTGCTGACAAGGGCGGAATTGCAGTTAAATGCCCCTGGGCGATCCCGAGCCAAGCAAACTTTTTTCTATGGGTCACACTGCTTTGCAGTCCATGTGTGTGGTTCAGCTCCTGCATGGGAGCTGAGGACACGAGGTGACCTAGCTCGGAAGCTGGCCACTCTTGCTCCAGGCAACTCCAGTTGCTTGCGTTTTCCTTCAGCTTCCCCAGCCTGATCATCTCCACTGTCACCTCCTCCCTGTCCTACAAGAAGTATCCCTATCCCAGCCATTAGGACAGTGGCACAGCACTCAGAATCCAGATCACTGGTAGAGAAGAAGGACAGAGGAAAAGAGAAGTTCTCCTTTGAAAGAAATCCTTCTTTGTCCTCCTTTAGCTACTAGTGGATGAAAAAAAGGGGGACAGAATTTCAGGCCAGCCACAGCACTGGCTTTCAAGCCTGAGCTTGTCAACTCATGGCTGTTCTGGAATGCGGTACAGTGAAAGGAGAGATAGAAATGGCAAATTTTCCCCCTCGGGGCGATCAAATGCTGGCAGAGGTTGCCCAAGGAGGTTGTGCAGTCTCTGTCCTTGGAGATCTTCAAAGGCCAAGGGCACACAGTTCTCAGCAACCTGCTCGAGGCGAGCGTGCTGGAGCAGAGGGCTTGGCCCAGAGGACCTCCACGGGTCCCTTCCAACCCCCCCTCCTGTGTGGCTCTGTGCTTTGCTTTTGCCCTGGCGGAGATCTTCAGGGACTTTGTGCTCCGTTTTGTGTTGCCTTAGGGCTACGATGTGCTGTGGTTTGGGGGCAACAAGGTCAAGTATGTCAGAGGTCAAGCGAGTTAGTGTCAAAGTGTGTTACTGTTATGGACAGAATCTGTGTTTGTTGGCCCTGTGTTCCTGGGGTTATGGCATTTTTATCTTATCTTGTGATCTGTGTGGTGGGTTTTTTTTGCGGAGAGTGCCTTTTTTCAGCTATTTTGCCTTTGTGGGGTTTGGATGGGTGCCTTTGGTTTGTGTATGATGTTTCTTCTGGTTGTTTTTCTGCTGTGCTGGTGGATGGTGGTGGGCTTTTCTGTCTTGAAACCATCGTTACTGGCCTAATAGATCTCCTGCAGGTCAGGCAGTGTCACTTCTGGCGTGGTCTGACTCATTTCTGGTGAGCTGGTAGGTAGGTGTGGAGGACTTGTGGTCCCTCCATGGAGAATGACTGCTAGAGGACTAACAGGCAGATCTGTGGAGGGGTGAGAGGACCGCTGGCCCATAAGTAGTGACTGTCAGAGGACTAAGTGTACTTGAACTAACGTGGGCTTCCAAATTCGTGGTTATCTGTCCTGCCTTGTGGAAGAGCCATGGGAAGTCACCAGCCACACGGAAGGACAAGGGGGTTCCCACGGGTACATGGCTTCTTGGGTTTTGCTTTTGAGTAAGAAAGTCTTATCTCTACATCAGTGCAACTGTGGACAGTCAATTTTGCTGACTTTAGAAAGCAGGGAGTAGCACTTTTGTGCTGTGCCTCACATGGCTGCCAGGGCAGGGTGAGAAGCAGCAAGAGAATTCCTTCCTGGCACCTTCTCCAGGGGAGCCGTGCTGCACTTTCACAAGGTGAGGGTTTTTTGGCTCTATATGATTGAAAAGGTGAGGGGTTAATTTTCAGATCACAGAAATTAGGGAGCAGAACATTTGTGCTGTGCCTCACATGGCTGCAAGGACAGAGTGAGAAGCAGCAAGAGAATTCCTTTCTGGCATCTTCTCCAGGGGAACTGTGCTGCACTTACCAATAGTAAGGGTTTTTTCGGCTCTGCATGATTGCAAATGTGAGAGGTCAGTTTTCTCACCACAGAAAGCAGGGAGCAGAACCCTTGCGCTGTGCCTCACATGGCTGGCCAGGCACGGTGAGAAACAGCAAGAGAATTCCTTTCTGGCATGTTCTCCAGGGGGGCAGGGCTGCACTTTCCCAAGATGATTTTTATTGGCTCTTAACGACTGCAACTCTGAAGGGTCAATGTTCTCACCACAGGAAGCAGGGAGCAGCACTTTTCTGCTGTGCCTCACATGGTTGTGCGGGCACGGTGAGAAACAGCAACAGAATTCCTTCATGACACCTTCTCCAGGGGAGCAGTGCTGCACTTTGACAGGGTGAGCTCTGGTTCTGCATGAGTGCACAAGGTTTTGGTCAATTTTCTCACCACAGAAAGCAGGGAGCAGAACTCTTGTGCTGTGCCTCACATGGCTGCCAGGGCAGGGTGAGAAGCAGCAAGAGAATTCCTGCCTGGAACCCTCTCCAGGGGAGCAGCGCTGCACTTTCCCAAGCCATGTTTTTTGCTTCTGTATGAGTTCTAAAGTGCTGTGTCAATTTTCTCACCACAGAAAGCATAGAGCAGAACCCTTGCGCTGTGCCTCGCATGGATGCCATGCACGGTGGGAAGCAGCAAGAGAATTCCTTCCTGGCACCTTCTCCAGGGGAATTTCCCAGTTCCCGAGAGACTCCTGGCACCAGCTGCAAGGGGGCTCCCAGCCGAAGGGAATTGGGGTGGGAATTGGTGATGTCTCCTTTCCTTAGGCATGTTAACACTTTGGAATAACAATTGGATGCTTCGCTTCTGTTGCTCTTTCATCATATTGCTCACAGTAACTGCTACTGGTTCCTTTTATCATATTGCATGCTATTTTCTTTTATTGTAATACAAGAAACTGCGTTTGATATATTCCATCATTTGATAGATTTGATAGATTTGATTATATTTGATGTAGAGTTCAGCTTTGCTGTGTATCCAGTCAGTCAGCAAAACATAATTTGGCGTAGTCGGCATCGTGTGAAGTAAAACTCTCTCTATTTAAGAAGAAAAAATGTTCCTCGACTTGCTATTGGCAGGTGGGAACCATTGCCTTACGGTGTTTGGGGCAGAGTGGTCTGGTGGTGCTGGGCAGTTGGGCCGTGCCAGGGACAGAGGGACGGGGGCAGGGGAGGGGGCGGGGGGAAGGGGTTTAGGGACGGACGGGTGGGAATGGATGAAGGTGTTTAGGGATGGAGCGGGGTGTGTGGGGGTGGGGCAAGGATGTGTGTTTGTGGGAGTGGGTGTGGGGGGGGTGGGGGTTGGGGGGAGGTGGGTGTGTGTGTATTGATAAACCGGGGGTGGGGGCGTGGGGGGGGTTGAGGGTGTGTGTGTTATTTAGAGAACAGATTGGGGGGCCTGGGGGAAGGGTTTTAGGGACGGACGGGGGGTTAATGGAGGCCTTTAGGGAAGGACCGGGGGGTTGGGGGAAGGATTTTAGGGACGGGCCGAGGGTGGGGGAGGGCTGGACCAGGGTCTGGGGGAAAAGGTTTTAGGGACAGGGCGGGGAGGTGGAGGTGGGGGATGATTTCAGGAACAGCCAGGGTGGAGGAGGGGGTCAAGGGAAGTCTTTCAGGGTTGTTTGGGGGGAAGGATTTTAGGGACGGATGTGGTGTCTGGGCGGACGTTTGATGCCACCGTATAGATTCCACTGTATATACGTTTATGTCCAGGGATTCTGTTAAGGGAAGGCTGCTGGCTCGGCAAAGGGACAAGATGTCTGAGCTCCCCAGTTACCACACTGATTTGGTGTGTTTAGCTCTACGTTAAACACACCTGCGCACAAAGGTTAGGCCAAGCTGACTCTCTAAAGCTGTTAGAAGTGACAAATTAAGGGACCTCTCATCCAGGGAGTCAGCCTTGGGAAGGATGGGGAACAAAGAATGGATGGGGAAAAGATCTCCGTTCTCTTCAGTGATGCAGAAAGAGCCTCTGGGTGAGGACGTTGCGGCCACAGGAGGAGACAAGCCGATAGAGTGCTGCGATCCGCAGAATGTTGGTTGGAAGTCGGGCAGAGGTAATTGTTGTGGGGGGAGATCGTGACCTCTGACTCAGATAGCCCCCCGAGAGAGGGCAAGGCCCCGCTTGGGGAGCATGGGGAGCTAGTAAAAAACCTCAGCAGTGCTGTCTGAGGGTGTGTGCTCATTTGTATTAAAGCAAGAAACTTGTAACCCATCCCGTGCCTGACTGAAAATGCATGTGTAATGCGCTATGAGTGTGCAAGTGCTCTGCTGTCCATAGTGCGTGCCCTCGAGTAACTGGGTGAGCACGCTCAGAGGAAACATTCCCCCGTGCTCCCAGCACTGCCATAAGGAATGCCTGCCTTCTGAAACTTGCAAGCAAGGCTTAGAGGGTTTCTCTCCATGACCGACTTTATGGCATCATTCCCACCATACTGGAGAAAGCAAATCTTTTATTGTTTGGTGGTGAAAGCAGCTTGGGCAGTGTCACTGATATGCAGCACTTTTTAACCTCAGGTCTAAAGTGCCACCGGTCCCACCGTGGGGTACGTCCTTCCTCAGGCTTTCACCAAACGGAAAGGATGCATCAAACCCACCCCACAAACACGTCCTGCACTTTTTTTATCTTTCCTGGAACGTGGGGACATGACCCTGCTGGGCCATCAGTGCCACCTGCCTGGGAGCCAAGATGGTGCCTTTGCATTCCAGGCTAGGAACTTACCTTCTTTTTTTCCTTTTCAGTGACTTTAGAGCCATCCTTAGGGAGGCTGGTTAAGCTGGTTTACTGCACAGCTGGTTGCCAGTGGAGGGAAATGATAAGCTCCGCTGTTGCCTTTGGTGTTTACTTGTTACTGTGTCGCTCATTTGAGTGATCTTCTCATGCCCCGGCAAGCAGAAGCTATCACTCCACTTTAGGCCTTGGTCTAATAGTCATGCAAAGCAATATTGAAAGTCATTCTGAGGTCTGGAACAGGCCCCAATATGCATTTTATAAAAGTGCTTCTTGGCTGCTGTTTCTCTTTGTATGGGGTTTTTTCCCATTTCTCCAGACTGTTGAAGCTCTGAAAGGCACCGATGAGCTGCTCTCCCTCAGTTTGCTCCTTTGCCTTTGGGGACTGCGGTTCATGTTTTCTTCATGGCTTTGCAGAGGAGAAAATCCATGAATACACCACCTTGCTTGACATGATCTTGCTGGAAAGTGGTCGAAAGCTTATTGCTGCCCCATCTTGCAAATGGCATACATTCTGGTTCTCATTTGATGGGCAGCGTGTCGGCTTGTCAGTTGACTGTAGAACAATTCAATTGCTCAAAGCAGCAATGCTGATAGGGAGAGTTTATGTACTTCCTTGCACAAAGCGGTTCTGGGCTTTTTTCCCTCTGTGTGTGTTTCTGTGCAGACATGTGCATGAAACACAGGTGTCTCTCTGTGCCACAGGTGGGACTGATGACAGCTCTTTATTTCATTTCAACTAGAATTTAAACAAAGATTGTGCCTGCAAAAGAATTAGAGCAGCTGTCCTTGTTTCCCAGAGCAAGCATCCAGGCGCTGGGGAGCAGTTGGCAGGATCAGAACCTGAGCCTGCTCTGGGTGGTAAATCCTCAGGAGAGGAAAGAGAAACCCCACTTTTTTCAATACAGGTCTAGTTCCCTTAATATTTCGAGCAGCAGAGGGGGGTGAGATGGGGCGGTGTGGTGGCAGGAGAGGGACAGGAGAGGGACAGAGGAATGAAGAGAACAGGGGTGGAGCTGGGCAGGGAGTGGAGGAAGGAAACCCCTGCTGAAGAGCCAGCAAACCATGAAGTATTCCTATGTGCTAAATTTCATCACACCAGCCTGTTTCCACAGCAAAGGCTCCAAAGTTGCCCAAAGAAGCAAGGAACAGAGCAACTGGTAGCAATGATGGCAAACACGATGGAGTTCTTGGCCGCATGAGGAAGTAGATAACCACTGTAGGAAGTTCTGCGCCCTACCCTGATGGAAACAAATCTCTGAACCATTTACGGCAGCTATTGCGTAATTTTTCTGTCCGTCTGACTATCTATCTATCGATCAATCTTGCAGAAGACTAAGTTGCAAGAACTTGAGAAATACACCTCTGTTCCCGGTAATAATAGTAACCCTAAGACTTAACCCTAAGACTCAACCTTAAGACTTAACCTTAAGTCTTAACCCTAAGACTTAAATTTAGGACTTAACCCTAAGACTCAACACCGAGACTTCACCCCAAGACTTAACCTTAAAACATAACCCTAAGACTTACCACTAAGTATTAACCTAAGACTTAACCCTGAGACTTAACCTTAAGACTTAAATTTAAAACTTAATGTTAAGACTTTACCCTAAGACTTAACACTAAGACTTAACCCTAGGACGTAACCTTAAGACTTTAATTTAAGACTTAACCTTAAGACTGAGACCTAAGACTATATGCCTAAGACTTAACCCTAAGACTCAACCTTTAAGACTTAAACCTAAGATTTAACCCTAAGACCTAACCTTAAGGCTCAAACTTAAAGATATAACGTTTAGACTTAACCCTGAGAATTAACCCTAAGACTTATCTTTAAGATTTAACCTTAAGACTCAACCTTAAGGCTCTATCCTAAGATTTAACCCTAAGATCTAACCTTAAAACTTAACCCTAAGACTTAACCCTGAGATATAACCTTTAAGACTACTTAACCCTAAGACTTAACCATAAAACTTAACCCTAATACTGAACCCAAGACTTAACATTAAGTTTTAACCCTAGGACTCAACCTTAAGACTTAACTTTAAGACTTAACCCTAAGACTTATCCCCAAGACTTAACTCTAAGAGTTAACCCTAACACTTAAACTTAAGAATTAAACTTTTGACTTAACCCTAAGACTCATCCATAAGACTTAACCTTAAGACTTAACCTAAAGACTTAACCCTGAGTCTCAATCCATAAGATATACACTAAAGACTTAACCCTATAGACTTAACCTTAAGACTTAACCCTATGATTTATACTTATGGCTCAACCTTACGACTTAACTTTAAGACTTAAGCCTGAGAATTAACCCTAAGACTTAACCCTAAAACTTAACCTTAAGATTTAACCTTAAGAATTAAGGTGAAGGGTTAACCTTAAAGGATGAAACTTAAGACTCAACCCTACGTCTGAACCCTATGACTTAACCCAAGACTTAACCTTAAGACATAAACTTAAGACTTAAGCCTAGGACTTAATCTTAAGACTTAACCCTGAGACTTAACCCTAAGACATAACCCTGGAACTTATCCTTGAGACTTAACTCTGAGACTTAACCCTAAGACTTATCCCTAAGACTTAATCCTAAAACTTAACCTTAAGAGTTAACCATGAGACTTTACCATAAGATGTAATCCTATGACTTAACCGCAAAACTTAACCCTGAGATTTAACCTTTAGGATTTTGCCTTCAGACTTAACCCTAAGACTGAACCATGAGAGTGAACCCTAAGACTTAACCTTCAGACTTAATCTTAATACTGAACCCTAAGACTTAACCCTAAGGCTCACCGTTCAGACTTAGCCCTAAGACTTATTCATAAGGCTCAAACTTAAGACTTAATGTTAAGTCTTAACTCTGAGAGTTAACCCTAAGATTTAACCCTAAAACTTGTCCTTAAGATTTTACCTTAAGATTTAACCGTAAGTATTAACCTGAATAGTTAACCTTAAAGATTTAACCTTAAGACAACCCTGAGACTTAACCTTAAGACTTAACCTTAAGACTTAACCTTAAGAGTTAAATTTAAAACTTAACCTTAAGACTTAACACTGAGACTTAAACACTAACACTTACCTTTAAGACTTCACCTTAATATTTAACCCTAAAACTTAAACCTAAGACTTAACACTGAGACTTAAACCTGACTTAACCTTGAGACTTAACCCTTAGACTTATCCCCAGACTTAACTACAAGAATTAACCCTAAGACTTAACCTTATAAGTTAACCTTGAGAATTAACCGTGAGATTTAAAGTATAAGACTTAACCCTATGACTTAACCGTAAAACTTAAACCAAAGACTTAACCTTAAGATTTAACCTTATGACTTAACCTTAAGACTCAACCCTGAGACTTTACACTAAGACTTAAATTAAGATTTAACCTTAAGACTTAACCCTGAGACTTAAAGGTAAGATTTAACCCTAAGACTTAACACTAAGATATAACCATGGGACTTAACCCTGTGTCTTAACCCTAATAGTTAACCCTAAGACTTAGCCCTAAGACTTAACCCTAACAGTTATCCCTAAGACTTAACCCTAAACTTAACCCTAAGATTTAACCTTAAGTTTTAACCTTAATACTTAACCCTAAGACTTAACCATAAGATTTAACCTTAAGAATTAACCTTGAGACTTAACCGTGAGATTTAACCTTTAAGACTTAACCCTAAATCTTAACCCTGAGACTTAACCCTAAGAATTAACCTTAAGGCTTAACAATAAGATCTAACCCTAAGGCTTAACACTAAAACTTAACCCTACAAATTAACCCTAAGTCTTATCCATAAGACTTAACACTGAGACTTAACTCTAAGACATAACCCTGAGACTTATCCCCAAGACTCGACCCTAAGGCTTAACCCCTAGACCTAAACTTAAGACTTAAACTTAAGACTTAACCCTAGGACTCAATCCGTAAGGCTTAAACTTAAGAATTAACCCTGAGACTTAAACTTAGGACTTAACCCTAAGACTCTAACATTAAGACTTAGCTCCAAGACTTATGCCTAGGTCTCAACAATGAGACTTCAACCTAAGACTTAACCTTATGGTGGCCAGGTTTTCCAAAACGAAAGCAAATGTACTATGGTGGAGGTGGATCCCAGGGGTCTTTCATGTAACTAGAAGTTTTTTGAAAAAGAAAAAAAAAAAAAGGAAAAGGTATGCATGCATCTCTCTTCTTAAAACAAACATCTCTACAATGTTCCCATAACCTTCAAGGAACATACCTGACACTTCCTTGACTGGGTTGTATTCACAGCAAGACTGTACCATCATAGCCTGTACCTTATCCTCTTTGGTAGCATTGTCTTCAGCCAGGTTGTCGGTCTGTTTAACAGGTACTGATTATTTGACACTCATGTTAGGCTACAAATAGGCTCTCTTTGTACCTTACATAAAGACTTGTTTAACCAATCCGGTTTTCTTCCAAGCGGACTGAAGCTATGTGTAGAAAAAAGCACACCACCAGCATTTTGAAGCTGGCCTTTAAGCTCCAGACTGGTTGAAGAAGCTAGCCACGGTACATTTAACTGGGATGCATGCAAGTAGCATTAGTTATGTTTTGCAGCATTAAAAGGACACACAACTTAAGAGTTGTGGCAGATGCTTTTGCTTCCTGAAATTCAGCTTCAGACCCAGAAGCACTAAAAGGAATCAAGCTTTTGATAATCCCTTAGCAAGGGATTTAAGAATTTTCTGTTGGTACTGGATTTTCTGTTGGTTTTTGTCTGCCCACAAGCTCTGCTTCTGGCCAGGAAAAGGAGTCCTTAACAGCAGCTATTGCCAAGTGCAGTGGAACTGCAGGTCCAACACGTACTCAGAAGCTGCTCTTTGTTGATCTTAAATGATTCCAAAACCATCCTCAGCACTCCTTTTCAAAACAATCGCCCTTTGACACCCAAAAGGAAACCTTTGGGATCAACATGTCCCCAGGGAGGGCTCGACACAAAACCTCTGCGCAGACCTGCTGCCCTGTGATGCCTGCCAGCAGAGCTGGTGACGCGAGTGCTCCTTCCCCGTCTCCGCTGAGGATACTAAGGTTAGCAAAGCCCTCCTGTTTGTCTTGTTGACAGGCGTGCTCAGCCTGAAAGGCGGTGAGGGAGCGCTAACCGGCAGCCCTGCCAGCCAGCCTGAAGGGCAGGGGGGATGTGAAAAGCAGCTTGGGGCTGCCTGAGAACTAGCACAGGCATTTATGGAGGGAACGCGCGGGAGCAGGGTGTTCTCTCGCTTTCACTCGCTGGGAATGTGCAATCCATTCCTTCCCCCGGAATCTCTCACCTCTAAGTGAGAGACAGTCAACGTTTTAACTAATGTTTTACAAAATGCCTCTTTGTAAATACCTACACATACATACACATACACGTTCTGTTAAAGTCGCAAAGAGTATGTTTCCCAGAAAAGAAGTACCTGAATTTTGAGAAATTTTGAAGACTCTTTGATGGCCATCTGAATTGTGGACCGCATCATCTGATTTGTGGACCCCATTTTAAACTCTATTTAAGGAAAAGGAGGTATGGGAATGATACCACTATGGAAACAGACAGTTAGGCACTTCACAGGAGTCAGAAAATGGTGCGTCAGCCACAGCTGGTGACTACCAGCTCCAATATTTTGAAGATTAGGAAACTATTTCAAAAAACTTGTTGACAAGTCTTTCCTAGAATTGTAATGCTCTTTCTAAGAAATCGTTCACGCAGTGCATTGCAAGAGTTGAAAAGCCCCTCATTCTTCTTCCTTGCAAAAAAAGAGAAAAAAACTGTTTACAGTTCTCTTCCTCTTCATTGTACTCCTCATTGTCATCTTCACCACTGTAGATGACAGTGGTGAAGACGTATATCAGTGCAGAGCGTGTTGGTCTTAAAATATTCTCTGGAATTCTGCGTGATTATTTATGATGGGCTGGATGCAGAATCCCTTCCTGAAGACCCCGTTGCAATGGGGCATCTACAGCAAAGAACATTCTATTTATTTGGTTAGGAGGGAACTAGAACATGAAATCCAGGTTCAGACCAGCAGGCACAGTTTTTAAATCATTATCAGGCTGAAGGAACACTTAAATGGACAGATTATGCCTTTTAGGAAAACTTGTCTGTGGTGGCTGGCAAAAACACTTCTTCCAGCTACAGAAAATCCGAAAAAAGATGGACATGACCTCCTCTGCATGGACAGGGGAGGCACTGCTGATTAAAGCCTTTAGATAGCATACAAAGCATGACTAACCCCTGATTTCTCATTTTTATAAAAAAAGGAGTAGTCTAAGGAGTTCTATAAAAAAGAAAGAAATGTTGTGGTTTATCTGTTTTTAAGCTTTTTGTGAGCTTTCCCAATCTTAATGGCTGTCCATTGCACGTCTAGTTAGAGCTCACAGAACAGAAGCCACTCTGTGTAGCTGTACCCTCAGCCCTCTGCACTACTGGCTTCTGCAGAAGCAGCAAAGGTACAAAGAAAAAAACCAAAACTCCGTTGGTGAGGGGTGTATGTATTTACCTGACACAATGTTATTATTGTCCAAGGAATTGCATTTTAAAGACTGATCTTCAGTTTTTGAAAATCACAGGCCGTCTTTACACTGCAGCACAGTGAAAATGTCACAGAGGTACCTTGGTGCCAAGAACCCAGCTCATCAGAGTGGTGGGCTTCTCCTCTGCCTCATTTAACCTGCTACCTCACAGACCTTGTGCTGGCCAAGTTCCGTGGTTCCCAGTGATGATCCCAGATTGACCGGGAGCTTCTACCCATTAGGTCTTAGGGTTGAGTCTTAGGGTTAAGTCTTAAGGTTAGGTCTTTAGGTTAAGACTTATGGTTATGTCTCAAGGTTAAGTCTTAGAGATAAGTCTTAGAGACACGCTGTAACTCGCCAGTATACTTTATTTATTGAGAACTAACATTAGAAAGACACGGCATAACCACAAGTCAATAATATCTACTAATGGTGGAGGAGAGGTCTGTCTTGAAGAAGGCTGGAAAACATGACCATTCAAACCATGCTGACGCAGCTGATACAGAACTGGACTGGACGAATACATCGATGACAGCAACAATGCTGTAGTCAGGCTTACATTTGAATATCTGCAATTGTAATCAGATTCTCTGTCCTCCATAAATCTGAGGAATACAGCAGTAGTACCTGGAGCACAGAGAGCAGCTTAGGGTGAAATCAAACTTAGAAAGGTAACTACCAACATTTGGGAACGTGCCCAACTGCTTTCTGAGCTTCAGGTTTGGAAAAGATCAACTGCTCCTTCACCGTCCTGGCACAAAAGGCAATACGCTTTAGGACGTTGCTCTTTTTCTCTTGCCCGACACAGGCATTGTCTTTAGGAAACTAATAGGAATCACTTAAGAATGAAACTTCTTGTTCGCACGGTTTGCCAGCTGGCCACTCTCAGTCTTTCCTCTGGAGACAGCATGCAGCCCCGCCACCCCCACCCCTCTGGGGTGTAAGAATACCCTGCCCCCCCGCCCCCAAACAAAGGAAGCAGTCAAACACTGGGACTCGGACTGCTGGCAGATGGGAACCAATTACCAGTTCACACTGCAATGTGTCTCTCCGTTTACTCTAAAAGCAATACAAGCAAAAGCATGAAATAAGGAATCTCTCTGCATAGAGGAAACAGGATGGAGAACTTGACTCTCAGAAAAACCAACCCCAAGAACAAACCCAATTCAAACGTCTGAACAGCTACCACTGTTGGACTTTGAATGCCACGTCCCAGCGGGCTGAAAAATCTAAGTCTGCTTTGGGACAGATACATTCAAATCTGCCCTGTCACAACACAATTTAACAGCAGCTTTAACAAGAAAGAGACAACCGGAATGCCTCCGTAACCCAACAGGCACAAAGAAGGTGAACGCACTGAAACCCCTCCCACAGAACACAACGCGTTATGGCTACTTACCCAAGGTCTGTCTTGCCGGTAGCTTTAACTCCTCTAACAGGGACTCTCCTAACAGTTACCGATGAGTGCCTTGGAATCAGGGCATTGTCATCTGTGTATTCTGAAAACAACATCAATACAGAGAAAGCATCAGTCAGTTCGTAAGAGTGATATTAATATGTCATGACATAGCACTTCAGGGAACCCTTTACGGATAGAAAAGCAACATTTTACACACAGCGTCATGCTTTTATCATGTCCACACACTCACGGTACCTTTCCAGAAATCTTCAGGTCTGATAGTCAAACACAAGCAGCAAAATCTTTTCCATTTGTTTTGAATCGTTTCAATGCCAACAGCAAAATGGTCTCTAAAGTCACTAAAGCAGAGTCTGCTAAAACATGAGGCTCTTTCCTGATCTAACTTTCATTGCTTTTGCTCCTGTTAGCTTACAAAACCCTAGAACATGTCTCTATAATAGCGAGCACGGAAGAGGACACCCCCACCCCGCCTCCCACCTTTTAAAACACATCCCAACCATCCATTTTGCCTTCCCACCATCTTCAAAAAGAGTCCACCATCTCTTTTTTTTCCCCCCAGTGATGTGTAAAATCCTGTTTACTTTTAGCTTCTATTAGCATTGCTTCTATTACGAGATTTCCGTGATCACGCGGCTCGGAAAACTCTGAACAAGTTGGCCATCTTCACTCAAGGTTCACTGAAGGGTCTTTCCAAGATCATGCCAACACTTAGTCAGGACTCCTGCACAAAGTTATAAAACCCACTACCATATCTCCACAGGGAGGATCTCCAAGAACCCCCTTTAGGCAGGACATCCAGGCCTAGTTCTTTCCTTCATCTTCTGAAGGTGACTTTAAACACGTAGATGCTGTTCAATAAAAACGGAAAGTCACGGTTATGTATAAAACCCCAAAATCTGGCATACACATAAATGACACCGAAATGTATTCCTTAGCTTTGCTCTGACAACCGCTGGGGGATTTTTGCATTTTCACGGGGAAAACACCCTTACAAAAGTTCCAGTAAGCATCTGTGTCACAACCTGTACGTCTGCCTCTACCTGCATGTCTGTCTCTACTGCTGTATATGACACGCGATCCCGTAACACCTCCAAGACCCCTAACACCGTGCTGTTAAGTCTGCTCACAGATACTCTCCTGAACCTACTTTACCTATCTGTAGGTAAACAGCATGTTTAGGTCCAACCACTTGAAAGGCTGGGGCCAAAGTTACAGTTACCGCAGCAGGCATGTTATTCTGTTTAAGTTTTAATACATCAAACAGGGAGAGGAAAAAATCCTATGAGTACACATTGTAACGACAAGACTGTTGTGGGAATGTCACAGAACCACAGGAAAAAAGAAAAAAAACCCCAACCGATAAAATTTGAATGTTTAAGGAATGGAGATGGTTTCCAAGTCTTTGTATTTCTGACAAGTCATATTCCAAAGTCTTTAATCACATGCAAGCTTTGCCAGACGGTAGATTACCAAACTGAAACAGCACACTAAGTAATACAAAACCATTACCGTCTCTGAGAATCAAGCACCATTTCTCAGATTCAAAAGAACTTAGGGTTTCTCTAAGAACATTTCTAGGTATATTCACCATAACTGATCTGCCATAAAACTTCAGTACTGCCCTGACACCGTTTAACACGCAGTACCACGACAAAAATGCACCGTTTGAAAGAAATGAAGAAATGATGCTCAATAGCATCTGAATGAATGTGTAGCATGGTGCAGCAAAGAAGCTGTATTAGCAAGAAATGCCAAGTATACTTTAGACAGAACACTCGTCTACAAGATGGCTTTCCAGGGTCTGCATAGATTCTCACTCACAGATACACTCTTGATCCAAAACGTTGCTACTGAGCAGTTTCTGCGGCAGCCAAGCACCGCTTTTCCAATGCGGTGGAGTAAAAGTAGCTGAAGACAAATTTCAGTCACCAAACCCACTTTTTTTTCCCCTTTAAATTAGCCACCCACTCCTTTTCTATCACGTTCAGCCTTCTCTGCCGGCTTTCAAAGAAATCCGGCAGGTCTGTGATGACAAGGCATTGTCCCACATTCCCTTATCGTTTTAGCTAGAAGGGTTCCCAGAAACCAAACCCCTTCCACGCGCGGTGTCGCACACGGACCCCGTACGCTGCTGTGCCTGGCTGCGCACACAGCCCTGACGGCAGCTGCCAGCGCACAACCACGGAAGAGCAGCTCTGAGGCCCCAGCACAAGTCACCGCTGCCGGCCGTGGCCCAACCGCCTCACTGGCCGCCTGCGCCATCGCCAGCCGGCCGGTCCCCGGTCCCCGCGCCCGCCGCCCCCACGCACCTTCCATGGTCTGGGCGTTGGTGACCTGCAGGTCGCAGTGGGTCGCCTTCAGCCTCTCGCGGCCCATGATCTGGCGCCTGAGGTCGCGCAGGGAGATGTGGGGGCCGTGAAAGGTGACCACATCGGAGTTCAGCCTGGAGGAGAACTTGTAGTGGACACACGACATGGCCGGGGCCAGGCGGTGCCCGCTCCGCGATGGCACCTCACGCAGCAGCTGGCCTCGCGGCCCCCACAGCAGGTCAGGGCCCACCGAGGGGCTGGGGCCAGCAGCGCGGGCTGAGCCCGCCGGCTCCTCCTCGCAGCCCCGGTGGGAGGACGATGGGGACAGGCCCTGGCTCGGCCTCCGCTCCCTCCTCGCACCAGCGCTGCCAGGCCAAGCTGCTCGCTATGGCAACCCAGGCGGCTCCGCATTGTGACAGAGGGGCTCAGGGGGCCACTCAGCGCCCCTGGGGGAGGGGCCTTCATCAGCCCCGCCTGGGCCGCCGGTGTCCCTGCTGTCCCCCAGCCTGTCACCGCCCCGTGCCCTGTCACCCCCCAGGGCTGCGGTGTCCCTGCTGTCACCCCCTGGGGCCTTCACCATCCTGCGTCACCTGTCAGCCCTTGCGCCTGTGGGGGCTCTCCCAACAGCCCTGGGCACATCACCGCCCCGTGCCCTGTCACCCCCCAGGCTGTCACGGCTTGCTGTCCCCTCCTGTAACCCCCAGGCTGTCACGGCCTGCTGTCCCCTCCTGTCACCTCCCAGGCTGTCACGGCCTGCTGTCCCCTCCTGTCACCCCCCAGGCTGTCAAAGCCTGCTGTCCCCTCCTGTCACCCCCCAGGCTGTCATGGCCTGCTGTCCCCTCCTGTCAACTCCCATGCTGCTACTGCCTGCTGTCCCCTCCTGTCACCCCCAAGCTGTCCCCAGCCGCTGACCCTTCCTGTCACCCCCAGGCTGTCCCCAACAGTTGTCCCCTCCTGTCACCCACCAGGCTGTCCCCACCAGCTGTCTCTCCCTTCACCCCCCAGGCCTGTTACTACCAGCTGTCCCCTCTTGTCACACCCAGGCTGTCCCCACCTGCTGTCCCCTCCTGTCCCAAGGCAGCCTGGGGGAGATGCTGGGGCTCTGCCGAGTGGCACTTGGCTGCCTGCACCGCAGGGACAGCGCAGGGAGGGGACATCTCAGGGTGTCGCAGTGTTGTCCTTGTTGTACTCCTCCATGGTATTAATGATGGTTCCTTTTGTAACTGGCTTTTATTCACTCTGTCTGACGGGGCTTCCTCTGGTAGAACCAGTGCCAAGAGGGAAAAAGGGCGCAGTCCAGTCGCAACGGGCGCGGTGCACACTGGCTGTCATCTTTTGTAATGCTTCATAAAATAGCTTTTATTTAAATTCTGTATCTGCAGTATTTTTTCCAAAAATGTTCAGTTAAGGGAAGACGAGAGAAAGGGTGAGTCCGCTAGCACGAGCGGGGAGAGCCATGTGACCTTGACCTTGAGCGGGGATAACCACGTGACCTTGACCTAGAATGACAGCCCCGACTCTTCTCTCTGCCTCTTCTTGGATATGGTGGTGATCGTGGGTAGGAATGAGAGGGGGCATGACTAGATGATTGAGAGCAGCAGCGAGGGTGGGAAGGACCTGATCTTGACTTGCAGTAGGTATGCCAACTTCTAGAGCGAGAAGAACTGGCATAGGGAGACCTGGACCTTACAAAACAAAACGCAACACAAAGGAAATGAATGAAGTTAATTCAAAACAGTCACTCACACCATTTTTTTTTCTCCCAAATTTGTTTGGGTTTGGGTTTTTTTCCTCTCCATACGCTTATGTCAAAGCTTCTTTCAGCTGCTGATATACTGCTGCTGCAAACCGAAGAGCATGGCGGCGTGTAAAGGTTTCTGCTTACGAGCCAGAACGGCTGCTGCTGTGGTAGTGTAAAAACACGCAGGAAGGGTAAGTCTGTTCCCACTCACTTCTATCGCATGGACTGCCCTAGCTATGGATGGATTTCAGGGGTGTCTACTGGTCTCTGCTGGTACATGGACATGCAGATGTCTCACTACCCAGCATCCACCTGCAGCGCAAATCACTCTTGTTGCCGTAAGATGCAAAACAAGTGAGTCTCAATGGCTACAGCGCAGTATCAACTGTCAGGAAAGCAGGGTTTAGCCTGGAGGCAGTAAAGCTCCATTTGAAAATGCCAGCTTAGTCTATTTAACTTCACTACGTATTTGGCAATTTGTACAGCATGCAAAATGCCCCACTTCTAGCCAGTGGTAGCCAAATTCTGCACATACCTCTAGCTCCAACCAAGGCCGGTGACTGCATTTCAAGAAAAATCCTAGCTAAAAGCTTCTAAACTCAGTCTCCAGTAAGCTGACGGAATGCCACTACTCTGGGAAAGATACTGACAGCATTACTACAGAGAGCTCTTCAGATTCCTGCCCAAGGGCTTTTTAAGGACAGAAGACAGCAGCTATCTTTAGATTTTTCTTCACGAGTTATTCCACGTATGTTCATTCCTCCTCCAACTTAAGATTTCCTTACGCAAGTCTGATCTTTTAATTTGTAAGAAAAATTTAAGGATGTCAGCAGAATCTGAGCAAAAGGCGCCAGTTTGCAGTCCAGGTTGCAATCTGTCTGTGCGAGATTAGACGACAGAGGCAACAAAGGCAATTCCTCTCACGTATCTCCTCCAAAGTGCTTTGAGGTAACAGTTACAGTCAGAGCACGGAGGCACAGGAATCCACACCTGTCCAGTTTCTAGCCTCCTCAGGGCTGTCAGGAGGCGAAGGATGTCACTACAGAGAAGCTTTGGCAAAAGAGACACCCGTTCCTTCTCAACTGCTGCCCAGTTATAACTATCAGTCACCTGTAATCCCTGCCATCTTTGAGCTAGTGACCTACATGTGGAGCTCCCATCACTGCTCGTCCTTTGAACCATCCAACCCACCTCAGGATAGAGAGGTGGACTGGAACTCCTCCTGATTCTTCTAGACAATCTGCTTCTCCGTTAGGGACATGCAACGCAATTCCCTGGGAAATGAATGCCTGCGCTCCTCCTGAAACTCCTCACGTGCCACCAATTCCATAGAAGAAGTGTTTGTGAACACTTCGGGTCTGGGCTTTTTCTCTTCCCTGTTAAAATCAGTTTGACCATTATTACAATTATAGTTGGATATTTATTCCAAACAGACACCAAAATACAAAACACGGCCAAGATGAGAAAATGTTTACTGCATGTAATGCCAAACACGAACATCCTAGTCAAGCAAAACGAGTTTAGAATTCCCCCAGGATTCAGGGAAAGTTCTACAACTCCATTTGTCTTGCTTGAGTTTTGCACATTTACCATCTGCAATGAAAAGGTCTGTTGGATAAAACACGATGCCATATTTGCTTCTGCCAGATGCACTTTAGTGTAACTGCAGTCCAAGGTGCTAACGAAATACCAAAGCGCAAACCCGTGCAACTTCCTGGAGCCAAACACTTACTCCTTTTGAAGCCTCCATTGTTCCCGTAAAACTCCTCCCTAGACAAGGGAGGCCAACGGCATCCTGGCTTCTGCCTGAAATACGGTGGCCAGCAGGACCAGGGAAGGGATTGTCCCTCTGTACTCAGCCCTGGTGAGGCTGCACCTCCAACACTGGGTTCGGTTTTGGGCCCCTCACTACAAGAAAGACACTGAGGTGCTGCAGCGTGTCCGGAGAAGAGCAACAAAGCTGCTGAAGGCTCTGGAGCACAAGTCCTGCGAGGAGCAGCTGAGGGAACTGGGGTTGGTTAACCTGGGGAAAAGGAGGCTGAGGGGAGACCTCACTGCTCCCTGCAACTACCTGAGAGGCAGCTGTAGTGAGGTGGGGGTCGGTCTCTTTTTTTCCCAGGTAACAATTGATAGGAGGAAAGGAAATGGCCTCAAGTTGCGCCACAGGAGCTTGAGATGGGATATTCGGGAAAATTCCTTCACCAAAAGGTTTGTCAAGCGTTGGAACAGGCTGCCCAAGGAAGCGGTTGGGTCACCATCCCTGGGTGTATTAAAAGAAATGTAGAGGTGGCGCTTAGGGACCTGCTGTCATGGCAGACTTTGTAGGTTTAGGTTAACTGCTGGACTCAATGATCTTAAAGGTCTCTTCCAACTAAACCTAAATGACCCTGTGATTCTATAAAGAAAGTGCTGGTGTCGCTGGGAGGGTATTTGAATGAGTCGCTGGCCGTGCTGTTGGCTGATGACATGTTTGCAGGAGCTGGGGGATATTCTGGAGCGGGGCGGGGGTATACCCAGCAGATGGAGGCTGACCAGGTGGAAACTGAGGAGGTAGTGGTGGTGGTGGTACCGCCAGCGGGAAAGGAAGCGCCTGGGGTGGGGGAGGATGCAAGGGAGGTGGAGGCACAGGTACAGAGGCTGCTGTTGATGATGGCAGTGTCGGGGCCTGAGTCCTCTGGGTACGTGTGCTACGTGGATGTCCTCCATTTGAACTTGCAGAGAAACCCAAACCCGCGTGTCACTGTCACACTCTGCCCTGATTTTAAAGAGGAATGTGAATGAAGCGGGAGCACGGTGGCGAGCCCTTCTTGTTCTCAACCTGAGCATTTTTCTGGCAGCTTCCTGTCCATTTGAGCCTACCCTCATTTCTGGATCCTCACACTTGCCTTCCACATCCTCACCCCAAGTAGTTGCCTCAGGCTTCTCCCCCTACATTCAGCTTTGTGACTGTGGGCAGAGGCTGCCCATGCTTAAAGGAGACTCCTATCTCCCAGGTGCCAGGTGCCCACGGCTCCTCTGCCACTCCTCGATACACTTCCTACTTCACACTTCCGAGCTTCAAAGTACTGCACAGATATTAACCAAGCTTCTCTCCAACTTCCTTTCAGTTCTTCCCCACAAACTTCCTAGGCTGTTGCCTCGTGATGATCTGTTTGGCCTGGTCTTGTCCCTGAACTGTTCTTTCCTTGCTTACTGAACCTGAGAATTTTAGGTATCTCTGGGACGGATTGCTGTGTTTTCTTTTGATTTATCTTTAAGATTTTATAAACACGATGCACACTTATAATCTATCCATAACAAATACATACCAAAAGGAAGAACTAACTGGTAGGGCAATAACAGCAAAAAGAGATTCCTCTCTCTCCAACGGAGAGAAAGCAGCTTGGCTATTTGAGATGACTAGACTAAAGAAATTCAAAATGGTCATAAAAAAACAGCACTGACTCTTCCAACAATTTGCTCCATCACTAAGTCATTAAGAATCAAATGTTGGAGGCTGACTTCAATTGGGAAATCAGTTTCTTCAGCCCTATCCAGCCAGTAAGTAATTCGAAAGGGTGGCTTTGCACCTCATCCTGTCGTTATGTTTAATTTTGATATATACTTACGGTTTCCTCCAAAAGCGTTTCTTTTTCAGAGTCTACTTTTGGGTCACATACTGGAGTTTTATTTGTAATCGTTTTACTGCAAGCACAGATCCCCTTTGTTAGAGCCAACTCAAGCTGAGCCACTTAAAAATGAATTGCCACTTGTATTCTCCACAGCTATCTGTGCATACGCATTTCATTATAAATCAGCTACTGTAGAAGTAATGTAGGTGTTACAGCCTGGTTTAACAGGTTACAAGTCGTCAGAGACTGAATTTCGGTGAAATACTTACAGTCCCCAGCCTGGTCTGCCACCTGCTGAGCGAACTGCACTGGCTCTCATCGGATGACCTTTTGGAGTGGGGAGAGGAAAAAGAAATAAATCCCATTCAGTTCATCTGAAGATAATTTTTTTAGAAGAAATTCTAAAGTTACGGTCACTCACCAGGTGTGGGTATTTTTAGCTCTTGGGGGCCCAGAAGACATGGTACTGCCGGTTGTCTTGCTACAGGAACCGGAAAGCCCTTGTGAATAAATGCAAACAGTTGGAAAATAAGCTCTAATAAATACTGTATTTCAAAAGCATATGTTGAAATAAAACTTAACAGACCGCTGACTGACAGAGAGGAAGATTTAGAAAGTTTGGTGGCAGTCACCTGAGCAGCAGGTGTCACAGTCACAAGTGGTCGTGCAGGCGGTGAAGGCGGCTGTCGCTGCTGCTGCTGCTGAATCTCCTTATGGAGCCCTGTTGTGTAGCCGGTTCCATTGTGGAAGTTGTTCACAGCCTAGAGGCAGAAGAACATGGACAAAAAGATCAAAGTGTCAGATTATGATGACAATAGATGAAGAAAAGCCTCCACAGGGTAAAATGACTTGTATAGTCCTGTACATGCTGTCAAGCCTAGAGTAAAGCAGCACACAGAGATAGGAACACATCACATGAAACACTGCTATTAAGGACTGGTAGCTCAGAGTATCTGTAGTTAAAGGACTTCCGTGTTAACAGCGACTCTGAGAGGCAGGCAAGCATGTTTAGACAAAAGTTTGACCTGAGTTTGCCTGATTATCTCTAAAGAGTTGTCAGCTTCTGTAACAACAGACAATGCATTTGAAAAGTAAATGCAGCCTTATTCAGTTTATCCTTCTTTAAGGAGATGTCAATAATTTCCTCCCTTTCAGCTTTTTACAAACAGACTTTCCTTACAAACAGCTGATGAAAAAGTCACCACGTTACCTGGCGCAGGAAGTTGTTGGCAACTAAAGCGTCAGGAGAAACACCTGTCTGATGACACGCCGGGCAAGTATGTTCCTCCGATTCCAGTAAAGCTGTTCTAATACCTGTGTGTAATTAGAAGCGTCAAAATAGGTTTCAGCCAAAGTAGGGAACTCTTTGGGGTTCTCATCAATTATAAGAACACACAGACGATTAATGGCTGGATATGG
Organism: Falco peregrinus; assembly: GCF_023634155.1. NCBI lineage: Eukaryota > Metazoa > Chordata > Aves > Falconiformes > Falconidae > Falco > Falco peregrinus. The sequence goes on along the minus strand of NC_073734.1, from coordinate 1,123,202 downwards.
TCTTGAATGGAGAGCATGAAGCTATAAATGGTCATTAGTGTAAAAAATGCCCAGTATGCAGCAAATCGCTATACAGTTTTGACATTTCCCTGTTGTAACAGCTGAAGACCATAGAGTGGGCTGTGTCCTGATGTTTGGACTAGTCTTTTTTCTACTACCGAGTACAGCAAGAAGCCACCAACATCAAGGCTAATGAACAAAGCACATCTCAAAAAGCCATGAGTCGGTTCGAGTTTTGAAGGTTTAACCAACTCCTGTGGCAAAGAATGTAGATTAAATGCCCGACTGCCTGTTTGTGGTGGAGCAGAGTCAGTCACCAGAGCTGGCTCTATAGTTGTGTATGAGAGAAAGAGCTGTGGACAAACTACGTGCATTCCATATCTAATACTGTATTCACCTGCACAATTATGCACTCTTCTCGTACTCGACCTTCCGCATGTGAAGAAGATTTGACTAGATACACAGAAAGGGAAAAAAGCTCTTTGGCCTTTGGGGTTTTTTTTTTCCCCCCCCATTACGGAGAAGAGGCCTTTCCTACTCCGGGCGTACTGAAGTATGAAATAGACCTGGTAGCACAGGTGATCTCCTATTCCTGCTTTCAGAAGATCTGATGTGGTGTTTTGGATTAAAAAACACGGGAGGGGAGTTTACTCCTTACATTACATTACGCACTTACATTCGTCACAATAACTTGCTCCACAGCATGGAATAAGCACTGCATCCGTCACTGGATCTTTACAAATGGGACATAACAACTCGTTTGGAACAGGCCTGTCTGCGGAGGAGGAGGAGGGCTCCTCTGGTAAAAAGGGTGGCTTTTCCTTTTTCTCTCTAGCATAAGCTTCCCTGGAGGGCAGGTGGGGAAGGAAAAAGAAAAAAGTGAAAGATGGGAAAGGAAAAATTTTCCAAGCTTTGGATTTTATCAAACTAAGGTGATAGATGGAAGTCTTCTCACTCCACATTGGCTTTCTACAACGTAGGCATTTACGCTAAATGACTTCTCTAGAGCCACACTATCAGAAGAAGAAGGAGGGGGGAACATTTTTCCTTCTGCAGAACTCTCCCATCCGTTGGATCAACTACGAAATGAGCTCAGACTAGAAAAATAATTGCTTGACAGCTAGAGAGCAGGGGAAAGGAATCCCACCTCTCCTTTGCCAGAGGGTAAGTGCAAATTGCTGGATCAGGGTAAAGTTCGTCCCCAAGTAATTTCATTTTGTAAATGAAAGAAGTCTGTGCTACAGCTTCTACAACAGGAGATCCATGACAGAAAAAGGGAAGTGCTACCGAGTGCACTTTCCAACAGCCACTCCTGTCAGCACACAGCAGTAATTTCTTAGTTTATAGCAACAGGAACACTTCAGCCCGTTTCACACATGAGATTTGTTAAAAGTCAGAGGAGGAGGAAATCTCAGTCCAAGGGCTATTTGTTAAATTTTGCAAGAAGCCTTTGAAACATAAACCAGAAGCAAAATGAGCATTCAGAGAGAATGATGCCAGCTGGAAACACTACTGAAATGCCTTGCAGAAATACAGGTTCTTAGCGTACCCCAAGGTCAGCCAGCTTCCCGGGGCATGAACAGTAGGACTACTCTATTTCAATATGGGAAAGTATCGCAGATTTTAAGGTTAAGATACGACGGTAGTGCTTCCTCCCTCGTAATTAGAGGCTGGCCACCTCGGCTGCATTGCCACTCAGACATTTACGCATGGTTGCTCTCATTCGCATTTTGGTCGGTCCGATTAATTCCATACTTACGCATTAATAGTTGGTATCGCGTATTTCCCAGCCTTTGTCAGCATGGCACCTTTTGTGTTGGGATCCTTCACCTCCACCAGGAAACTCCTTGGAATTCCGGTGCTCCTTTTAATTCTGCGAACAGGCTCCACATTTTTGTCCTGTTGAGAACAGAAATGCAGACATCTCTCCTCTTCAGACGCACACTTAAAATGACGTTTCAGAGATAATTTTAAGCAGCGAAAGCCTTTAATCCCTTCCTTTTACCTAACATAATGGCTGCTCGACTCAGATTCCTGCTTTCCCCAACGAGCATAGCCAGGACGTACCACAGGTTTGAGCAGAGTTTTGAACCCAGTCGTCATTCTTTGGCTTAACTTCAGGACCCTTCAGGGTGAAACAGCCCTTTGCTCACCGTCCGCTCAGAGCAGAGACACAAACCTGTTCCCCCTCCAAAGCCCCTGGGCAATGTGTGAGAGCTTAATTCAGGGTCTCCAAATCAGCCCCCATGGAAACTTACATTCACATCTATATAGGAAGGCTGAATTCATCCCTCCTGCACGTACATTCAGGGACTGATGTTAAACGGCATGAATATTCAGCCAGAGGCTTCTGTAGTTAAAACTGACAGATACTCAATAGACGGGGTCGACAGAAACCTCTTGTTTTTAGAGGAAATACCAACAACTTTGAACTGTCATTAGAAAGAGTTAGAACCAGGAACATTTCCAGTACTATTGAAATAGGTACAAATATGTATGAAAGTTCACTGAGAAAGATCTATGGACATCTTTAATGTCTGTGACCTAGAGAAAAAAAAAGTTTCACATTCAGAATTCCAAGTTTCCCTTGAATTTGGAAGGGCTTTGCAACATTGCCATGTAACATTTCGCCCCGAGAGAAACAATTCTTACTGGGAGTGTTCATGTCTTTGTCACATAAATGCCAAGGTAAAAAACCCTAAAAGCTCGGTAACACCAGAGGCCTGCCCCAATCTTACCCTATTTACCGGGCAGTTCTTGGCATAGTGGCCAGGTTTTCCACAGCAAAAGCAACTGGATGATGGTGGAGGCAGATCCAAGGGTTCCCTCAAGTAACTAGAAGGTTTGGGGAAAAAAAGGAAAAGGTATGCATGTGTCTCTCTTCTTAAAAGAAACATCTCCATACTTTTTCCATAACCTTTGAAGATCACATTTGATACTTACTTGGATGGATCGTATTCATGGCAGGACTGTATCATCATCGCCTTTATCTTATCCTCTTCGGAAGCATTGGCTTCAGCCAGGTTGGCAGTCTGTTTAACAGGTAATGGTTATTTGACACACACATTAGGCTACAAATAGGCTCTCTTTGTACCTTACATAAAGACTTGTGAAGCCAATCCAAGTTTTGTCCAAGCGGACTGAAGCTATGTGTAGAAAAAAGCCCACCAGCCAGCATTTTGAAGCTGGTCTTTAAGCTCCAGACTAGTCAAAGAAGCTAGCCATGGTACATTTAACTGAGAAAGATGTGTGCAAGTAGCAGTATTTACATTCTGCAGCGTCAAAAGGACACACAACTTCAGAGTCGTGGCAGTTGGTTTTGCTTGCTGAAATTCAGCTTCAGACCCAGAAGCATTAAAAGGAATCAAGCTTTCTATAATCCCTCAGCAAGAGAAAAGATTCTTTTCAGCAGACATCTGACCATCATGTGCTGTAGGCAGTCCAAACCGCACGGTTCCGCCCCCTCCCCCACCGCCACTCGCTTCTTCATAGGAAGTGACTGAACTACAATTTTTTTCCAGTTGGCACTGTCCTTTTAACACGCAAATTGTAATATAAACCTTACGCAGAACTAGATCTACGAACTATGGAAGCCAGATGGTTTTTTTACACAGTACTTCTTCAAATGTTTCTATTACACACTAGTCCAGATACAAGCAGGGTCAAAGGGGGTGACTGTAAATTATTTGGAACTTCAAGCACCTATCCTACAGACCAACTGCTCATGTTTTCCTTTTTACATGCATTCACTCACGAAAGCAACCAACTAGTTTCCACATGTTATTTCATCTAGCTGTTCCATACACGCAGGAACATAATCCAGATCTCCATCTATGAAATCATTTCCAGTAACATTTGCAGAGAACTTTTATAGACACTTGACTGATTTGTCTGAACCCAAATGGTTTACAAAACACATCCAAAACCCACAACACATTTCTAGGAACAGACCACCATTCAAATATGGCATTCAATACATAGTCATAACAAAGCAGAGAAGTTCTTACTACACATTGCCTCCTGTGCCAGCCTGCACTAAAGAGGCTAGGGTAACAGTTCGGAGCTGCTTTGTTACCTATCTCCGTATTTCTGAAATCTTTGAATTTCTCAAAAGCTTGGACAGGTTTCCACATTTTAGAGTAAATTTCACATGACTTTACAGAACCAAGGGACAGCCCTGAGGGAGACCAATGTCTTTTGGTGGCTGCTTCCCAAACTAATTCTGCACACACCTCCACCCCCACCCCCACCCTGCCGCAAAATGTTAATTAACACAATTAAATTTATTAAGAAAATAAATAAATGCAGCGAGCGAGGGAAGACGTTCCCAGTGGGAAGGATTTCTTTCTCTTGGACATGAGCTCTGGCCTTCATTTTCAGAGGAAAGAACTAGCTCCTCTGCGTTAGGCCCTGCCTTCTCTAGTCTTTGTAACTTTAAAGACTATGCTTTTAATCACTTCTGTGGCTAGCACTACGCCTCTTCACCAAGTGCAATCACTAGTGTTTCCCCAGACAACGTTACACGTTGCTGAGCACAAAATACAAGCAGTTCCATTACAAAATATGCTTTCAGGCGGTCACGTCTGCTGATGTGCCTCGCATAAACACTGGCACAGTCCTATCAACAATTAGGTGCACTTGCACACTTTTCACAGTCTGCATGTAAACAAATTAGGTTGCGTCGTCCTCTATCTGTATGCCACAATTCAAGCAGTCCCGCACCATTCAAAGAATGGATCTGTAACTGTAATGACTAAAAATTCAAAAACAGCCATGCAATTGTCCATGTTCCAGAAACACGTCTGTTCCGGCTGTTGCAAAGGCCCTAGAAATGTCCATGACTTACAGCCAATTAAATCCTGCTGTAAAAATGGTGTTAGTTTCCAATGAACAATGAGCGGGACGTATGAAAAATGGTAAACAGCTTCTGAAGTGCTGCTTCTTTGTGTCTCGCAGATGAGTAACACTGCAGCATTACACTGAGGCCAATAAGGTGCTCCCCTTCCATCTTCCCAAGCTGGGAACTACTCTCTACAGGATAGTATCAAAGTAACATTTTAAAGTTAGGAGAAACACTCTGAATTATTAACAATTAATGTTTTGCTCATATTACAGCAGTTATCCAGCTAGAGAGCACAGTGTAAGGTTTGAAAATACAAGGATACACACCCACACCCACCCCTTTCTTTTTAACACTATTTCACAAGCAAGTACATCTAAGCATACCTTAATAAGCTGGGCCAGAGAAAGAGGTGCGGAAGGGTCGCCAATCTATTCAGAAAAATTAAACACATACTCAAGTTCTACAATCAAAACAGAGCAATAGTTCACCCCTACTGCTGTATGAAAGCCTGCGCTATATCCTCTGAGTGTCACTGGAAGAGCCACCTCCAAGCCAGTGGAATTTATACTTGTTCAAAACAAAGTCCAAACCTTAAACAGCTTAAGTAGGCCTACGTTGTTAATGAGAAGAAACTAAAGCAACCAACCCCTCCTGAGATCAACCTATTGCTCAGAATACCTCAGAGGGGGACCCTTGTCAAATGCTCACAACTGCTTAAAAGACGGAGGGTTAAGGAAGCTGTCCATTTGCAGCTCGAAAGGATCTAAAAAAATTATTTCCGTTTATTTGAGTAGGAAGTGTCACTACAGGAAACATTGTCAGTGCAGTTTATAAATTAATCAGTTAATAGCTCATCATCTACTAAATGCACACAAGTATGATTCATGAATGCAGTATAGTTTTTGCGCTGTCTTTCATTTACTTTAATTAGACCCCAAGTTCACGAATTTCTAGATTAAGTTATCCTAAGAGCTTACAAAGTGATCAGATCCAGTGACCTAGAGCTCATGTAATGCCTCACTCCATTCTAGTGAAGAACAAGCAGTTATACTTACAGATGAAAACCAACCACCACCACAAAGTAATGTTTGTACTATGAGGGCTATTTTGAAATGCATCGTTGCACGTAGCATACCCCCCAAGGGCCAAGTGGAGATCTAGGCCATTACTAGTCAAGTGTCTCCTCGAGTTACTTATTCATGTCTTAGCAGCAGAACAACAGTGTTTTCTGACCGGAAGAAAAATGCTGCCCCTTTTCCAAATGTAAATTCAAAGTGGTGGCGTACTGAAGAGTGGCACCAAGTTCAGTGGTGCAAACCTTGAACCTACAAGCTCTAAAAATGAGCATACATTATCGGTACAACACACAGTCACACAAGAAATATTCTAGCCTATTCAGTACGAAATGCAATGCGTTACTAGGCACAAATACCATTATTCACATTAGAACCGCGCAAATGTTGGCATTGCTCAGTTTTCACTATGCTGAATCAAATACATTGGATTTACAGCATACACTATGTTTCACTGGAAAATATGTTTGAGATATATATATTATAAATATTATATATAAAACATATATATTTTATATATTTTTATATATATTAAAAAATTAGTACAAGGCTACATTTCTTAGATTTAGGTGCAGCATGTAGCAAAAAGTTTCAGCTTGTGTTTTTACATACCTCTTTTGATGTTCTACTCGCTGGCCCAGTTCGACTTCTAGAAGAAGAAAGAAAGATGATCAGAACTTAAAATAAAGCACTCGTAACCAACATAAAGCAGGGAAAACAGTTTATAAAACCTGAACATCAAAACATTGTGTACTGGTAGTCTTATGAATACGGAAATTTATTTCTATACATAAAGTGTGCTCTCCTGGTGCATTCAGTGCAACTGAAATAAAACCCAAAATCCCATTCCTTCTTTGCCCCCAATGACTCTAAGGTACAGAATACAGCAGTGCAAGAAGAAGTCCTCACATATTTTCTTTCTGCTCTCTAAGTACCAAAACTGTGAAGACTGTGCTACATTTTTCTGTTCTTAAATAGTCAGCCATCCAAATACGAAGGCACTTTCAGGCAATCTGTATAGCCCCACTACCACAAATAGGTACCAGATAGAGCACTTTGGTTTCTACACTCCTCTGACAAAACGAGAACAGTTGTCTGTAGAAAAGTGTTTCTTGGTGGAAGCCCAAGCACTGTGTTCAGGTACCTACCATACTTAGCCTAAAGTGACTACAAATAGCAGTAGAAACATCACCTGAAAGCAGTTCCTAGGATTTTCTGAGATCGAGGAGGCCTGTGTTAAAAAAATAAGAAAAAAAGTCTTGATTACCAGAACTTCCTTTAAGATCGTCTTGAACATGCTACAATATTTTAGGGAACACTTATGACACACAAGCCCTTGCCGAGATTCCACATACTCATTGGTCTGTACCTGCATGCTACTCATGAATCAAACATGCAACCGCCCATCTAGTTAACAAACAATTCATACCTCATCCAAAGCGTCCCACGAGCAGAGGCAACCCAAAGGCTGCTGTGCAAGTCCTGCACAAATAGAAAGGCTCATACTTCCTGACACTGCTACACCACCACCAGGCTCGCAAGTACAGCCACGTACCTCCTGAAGATGAGGAAGCGCGAGGAAAAGCTTTAGATTACCACACCATGGTTTCTTCATCCACTTGCCTTGAGGAAGATACTACAAGGTGACTAACACATTCCTGAAGGCCTCTCCACCATGACAGCATGCATTCACCATTCCCAAACATTAACAGCTCTACCAGTTGTTTCCACAATGGTTCCAGCTGAAGGAATAGAAAGCTGACCTGCCTGATCCATTTGCAACTTTAGCAGAGCAGCGGCATTCATCCCTTATCCCCACGTGCAGGTGCTTCTTGGATCTTTGATGCTAGTGGCACCTAGCCTCTCATTTTAGGGCAGCATTCCAACACCAGGAGAGGGCGTCATCCAACCAGAAATGGAGGCTATATTGACAAGACAGCACTAAGCATCCCGATCTAAATTAACCCCCAAACAAGGCCATGCTTAGCAGCACAGTGCTGTGGCATCCAGAAACTCTTGGCAGTGCCTGAAAGCACTAATATGCCCAAAGCTTACAGGAGAGCCACATAAATTCAGGGGGGTTTGCTTGCAGATGCTTCATGGGTACTAAGATGCTGCTGTACTGTTTGTTTGAGACACGCTGAAACTTGCCGGTATACTTTATTTATTGAGAACTAACATTAGAAAGACACGGCATAACCACAAGTCAATAATATCTACTAATGGTGGAGGAGAGGTCTGTCTTGAAGAAGGCTGGAAAACATGACCATTCAAACCATGCTGATGCAGCTGATACAGAACTGGACTGGACGAATACATCGATGACAGCAACAATGCTGTAGTCAGGCTTACATTTGAATATCTGCAATTGTAATCAGATTCTCTGTCCTCCATAAATCTGAGGAATACAGCAGTAATACCTGGAGCACAGAGAGCAGCTTAGGGTGAAATCAAACTTAGAAAGGTAACTACCAACATTTGGGAATGTGCCCAACTGCTTTCTGAGCTTCAGGCTTGGAAAAGATCAACTGCTCCTTCACCGTCCTGGCACAAAAGGCAATATGCTTTAGGACGTTGCTCTTTTTCTCTTGCCCGACACAGGCATTGTCTTTAGGAAACTAATAGGAATCACTTAAGAATGAAACTTCTTGTTCGCACGGTTTGCCAGCTGGCCACTCTCAGTCTTTCCTCTGGAGACAGCATGCAGCCCCGCCACCCCCACCCCTCTGGGGTGTAAGAATACCCTGCCCCCCCGCCCCCAAACAAAGGAAGCAGTCAAACACTGGGACTCGGACTGCTGGCAGATGGGAACCAATTACCAGTTCACACTGCAATGTGTCTCTCCGTTTACTCTAAAAGCAATACAAGCAAAAGCATGAAATAAGGAATCTCTCTGCATAGAGGAAACAGGATGGAGAACTTGACTCTCAGAAAAACCAACCCCAAGAACAAACCCAATTCAAACGTCTGAACAGCTACCACTGTTGGACTTTGAATGCCACGTCCCAGCGGGCTGAAAAATCTAAGTCTGCTTTGGGACAGATACATTCAAATCTGCCCTGTCACAACACAATTTAACAGCAGCTTTAACAAGAAAGAGACAACCGGAATGCCTCCGTAAACCAACAGCCACAAAGAAGGTGAACACACTGAAACCCCTCCCAAAGAACACAACGCGTTATGGCTACTTACCCAAGGTCTGTCTTGCCGGTAGCTTTAACTCCTCTAACAGGGACTCTCCTAACAGTTACCGATGAGTGCCTTGGAATCAGGGCATTGTCATCTGTGTATTCTGAAAACAACATCAATACAGAGAAAGCATCAGTCAGTTCGTAAGAGTGATATTAATATGTCATGACATAGCACTTCAGGGAACCCTTTACGGATAGAAAAGCAACATTTTACACACAGCGTCATGCTTTTATCATGTCCACACACTCACGGTACCTTTCCAGAAATCTTCAGGTCTGATAGTCAAACACAAGCAGCAAAATCTTTTCCATTTGTTTTGAATCGTTTCAATGCCAACAGCAAAATGGTCTCTAAAGTCACTAAAGCAGAGTCTGCTAAAACATGAGGCTCTTTCCTGATCTAACTTTCATTGCTTTTGCTCCTGTTAGCTTACAAAACCCTAGAACATGTCTCTATAATAGCGAGCACGGAAGAGGACACCCCCACCCCGCCTCCCACCTTTTAAAACACATCCCAACCATCCATTTTGCCTTCCCACCATCTTCAAAAAGAGTCCACCATCTCTTTTTTTTCCCCCCAGTGATGTGTAAAATCCTGTTTACTTTTAGCTTCTATTAGCATTGCTTCTATTACGAGATTTCCGTGATCACGCGGCTCGGAAAACTCTGAACAAGTTGGCCATCTTCACTCAAGGTTCACTGAAGGGTCTTTCCAAGATCATGCCAACACTTAGTCAGGACTCCTGCACAAAGTTATAAAACCCACTACCATATCTCCACAGGGAGGATCTCCAAGAACCCCCTTTAGGCAGGACATCCAGGCCTAGTTCTTTCCTTCATCTTCTGAAGGTGACTTTAAACACGTAGATGCTGTTCAATAAAAACGGAAAGTCACGGTTATGTATAAAACCCCAAAATCTGGCATACACATAAATGACACCGAAATGTATTCCTTAGCTTTGCTCTGACAACCGCTGGGGGATTTTTGCATTTTCACGGGGAAAACACCCTTACAAAAGTTCCAGTAAGCATCTGTGTCACAACCTGTACGTCTGCCTCTACCTGCATGTCTGTCTCTACTGCTGTATATGACACGCGATCCCGTAACACCTCCAAGACCCCTAACACCGTGCTGTTAAGTCTGCTCACAGATACTCTCCTGAACCTACTTTACCTATCTGTAGGTAAACAGCGTGTTTAGGTCCAACCACTTGAAAGGCTGGGGCCAAAGTTACAGTTACCGCAGCAGGCATGTTATTCTGTTTAAGTTTTAATACATCAAACAGGGAGAGGAAAAAATCCTATGAGTACACATTGTAACGACAAGACTGTTGTGGGAATGTCACAGAACCACAGGAAAAAAGAAAAAAAACCCCAACCGATAAAATTTGAATGTTTAAGGAATGGAGATGGTTTCCAAGTCTTTGTATTTCTGACAAGTCATATTCCAAAGTCTTTAATCACATGCAAGCTTTGCCAGACGGTAGATTACCAAACTGAAACAGCACACTAAGTAATACAAAACCATTACCGTCTCTGAGAATCAAGCACCATTTCTCAGATTCAAAAGAACTTAGGGTTTCTCTAAGAACATTTCTAGGTATATTCACCATAACTGATCTGCCATAAAACTTCAGTACTGCCCTGACACCGTTTAACACGCAGTACCACGACAAAAATGCACCGTTTGAAAGAAATGAAGAAATGATGCTCAATAGCATCTGAATGAATGTGTAGCATGGTGCAGCAAAGAAGCTGTATTAGCAAGAAATGCCAAGTATACTTTAGACAGAACACTCGTCTACAAGATGGCTTTCCAGGGTCTGCATAGATTCTCACTCACAGATACACTCTTGATCCAAAACGTTGCTACTGAGCAGTTTCTGCGGCAGCCAAGCACCGCTTTTCCAATGCGGTGGAGTAAAAGTAGCTGAAGACAAATTTCAGTCACCAAACCCACTTTTTTTTCCCCTTTAAATTAGCCACCCACTCCTTTTCTATCACGTTCAGCCTTCTCTGCCGGCTTTCAAAGAAATCTGGCAGGTCTGTGATGACAAGGCATTGTCCCACATTCCCTTATCGTTTTAGCTAGAAGGGTTCCCAGAAACCAAACCCCTTCCACGCGCGGTGTCGCACACGGACCCATACGCTGCTGTGCCTGGCTGCGCACACAGCCCTGACGGCAGCTGCCAGCGCACAACCACGGAAGAGCAGCTCTGAGGCCCCAGCACAAGTCACCGCTGCCGGCCGTGGCCCAACCGCCTCACTGGCCGCCTGCGCCATCGCCAGCCGGCCGGTCCCCGGTCCCCGCGCCCGCCGCCCCCACGCACCTTCCATGGTCTGGGCGTTGGTGACCTGCAGGTCGCAGTGGGTCGCCTTCAGCCTCTCGCGGCCCATGATCTGGCGCCTGAGGTCGCGCAGGGAGATGTGGGGGCCGTGAAAGGTGACCACATCGGAGTTCAGCCTGGAGGAGAACTTGTAGTGGACACACGACATGGCCGGGGCCAGGCGGTGCCCGCTCCGCGATGGCACCTCACGCAGCAGCTGGCCTCGCGGCCCCCACAGCAGGTCAGGGCCCACCGAGGGGCTGGGGCCAGCAGCGCGGGCTGAGCCCGCCGGCTCCTCCTCGCAGCCCCGGTGGGAGGACGATGGGGACAGGCCCTGGCTCGGCCTCCGCTCCCTCCTCGCACCAGCGCTGCCAGGCCAAGCTGCTCGCTATGGCAACCCAGGCGGCTCCGCATTGTGACAGAGGGGCTCAGGGGGCCACTCAGCGCCCCTGGGGGAGGGGCCTTCATCAGCCCCGCCTGGGCCGCCGGTGTCCCTGCTGTCCCCCAGCCTGTCACCGCCCCGTGCCCTGTCACCCCCCAGGCTGTCACGGCCTGCTGTCCCCTCCTGTCACCACGCAGGCTGTCACGGCCTGCTGTCCCCTCCTGTCACCCTCGACGCTGCCACTGCCTGCTGTCCCCTCCTGTCACCACGCAGGCTGTCATGGCCTGCTGTCCCCTCCTGTCACCCCCAGGCTGTCCCAATCTGCTGTCCCCTCCTGTCATCCCCAGGTTTTCACGGCCTGCTGTCCCCTCCTGTCACCTCCCAGGCTGTCATGGCCTGCTGTCCCCTCCTGTCACCACCCAGGCTGTCACTGCCTGCTGTCCCCTCCGGTAACCCCCAGGCCTGTCCCTGCCTACTGTCCCCTCTGGTCACACTCCACACTGCCACTGCCTGCTGTCCCCTCCTGTCATCCCCAGGCTGTCACTACCTGGTGACATAAGCTACATAAGATAAATAAGAGAAAAGAAAAAAACCAAAACGAAAACCTGCTTAGGTGAACACCAAAACACCCATGACTTTCTCAGACTCTTCACTACCCCACATGTGAGTCAAGGGACAGGATCTCCCAAAGGCTCTTTTGCAGGCACTTCCTGAAGACACCCCCACCCCCCACCCCACCCTGCTTTTCTACAAGTGCACAAAGAGGTGAAGAAGAGTTTCATGTTTAAGTTAAAGGAGGCAGTTTCTGAAATTAGCTTAGGTGAAAAAACCAAGGTGGTGTACTCATGGATTTTCTCCTCTGCAAAGCCATGAAGAAAACATGAACCGCAGTCCCCAAAGGCAAAGGAGCAAACTGAGGGAGAGCAGCTCATCGGCGCCTTTCAGAGCTTCAGCAGTCTGGGGAAATGGGAAAAAAAACCCATACAAAGAGAAACAGCAGCCAAGAAGCACTTTTATAAAATGCATATTGGGGCCTGTTCCAGACCTCAGAATGACTTTCAATATTGCTTTGCATGACTATTAGACCAAGGCCTAAAGTGGAGTGATAGCTTCTGCTTGCCGGGGCATGAGAAGATCACTCAAATGAGCGACACAGTAACAAGTAAACACCAAAGGCAACAGCGGAGCTTACCATTTCCCTCCACTGGCGACCAGCTGTGCAGTAAACCAGCCTAACCAGCCTCCCTAAGGATGGCTCTAAAGTCGCTGAAAAGGAAAAAAAGAAGGTAAGTTCCTAGCCTGGAATGCAAAGGCACCATCTTGGCTCCCAGGCAGGTGGCACTGATGGCCCAGCAGGGTCATGTCCCCACGTTCCAGGAAAGATAAAAAAAGTGCAGGACGTGTTTGTGGGGTGGGTTTGATGCATCCTTTCCGTTTGGTGAAAGCCTGAGGAAGGATGTACCCCACGGTGGGACCGGTGGCACTTTAGACCTGAGGTTAAAAAAGTGCTGCACATCAGTGACACTGCCCAAGCTGCTTTCACCACCAAACAATAAAAGATTTGCTTTCTGCAGTATGGTGGGAATGATGCCATAAAGTCGGTCAGGGAGAGAAACCCTCTAAGCCTTGCTTGCAAGTTTCAGAAGGCAGGCATTCTTTATGGCAGTGCTGGGAGCACGGGGGAATGTTTCCTCTGAGCGTGCTCACCCAGTTACTCGAGGGCACGCACTATGGACAGCAGAGCACTTGCACACTCATAGCGCATTACACATGCATTTTCAGTCAGGCACGGGATGGGTTACAAGTTTCTTGCTTTAATACAAATGAGCACACACCCTCAGACAGCACTGCTGAGGTTTTTTACTAGCTCCCCGTGCTCCCCAAGCGGGGCCTTGCCCTCTCTCGGGGGGGTATCTGAGTCAGAGGTCGCGATCTCCCCCCACAACAATTACCTCTGCCCGACTTCCAACCAACATTCTGCGGATCGCAGCACTCTATCGGCTTGTCTCCTCCTGTGGCCACAACGTCCTCACCCAGAGGCTCTTTCTGCATCACTGAAGAGAACGGAGATCTTTTCCCCATCCATTCTTTGTTCCCCATCCTTCCCAAGGCTGACTCCCTGGATGAGAGGTCCCTTAATTTGTCACTTCTAACAGCTTTAGAGAGTCAGCTTGGCCTAACCTTTGTGCGCAGGTGTGTTTAACGTAGAGCTAAACACACCAAATCAGTGTGGTAACTGGGGAGCTCAGACATCTTGTCCCTTTGCCGAGCCAGCAGCCTTCCCTTAACAGAATCCCTGGACATAAACGTATATACAGTGGAATCTATACGGTGGCATCAAACGTCCGCCCAGACACCACATCCGTCCCTAAAATCCTTCCCCCCAAACAACCCTGAAAGACTTCCCTTGACCCCCTCCTCCACCCTGGCTGTTCCTGAAATCATCCCCCACCTCCACCTCCCCGCCCTGTCCCTAAAACCTTTTCCCCCAGACCCTGGTCCAGCCCTCCCCCACCCTCGGCCCGTCCCTAAAATCCTTCCCCCAACCCCCCGGTTCTTCCCTAAAGGCCTCCATTAACCCCCCGTCCGTCCCTAAAACCCTTCCCCCAGGCCCCCCAATCTGTTCTCTAAATAACACACACACCCTCAACCCCCCCACGCCCCCACCCCCGGTTTATCAATACACACACACCCACCTCCCCCCAACCCCCACCCCCCCCACACCCACTCCCACAAACACACATCCTTGCCCCACCCCCACACACCCCGCTCCATCCCTAAACACCTTCATCCATTCCCACCCGTCCGTCCCTAAACCCCTTCCCCCCCGCCCCCTCCCCTGCCCCCGTCCCTCTGTCCCTGGCACGGCCCAACTGCCCAGCACCACCAGACCACTCTGCCCCAAACACCGTAAGGCAATGGTTCCCACCTGCCAATAGCAAGTCGAGGAACATTTTTTCTTCTTAAATAGAGAGAGTTTTACTTCACACGATGCCGACTACGCCAAATTATGTTTTGCTGACTGACTGGATACACAGCAAAGCTGAACTCTACATCAAATATAATCAAATCTATCAAATCTATCAAATGATGGAATATATCAAAGGCAGTTTCTTGTATTACAATAAAAGAAAATAGCATGCAATATGATAAAAGGAACCAGTAGCAGTTACTGTGAGCAATATGATAAAAGAGCAACAGAAGCGAAGCATCCAATTGTTATTCCAAAGTGTTAACATGCCTAAGGAAAGGAGACATCACCAATTCCCACCCCAATTCCCTTCGGCTGGGAGCCCCCTTGCAGCTGGTGCCAGGAGTCTCTCGGGAACTGGGAAATTCCCCTGGAGAAGGTGCCAGGAAGGAATTCTCTTGTTGCTTCTCACCCTGCCCTGGCAGCCATGTGAGGCACAGCGCAAGGGTTCTGCTCCCTGCTTTCTGTGGTGAGAAAACTGACCTCTCACATTTGCAATCATGCAGAGCCGAAAAAACCCTCACTATTGGTAAGTGCAGCACAGTTCCTCTGGAGAAGATGCCAGAAAGGAATTCTCTTGCTGCTTCTCACCCTGCCCTGGCAGCCATGTGAGGCACAGCACAAATGTTCTGCTCCCTAATTTCTGTGGTGAGAAAATTAACCCCTCACATTTTCAATCATACAGAGCCAAAAAAAGCCTCACCTTGACAAGTGCAGCACGGCTCCCCTGGAGAAGTGACAGGAAGGAATTCTCTTGCTGTTTCTCACCCTGCCCTGGCAGCCATGTGAGGCACAGCACAAAAGTGCTACTCCCTGCTTTCTAAAGTTAGCTAAATTGATCGTTCACAGTTGTACTCATGTTGAGACAAGACTTTCTTACTCAAAAGCAAAACCCAAGAAACCACGTACCCCTGGGAACCCCCTTGTCCTTCCGTGTGGCTGGTGACTTCCCATGGCTCTTCCACAAGGCAGGACAGATAACCACGAATTTGGAAGCCCACGTTAGTTCAAGTACACTTAGTCCTCTGACAGTCACTACTTATGGGCCAGCGGTCCTCTCACCCCTCCACAGATCTGCCTGTTAGTCCTCTAGCAGTCATTCTCCATGGAGGGACCACAAGTCCTCCACACCTACCTACCAACTCACCAGAAATGAGTCAGACCACGCCAGAAGTGACACTGCCTGACCTGCAGGAGATCTATTAGGCCAGTAACGATGGTTTCAAGACTGAAAAGCCCACCACCATCCACCAGCACAGCAGAAAAACAACCAGAAGAAACATCATACACAAACCAAAGGCACCCATCCAAACCCCACAAAGGCAAAATAGCTGAAAAAAGGCACTCTCCGCAAAAAAAAACCCACCACACAGATCACAAGATAAGATAAAAATGCCATAACCCCAGGAACACAGGGCCAACAAACACAGATTCTGTCCATAACAGTAACACACTTTGACACTAACTCGCTTGACCTCTGACATACTTGACCTTGTTGCCCCCAAACCACAGCACATCGTAGCCCTAAGGCAACACAAAACGGAGCACAAAGTCCCTGAAGATCTCCGCCAGGGCAAAAGCAAAGCACAGAGCCACACAGGAGGGGGGGTTGGAAGGGACCCGTGGAGGTCCTCTGGGCCAAGCCCTCTGCTCCAGCACGCTCGCCTCGAGCAGGTTGCTGAGAACTGTGTGCCCTTGGCCTTTGAAGATCTCCAAGGACAGAGACTGCACAACCTCCTTGGGCAACCTCTGCCAGCATTTGATCGCCCCGAGGGGGAAAATTTGCCATTTCTATCTCTCCTTTCACTGTACCACATTCCAGAACAGCCATGAGTTGACAAGCTCAGGCTTGAAACCAAGTGCTGTGGCTGGCCTGAAATTCTGTCCCCCTTTTTTTCATCCACTAGTAGCTAAAGGAGGACAAAGAAGGATTTCTTTCAAAGGAGAACTTCTCTTTTCCTCTGTCCTTCTTCTCTACCAGTGATCTGGATTCTGAGTGCTGTGCCACTGTCCTAATGGCTGGGATAGGGATACTTCTTGTAGGACAGGGAGGAGGTGACAGTGGAGATGATCAGGCTGGGGAAGCTGAAGGAAAACGCAAGCAACTGGAGTTGCCTGGAGCAAGAGTGGCCAGCTTCCGAGCTAGGTCACCTCGTGTCCTCAGCTCCTATGCAGGAGCTGAACCACACACATGGACTGCAAAGCAGTGTGACCCATAGAAAAAAGTTTGCTTGGCTCGGGATCGCCCAGGGGCATTTAACTGCAATTCCGCCCTTGTCAGCAGGAAGGAAACATGCCCTGCAAGCACACACTGAGGCACGACACCTTGCCCGGGGCTAAAGGGTACCTCAGGAGACCTACATGGGACCCCCCAGCACCTGGATTGCTGGCTGGAGGATGGGTAGGTCAAAGGACCCTGATGGGAGCCCTGCAGGCTCTCATACATTGGACCAACGGGCACCTTCCCTTGTCATACAGAGCATCCTCTCGGATGCTCTGGACAGTTTCTGGTAGATCTCTGGAGAAGAGCTTCTCCCCAGGCCTCTCCCATGGGCTTGCTCACCCCCGGAGCCCTTCCCAAGCACAGCCCCAGCAGGTGGATGCAGCCGGCGTTGCAGGGAAGAACAAGCAGCAGGCACCACAGTCAGCACTGTGGGAAAGCTGGGACCCCAGACACCCACCCAGGCTCTCCAATCCCAGCCTGGCCCACAAGAGTGCCTTTATCTCCCTTTCCCAGAAGTGCTGAATTCCCCTTCCAGCATTAGCCACTGGACCCACGCTGCTTCTTGCTGCACTGTACAACAGCCACAAGAGAATTTGCTAGATGTCTCTGATTTCCTGCATTTTTCCTGAACAGGGCGGGTGTGTAACTCTCTGAATCGCTTCTATTTGAAGCAAGGCATTGCTTAGGGTCAACAGTGAAACGAGACACGGGCCATCAAAAGCTGACTACCTTTCCCCTTCTTTGCCATGGTCACGGCCTACCCCACAGACTCGCCCCTGGCCGTGTCGGCCACCGGCTGGGTGAAGGTCATGGCTAACCGGGCAGGGGCTCCTGTGTGGCGCTCATCCAGCCCTGATTGCCAAGGGTGAAGCCTTAGCACCCAGGTGGGATAAAGCCTTCCCAAGCAAGGGTGGTGCTCCAGGGGCACCACAATTCCTGCCGAAGCTCACCACACATTTCATTTCCCTGTGGCGCCTGGCAGGACACGAGCGGCTCTTGACTGCTGCTAGTCCCCCCGTCTTTTGGTAAAAATGGAAGTTTTTCCTCCTGCTGGGCCTGCTCCAGTTCCAGCGCCTTGGGGCCTGAGGCCTGGCACGGCCTGTGTGCCAGAGGCCTTCCGACCGCTAGGCCGGCCTCCACCAAGAGGAGTCTGCCTCAGGCCACAACGGTCACCTCTAGGAAAAACGG
The DNA here is from genome assembly GCF_023634155.1 of Falco peregrinus. NCBI lineage: Eukaryota > Metazoa > Chordata > Aves > Falconiformes > Falconidae > Falco > Falco peregrinus. Next base: position 1,105,003 of record NC_073734.1, on the reverse strand, counting down.
CTTCTTTTATCGAGCAGGGCCCTGTCCAAACCCCAGGGCAAAGCGCTGGCCGCAGGCGCAGGGAGGTGGCCCTTGCCCCCTGCCCTGTCCTGCGCGGGGCTCCCCGGGGCGAGGCAGGCCCGGCCATACTGGAGAGGGCCCCAGCCCCGCCCCGCAGGCCCCGCCCACTTTCCGTTGGGCTCAGACCGTTGGTCACGGGGAGCCCACGGCCACCACAGGCAGCAGGGCAGAGCCGTGCTGGCACGCAGCGGCGCTGGCAGGAGGCAGCCTCTGGCCCAGCAGCGCTGCCACAGCACCAGCACCCCGCTTCCCAGCCTCGCCGTCGCCGGCTGGGCCCCCTCCTCGCTGCACGGCCAGGGCCCTCCTCTCCCGGGCAGGATGGGCCAGGCCAGCTGCTGCTGCGGCTCCAGGTGGGCTCCCCCCGGGCTCGGGGACACGCGGGCACAGCTGGGCCACGCAGCACTGGCGTTGCTCATGCCCGCCGCTCTCTGCTCTGCAGGGAGGCTCTCAGCGACGCCGAGCCGGTGCTGAGCGCGGACGTGCGGCTGACCCGGGGCCGCAAGAGGAGCGAGAGGCGCCTTCTGCTCCTCCACGAGGAACTGGTGGTCGCCAAGTTGCGGTAAGACCCTCAGAGCCCAGATCCTTGCCCCCAGCCCCGGCCCAGGGACACCCTGGCACCAGCCCCAGGCCCCGGCCCCTCGGTGCTGGAGGCACCAATGTCCGTCCCAAGGGCAGGTGGGGGACAGGGCTCTGCGCGTGGGGACCCAGCCCAAGGAGCCCCCCTCCAGCTCAGTGCCCGCCTCTGCTCTCTGCAGACATGGCACCAGCCTGCGCCCACAGCTCCGCCTGGCGCTGGACCAGCTGTGGGTGCTCAGCAGCGGGAAGGAGGCTGCGGGGCAGGATGGACAGGAGGAGGAGGAAGGCACCGATGAGGACAGCACCTCTGTCATCCTCGCCTGGCCCACCGGCTCCTGCATCGCCACTTTTGGGTGAGTCGTGGTCGGGCAGCAGAGGTTCCCAGCCGTGCCCACGCCATTCCATGAACACAGGCCTCTGCCTTGCGTGCAGAGCTGGGCAGGGAGCAGGCAGCCCGGTGGCAGGGAGGGAGGGATGGGGGATGTTTCCCCATCCTGCATCCCCTGGTCACCTTTTGGTCCCCAGAAGGGAAGGGCAAATGCAGCCGCTCAGGCAGGACAGAGCGACCCAGGGCTTGGACAGCGCCTCTGTCCTGCCCCACAGCACAGGGCTGTGCAGGCACCCACCTTTGCCCAGGGCTGGGGGCAGCAGGGCCTGACGCTCTCTCTCCTCTCTATCTGCAGATCCCAGGCACTGAAGGAGCTGTGGGTGGCCACGCTGCTGGGGTAAGCCGGGGGGATGCTCCAGGAGAAGCTGGATGGACGGGGGAACACAGCCCCCAGCTGGGGAAGGTGCCCCCGTGGCTGGAGCAGCTCTCGGGCACAGCTGCCTGACAAGAGACAAGAGACGGCTTGGGGCTCACCCAGCTCTCTCCCTCTCCCTTCCCGGTGCACAGGACACCAGAAGGACGCACGGGAGCCCGCGTCACCCATCTGACATCCATCAAGCTCCTGGAGAAGGAGCTGAGCCGCCGCCACGCCGTGAGTATCTCTCTGCTCTGGGCCCTGTCCCCAAGCACTGCTCCTGCAGCCGAGCAGCAGAGCCATGGCTGCTCACCTTCTTCCCCTCCTTCTCTCCTGCCCAGTGGAGGACACTGTGCGCCAGGAGCCTGGAGAGGCTGATGGAGGCACAGGCAGAGGTGAGAATGGCTGCCTTGCACCTGCCTCTGGCTGCGCCGGGATGCGCAGGGACTGGGGTGAGCTTGTGCGGGAGGGACAGAGGGTCTGATGGTGCCACTCAGGGAGCAGAGAGTTTTGGGAAGCCAGGAGCACGCCAGCACGTTCTGACTGGTGACACTGGGAGGAACCCTGCCACATGGGGAAGAGAGCCCGGGAGGGCAGAGGGTCCCAGCTCTGCCACGCTCAGGCTGCTGGTGGCCCTTTCTGCTGCGGGGCTGCTCTCCAAGCACAGCCCGATTCTTGGTTCTTGCAGGCTCATCCCAAGCAAGGGCCTGCGACGGCCCCATCTGCAAACGCAGGGGGACTTTGCCCCGCACCAGGTGAGTTTGGGAAAGCAAGGCAACCTCCTGCAATGCTGTGCTCACTTGTCCCGAGTGTCGCCATGCAGGTTGGGCAGCCCACGGAAGGATGTCACCTGGACGGACAAGGACAACTGCTGGGCAGTGCCTGCTGGATATGCTTCTGCGGGGACACGGAGCCTCTGCTGCTGCCCGCAGCTTGCAGGAGGGCAGGGCGAAGGCTGGCACAGGCTGACCCCGTGGCACGATGGCTCTCAAGAGCCTCTAAGTCAACACCTCCGAGCCACAGCCGCGGTTCCAGCTGCTGCCTCCCTGCCCATCCTGCCGCACCACACAGCACCGTGCTGCCGGCAGGGCAGCGCAGGGCAGGGCAGGCGCTGGGACCGCTGGCCTGGGGTCTCCATTGGTGGTGTCTTACTCTGTTTTCCTCTGCAGCAGGAGGGAGCAGCAGCGGGAGCAGCACCAGCAGGAGGAGGATGGGGCTGCCCTGGCCCTTTGCCCTGCGGCGCACCCCGGCCGCTGCCCAGGCGCCAGGGCAGGCGGGCTCCAGCTGCAGCAGGGCGCTCTTTGGGCAGCCCCTGGCAGCCCTCTGTGGGGAGGACAACATGCTGCCCCGGCCCATCCAGGTAAGCCAGCCTGGACAGACGGGGTCCCCAGCCCTCCCTCCGGCTGCTCTGGAGAGGGCCTGCGTGTCCCCAGCAGCTGCGGGGACAGGGCACTGGGCTCTGCACCCCCAGAACCTGCTTCTGGTCCCAGACCCTTTGTGGCGCTTAGGCAACCACGTCTGGGGCAGAGCTCTGGTCCTTGCCACCGCTTGGTTCTTCAGCCAAGCAAGTGGCCTCCTGCCTCTCCTGCAGGAGCTGCTGGCTGTCCTGCACCAGCAAGGACCAGCAACGGAGGGGATATTCCGAAGAGCTGCCGGTGGGACAGAACTTCGGCAGCTGCGCGAGGCCCTGGACCGCGGCAAGGACATCGATGTAGGAAGCCAGCCTGCGCTGCTGCTGGCCGTCATCTTGAAGGTGAGCACTTCTGACCTGCAGCTGGAGGAGCTCCTGGCTGGCCTGCAGCGTTCAAAGGCTCACCTGCAGCCCTTGGCATTGCAGGACTTCCTGCGAAGCATCCCCACCAAGCTCCTCGTCGTCGACCTCTACGAGGACTGGATGGCAGCCATGGAGAGGGCCAGCAAGCAGGCCAAGGTGGAGGAGCTGAAAGCGTAAGTGTGGGCAGCAGCCTGCCTGGTGAGCAGGGACCGGGAGAGTTCTGGGACCTGCCTGCAAAGGCACGGGCTCCTCAGAAAGCTGTCTTTTCGGGCAGCTGCAAAGCTGTGCAACACGGCCGCTGGCTCCCACCCGCCTGGGGCCAGCTGCGGGGACGGCTGTGGGCACCCTCTGCTTCATCAGCCTTGTCTTCCTCTTCCCTCAGGGTGGCCAACAAGTTGCCTGCGGCCAACCTCCTCCTCCTGAAGCGGCTGATGGCCCTGCTGCAGCACATCGGCCACAACGCAGCCACCAGCAGAATGAGCTGCAGCAACCTGGCCATCTGCGTCGGGCCCAACCTGCTGAGCCCACCCAACGAGGACCTGCTCCCGCTGCAGGCCATGCTGGCGGTGACCGAGAAGGTACGCCCTACCCAGCAGCCAGTGCTGCCTTCCCGGCCCATCGGAGCTTGGCTGTTGCGAGGTCCCTGGCTGCCTCCTCCCTTGGGCCAGTGCTGGTGGGCTGGGTGCCTGGAAGAGCAACCCCCAGCCGCAGCCGCCTGCGCAGGCGAAGGGTCAGCAGTGGGAAAGGCTGCTTGACACGTCTGCAGGCACCTGGCTTGAGACCAAGGCTTTGATGTCTGCAGGTGAACGTGCTGGTGGAGTTCCTCATTGAAAACTGCGGGGACATCTTTGGGGAGGAGGTGGCCGGCCTCTCCCCTCCATCAGCCGAGGAGGTGCCAGCACCCATGGACAGGGGCACAGGTAGGAGGCGGGACTGAGGCTTGTCACAGACACTGGGGCTTGGGATGCCAGAAACCTCGACGCTGACGAGACAAGTGGTGTAGGGCTCGGCTGGGCTTTGCTTAGGTGTTCTTGACTTCCAAGAAGTCGCGCTGCTGCACGTGCTTTTGCTTTCCAGAGCTGCGGTGCGAAGAGCAAAGTGGCCCTGCAGGCACAGCAGAGACCCAGCGTCCGGCAAAAGCCTTTCTGGATGCAGCCGCCTCTGTGCTGGACATCGACAGCGGAGCTGGGGGAGACACAGGGGCAGGGCCCAAAGCGGCAGAGGTACGGCAGCTCCACAGACGCTGGGGCAACATGTCTCAGGTGGGACAGTAATTTCCCAGGAGGCCAAGCAGCCGCTGGGCCTCCTCCTGGCAGCCGCTCTCTTGTGCCTTTGGGGTTCCTCCTCTCCCCCCAGAGTGGTGCGTGCTAAGGAAAACTGGAAAGGCTGTTTCTGGAATGCACTTCATTAAGTGTGATCTGCTTCATCAAATAAAACATACCTACAAAATACCCACAAAAGGACAGAAAGGAGTAGCTGCCACCTTGAGAGGGCTTTTGCTCAAATCCTACTCCGTCGCAGCTTCATCAAGTCTAGGCTGCGTTGCCTGGACTGTGCAAAATGTGCACGATGCAAACCAGCATCTCCTCTGTAGAGCTCATACAGCAATTTGGCAGTCAGGCCCTCACTACCCCAGGCTGTCACTTGCCACCCGTTACCTCCCAAGTTTCTGGTTTAGGCACCTCCAGATTTGCCTCCAGGCACCCCCGAGGGCACGGCAGAGTCCCTGGCACGCCTGCCACAACTGACCAGCCTGCCCCAGGAAACCAGGTAGGAAGAGCTCCCCTTGCCTGACCTGAGAGCTCGCTGCAGGGGCTTGGGGCTTTCCCCATCTCATCACGCTGTGGGATGGAAAGGTTTGCAGGCTCCCACCAGGAGAAGGAAAAGTCAAGGAAAAGGAAGAGAAAAGAAGCCTGGGCAGAGGAGAGGGACAGCCAAGCACAAATAAAAAGGAGAAGAGAGGAAGCGATTTTGGGGACCCAAACCTGAGAAAATGCAGGAAGCTGCAGCACGTCAGGAAGGCCAGGTGCGTACCACGCGCTGCTGCCCATCTTTCCCAGCCCTGAACACGGCCCTAAGTCAGCCCAGCTGGCTGGCAAGGGCCGGCGAGGGCTGGTGCTGAGCAGGGTTTGGGATGAGTCCCACGGCAGCTCCCCGGGGGCTCCCCGTCGAGCCCTGCTGCGCGGCACAGGGGCACTGTCAGCATCCCTGCGCACGCACAGCTCCCTAGGGACATCACCCCTGGGGAGAAGGCACCGGAGCTGGCCTCGAGTGGAGGCCAGCAAGAGCTGTCCCTTCTGGGCCATGAGGAATTCCTCGGAAACAGCGTCCCCCAAAGAGGGGGGAACCAAATCCTGCCTCTTCCTGCCTCTGGGGGCTTATCAGAGCTTTCTGACTCTGTCGTTGCAGGTGCCGACTGATTTTCACCGGCTGAACAGCTGTGACTCCTGGGCCCCTGCAGCTGCTGTTGACAATAAAAGAATCTTTTCCCTCTCCTGACTGTGTCTGCCATAGGGTCTTGTGGAGTGGGGAGCGCTTGTGCTGGGGTGGACCCTCGGGGAGGAGATTGGGATGGTCCCTTGCCCCAGCACCCTTTCCAGCGGGCATCGGGGCTGAGCTGAGGGGCTTTAGGAGGAAAAGCAAAGCACAGAGCCACACAGGAGGGGGGGTTGGAAGGGACCCGTGGAGGTCCTCTGGGCCAAGCCCTCTGCTCCAGCACGCTCGCCTCGAGCAGGTCGCAGAGAACTGTGTGCCCTTGGCCTTTGAAGATCTCCAAGGACAGAGACTCCACAACCTCCTTGGGCAACCTCTGCCAGCATTTGACCGCCCTGGGGGGAAAAAATTGCCATTTCAGTCTCTCCTTTCACTGTACCACATTCCAGAACAGCCACGACATGACAAGCTCCCTACAGCTCTGGCAAAACCAAACTGGGTGGAAATCAGAAACTGGTACTGCTGTATAAGCAGCACAGCCTTTAAACCCAAACCAAGGGTTTAATTCTAAAGGTCAGCTGTTGGAGCACCATGAGGCTCTGGTGGGACAGCTCTGGAAAGAGTTAAGCCTACGCATCTTCAAAAGTTCTGCTCACCTTGGAAGAGGCCACATATGCAGGGCTAGCGCTGCCCGTACCCTGGAAGGTTAATTTAACCCTAATTTCTAAATAGCACTGCAGATACCATTTGAAGGGCACAGCACTGTCTGCCTCTGTCTCACTAGGAGCAAACACTGACCCGCTGGCTAATTATTCAGCTGCTTTGGGGGGGCGGGGGTGGTGGTGGTGGTGGTAATTTGCAGTAGATTTAAAAACCACCCTCTTGCCAATTCAAGTCTGCTCCGACTTCAGTGAGAGCAGCTGGGGAGAACTGCAGTCAATGCTGACATGCTCTTCAAAGCCTTCACTGCCCCCAGCCTGCACGGTTTGCTCAGAGAGCAACAGAATTGCCCGTCAGCCAGAACAAGGAACAGAATCACTAAAGCAGCATCCCCTCATCGGCACTGTTTTTAAGTTTATCTCCTCCGTGTTTTGCTGTCTCTCCATATGGCTGTTTTGTTATTAAAGGCAGTGTCGCCAAAGGCTTGAGGTAATAAACAATTAAATTAGTAAATGAAAAAAATTGTGTGCTAGAGGGGAGAAGCCAGTATGGGAATGGGAACTGCGTGTTCTGCCCTTGCTTACACCACACCTGACCAAGAGCCTTTATACATTGCCTGAAAAATCAGTTATCTGCAGTGAATCCCAGTGACAAGACAAATAGTTACAGCTTTTTTTCTTTTTTTAAAAAACAAACAAAACTTGGTCTCTTCTGCAAGGTCAGCTCCAGTTGAATGTGACAGCAGCGCATCCCTGGGAACGCCAAAGGGGATCTGCACTGAGCCACCAGGCACCCTCCTGAAGACGACGCAGCTGGCTGTACGACCGCTGCTGGAAACCAGGCAGCAGCGAGCTTCACCTGGAGCACAGGGCTCTGGATCAGGGAGGTCAGGGACCAGGCTGAAGGAGACAGGACCCCGCATTACGACTGTCATGCGAAGAGGAAATCCCAAGGAAGGTCTTCTGCCTCCTCCCTCGTTACAAGGCGCTGGGAAACCATTTGCGCCCTGTGGCAGCACATAACAGACCCAGCACGGGGGTTATGCAGGCAGAAAAAAGCTGCCACTGATTAAGAAAACTTACACCCTAGGCCTGTCTCTTCTTTCCTGATCACAGAGACGTGACATGCAGCTGCCTTCTGTGGTGCCAAGAGATGTCAGCCTTAGCAGCCACATAAAACATCTCCGAGAAGACAGCATGACAAAGAACAAGTAGGAAATGACCTAAGAATGATGCTTTTTCCTTTCTGCAGGGAGAGCAAACACTTCCATCAGTCCATAACAAGCCTTTGGCACTTGTCAATACGGCAAAAATCAGGCACTTAGGGAGGCAGGAAAAGAAGATGACAATGGAGCAAGGAGGAGAAACAGCCACTTTTGTCAGCAGGTTACATCAGCCCCCAGCTAAGCTGCAACAGCTCCTTCATGTTGACTCATTCCTCCAGTCTTTTTTTACCCAAGACAGACACAAATCCTCCCCTTGCTGGATCCAGAGGATTCCCTAACACGCTGGGCTGCCTGGCAGCTGGGAAAGCAATCTGACAGGGAAAAGCACACCCGACAGACACAGGATTTGACAGTGTGAGCACAGGACGACACACTGGTCCCAAGGGTCGCAGATCTGCAGACACCCTGGCAAGCAGGGATAAGCCAACCGAGGACGCAGGTATGCAGTCCCTACACCCCTCTTCCAACCCAAAAAGCCCCGTCTCAACACACAGATTTGGCGGGTTTTTACTTATTTTCTTCTGGTGGCAGAGATACTCCCTCCCTGCTGCTCCCTGCAACTGAGAATAGAACAGACACAACTCACCCAGCAGAGAGGAGAGGGGTACAGGGAAGCTGGTGCCTGAGGGGGACTGCAAGGAATTCCTGAAGTCACTATCCCAAAGTGAAGTTCACCACAAATCATGCTGGCTTGCTCAGGTAATGATCTTGTCTCCCACAAAGCCAGCAGCAAGCTTGCCTTAACAGGAAGAGCAATTATCACTCGAGGGTTAAGAGTACCACCGGGGTGGCAGCACGGCCACCTGCATTACAGCATTTTCCTTTTCTGTTTCAAACAAGACACCAGCCTTTCGTTTGCCCTGTTGCCGCCCCTTAAATTAACCTCATTCAGTTTGTCAAGCTGTCCGTCAGTCTGCATAACATTCCCGATGCAACGCTCCTGTGAAAATTTCAGTCGATAACTCGCCCTTTCAATTGGAGACCATGATCTCTGAGCCTCACAGCCACCGTTTGCAGACTGGCCAACAAATGGGAGACAGGGAAATGACGGCTCACCACCCTGCAGCAACCTCCAAGCAGGAACCAGAGCAGCGGCTTTGGCGCTTTAGAGGACACAAGGCTTGGGTTCAGGGACACGGGGGAATGAAGGATGCCCGTGTCACCCATCAGCTGGGCTAAGGCACAGCCCAGCCTGCTCCGCTCTCAGGTGGACACGTGCGCGTCACCCTGACACCCGACTGCATCTCAGGCTTTATCTCCACAATTATTCAGTCCCCTCTGCTTCCCGTCAAGGAGCTGCCAGGCAGCGTAAGGCAGCCAAGGGCAAAACTTCAACTGGGGCAGCAAAAGAGCGGCAGAGCAGGCAGCTGCTGAGGGCCAGGGCGCAGCTCGGGCACATCTCGCCCACGCCCGCGCTGCTCCCATCAGGCAGCCTCAGCAGCACCGTGCCCGGAGTCTGTCTGAAGAGCCTTTGGTGAAGCGGCTGATGGAGCAGGTTCCCAGGACCTGCCTCCTGGCACGTCTCCATGAGAGCAGCAGCTGCCCTGAAAAGCAGAGATGCTCACCATGGGGGAACTCAGCCCCGTGGAGTCAGCAGGGGGGATCATCACACACACAGAGTCACAGAGCGGCTGGGGCTGGCGAGACCTCTGGAGACCATCTGGTCCAAGCCACTGCTCAAGCAGAGCCCGTCTTTATTGCAGGGAAAGAAACCGTCCCTGAGCCGCCTCGTGTTACTGCTCTAGTGACTGATCAGCCCCAGGACTGGCAGAGATGGCGGTGAAGCACGACAGGCTTTATTGCCCAGTCCCATGGGTTAGGGCCCTGAGGCAACGGAGGGGCAGATGTACCCTGCAAGCCCCCCGGCTACACCGCGAGCTGCCCGGGGAGGAGGGAGGCATTGCACCGGGACAGCAGGACCCGAACAGCTCTGCGGGTCACTGCCTGCGACAGGCATGCAAACCCATCATTTCAACACCAGTACCAGCCATCCCTGGTGGCTTGCTCTCGCCACAGATGGAAAGCGGGTTTTCATGGTGGATTCAAAGAAAGCTGCCCTGGGAATCCCTCCCCCACTTGGAGGTTACTGTTGTCCCCCAAACAGCTGGAAAAGCAGCAAGGAGGAAATTCACCCCCCTCCCCCTTGGCCCAGGAGGCTGAGCCTGGCCTCTCGCACGCTGCCTGATGCTTTACCCGCAGACCCAACCAAGCCCACAGAGCCAGGCCTGGGTGAACCAGCTCCACAAATCCAGCCCACCTAGCGTGGAGCAGAACAAACCTCCTCCCAACCCTGTTTTTAAGCCCCTCACAGATCCCACCTCCAGTGAGCGGCACAGCCCACCCAGCGTCCGCACAGGAGCCCTCCCTGGCTGCACCAGCCCTGCCCCCCCCTGCCAGGGCAGCGACCCAACCGCCTCCTGCCACGCAGCTTGTCAGCTGCAGCCTCCATCAGTTCAACGGCCTTTCCCTGCGGCTGGCCCCCCGAGATGCCCTGCAACGCGACGGAGCCCACACGCTCTGTAGCTACACAACCCTTACCGTTATCTTTTTGTGCAACACCACAGCTGGTTGGGCGCCCAGCAGGTGTGAAACTCACCTCACCACAGGCAGGCTGAGGACAAACTTCACACCCCAGACTCTGTCACAAACAGCAGTCTGACACAAAGCAAACGCAGACCTAATGGGGAAAGCGTCGGGAAATCCATGCCCTTCCAGGAGCAAAGGGCCACAGGGGCCTCTTGATCTCAGAGCTCCAAAGACACGACTCTCCGTTAAATACCGTCCAGAAAACAGAGGGAAAACTTGTAAAGATGATCCAGACTCATTTCTGCACAAACATCTATGCAAGCTGTCTATTTTACTGAGGGGTGCCCCAGCTAAAACTGCCCCCAGAGCCAGGCTCCTCTCGCTGCGTTGGGACGGAATATCTTGCTTTCTCTCCGAGACAGCAATATGGGAACGTTGCATGTAAAAATCAGGCCACAGGCTGCTACAGACCAGTCAATTTTCATTGGGAAATAGCCCCACAGATACTTACCATCTCTACACAGAAGGAAGCAGGGATGACAGCCTGATTGGAGAGGTGGAGAGTTTTGGACGCATCTTGTAGAACTTCAATACTGCTGGAATTTATCTCACTCAGATGCACGTAGACAACCCGTTCTTCTCCAATGCTCACTAAACAGATATTCTGCTCCAGGAAGCAGGTAGGAAAGAAAAAAGAAAAGCAGGGGAAGTTAAAAAATATGAGACAGCTCTAAGTGTCCTCCTCGACTGGGCGATAAGTACGGCTGTTGGAAGTTTTCAGTGTTGCAAGGCTGACACAGAAGGCCTGGGGCAAGTGCAGGCTCGGGAGTGACCCCATCTGAAAGCCACAAGCTCCCGTTCTCAGGGGACAGAGAAACCCTGGGTCCCACGCTCTCCTTTCCAGACCTCCTCCACAGTTAGCTCTCCTTTCTCTGCCTTGTGCCTGCTCCCGCTCCTTCTGCCGCTCAGCCTTGCCCCAAACCTCCCTGACCGCTGCTGCTGCACAGCGACACTTGGACAGTTACTTCTCTGACATTCCCAAAAATGCACCTCTGAAAACCAGCACAAGCCAGAAGCGAAGCAGGCTCTTCAGAGCAGAGATCGTGCAAGTTATGGCCTCTGATGTGTGCTTATGTGTATTCCTGGTATGGCATGAATAACAGGCATTAATTATTCATTACATCATTCAAGTGGTGTTTTTTCTCTTGACAGTCAGAACCAAAAGCTTTCTCCTTGCAGAACTGGCACAGACTACTGGAGGAGGAACACAGATCCCTTTGCTAAACCACCTTCCCACATCATTAAAAACAACGAGAATTTGTCCACTCTTGCGGTGGATTTCACTGGTTCCAAACACCTCAACACTTCAACAGGATCTGAATGCATAGAACTCCCAACACTGACCAGACGCCGTATGATTCACTGGAGGGCACAGAGTACGATTTAACCGAAAAAGAAACCAGCTTCCACGATGTAAAACCTTTAATGATGTCTGGCTCAAGGAAGTGGTATTGACCGCTGTCAGAATCACCAGCCCAACTCAGCCAGAAGCAGCAGCATCCAGAAATGCTCATCCCTTGGCAGGGCACTGCTGCGTGCAACTAAGAGCCAAAAACCTCACCTACCAAGGCTGGGGCCTCCAAAATAAGGAACTGAAGCCATGCACGATGATGCATGTCTGGGCGATGCTGCCCAAAGCTCCCAGGAAGGAGGAGCTGCAGGGAAGAGCTGCGCCTCGCCAGCCAGCTCAGCTTCCCGGTGACAGCGGGACAGCAGCAGCAAAGGCAGGGCAGAGCCCTTTGGGGATGAGCGGAACAACATCTGGAGGATGCCCAGGAGAGCTGCCTTCTGTCAGCCTGTGTACTAACACCACGCATCCTCACCACCAAGGAGAGGGCTTCAGAAACGCTACCCCTTCATCTACAGGGTTCTAAAAGGGACAAGGAAAATGCCATGCAACAGCGTTACAGGCAACATGGCACAGGGAAAGGCAGCAACAAGCGATGGCAGCTCTGCCACCAGTAACGCCAGCGCTGGGATTTACCAGCTCCTTCATGCAGATGACACATGCCAGACTGGAGCTGGCACGCGTTCACCTGCAAACAAAATACCCGACAACGGAGCTGTGGAGGGACTCTGCACAGCCTGGATGAAAGATCTGTACCACGTTCTGCCTGAAACGGTGGTAAAGACCAGGCATCGACACTGGGCACCCCAGCCTAAGGCAAGAACGAGCTTTGAAGTTCTACTGGAACACACTGCAGCGATTCCCAAGGTCAGACTTGCAGCCGTACGGGTAGGATCTGCCACCAGCGCAGGACACGTAACAAGACAGCCAGCTCTTCTGCCAGCCCAGAAAGCTTTGGGTGCGTCAGCTACCAGGGAACTACTGGAACTGCACTGCAACCAGAAGACAGACCTATAGAAAATGCAACGCATCTAGTCCTTTCTTTAGGCACAGCTACGCTTCTCCAGCTGAAATGCTCGCCCTTTGGGCAAAACATTGACACGTTCACGTCCAAACAGAAAAGATTAAGGTAAGGTCAACTTTCAATTTATAAATTGTTAGCCCAAGCGTAAAAGCTTTTCAAGGTACCTGTAGTTCAAAATCCAGCTGACATTTAAACAACTGGTTATTCCAGTGGGGAGAAACCCTCCTCTTTCGGGGAAGCATGCCTTCTGTTTGCAAGCAACTGTTTTGTCAAACTTGAGACTTCCCTGCAAAGCCTGCATTGCCTGGCCTTGCTGTTGACTGGTTTACATGCACACCCCCAGCAGCCAGGGTTGAGATGACCAGTGGCATCCAAGGGATTTGGCATCATCGTTTCAATTCGGTTTATAAAAAGTTTATATCCCTGCAATTGTTTTCAAAATGTCAGCCTTCCTTTCTGTTACAGAAAGCTTCACGTTCTCGGGAATCCTCTGATATCCCCTTCCGTGCTCAGAGAGAGGACAAGACATTTTAAAACAGCTGCTTCAAAAGTTAGTATCCTTTTAAATTAAAGTTTAATTAACTAAATTTGTTCTCGATTTCAGCCAGTGGAAGCCAGGACACCAGATACAACGTTCTCTTGCCTACACTTTGTTGTTGCTGCTGTATATGCCTGAACGCAAATGTCCTGTAGGAGCCTTTAGTCCAGGAATGCTTTGCCTCACCCCTTTTCAAGCTTGGTAGGGAAAAAAAAAGAAAAGAAAAAAAAGCTTGTGCTCCAGATGCAAGCAGTGTGGAGTCTCATGCGTCTTTGGCTGGGGCTTTTGGCAAAGAGATATGATGGATATTTCTCAGGCGGGATGGACCTGACTTTCAGGAAAGCTTAAATCCAGCTTTACAGAAATCATCATTTCAGCACGGTCTCTTACACCGCTCTTGCTTTAGTGGTATTCAGCGATGTCCCCGTGCGCTCCCGAACAAGAGTTCTAATGAAGCAGCGGTTGCTGCTCATCTCGTAACGCAGGAGAGCGAGAGACCCAGGAATTGCTCTGGGTTTCAGACTGGGCTTGTTATCCCGCCTCACACGTCCGTAATTAAACACCATCTCAGACACTTAGATTTCCACCTAAGAGGACACCACCCTTCTCTAGGCATTAGCTGCTACTTATGCCATGAATCCCTTCTTTCCGTGTCCGCACCAGCCACATATTGTCACGTTCTCCTTTTCCCTGGCAGAACCCCTGTACACTTTATGCCCCACCAAGATGAGTCACACAAAGGCACGCGTCTCGCCTAGCACTCACCAGCGGGTATCTTTCATTCCCAAACACTGAGACACTAGCCACAGTGTCCTGCCTTCCTATCGCCTGGGCTTCCAGCGTCAACGGGATCTCTACCGAGCTGTGAGGCTGGATAATCCCACACGGCACAGGGCTGGAGTACCACACAGCAGCATCCTCCTTGTGCTCCTATAAGGGACAGAATCAAAGACAACTTCAGAGTGACCTCTGAGGAAACTCCAAGCTTCTTAACATCCACCACAACGGCAATTCACCCACATTTTTAAAAATCCCTAGGAGAAAGCAGAAAGGCACAACACAAGGAGCAAGATTTGTATGGGCCTAATTAGCATCCTCACAGGGTCCAAAAGCTGCTGCACTCACAAACGCCCACTCCGGTGCTGGCGGCCTCCTTGCAGCAGCTTTTCACAACCCTCCAAGTTCTCCTGCCTGAAAGCACCCCAAAGACTAGAACAAAACTGCTTTCTGAAGAGTTCAAACCGCTCCTGAAGTTCATATTCAGGTAGCTTCCCGTTCTCTCCAAAACTTTAGGTTTGAATATAAAACAGCAAGGTCTTATCCAAACCCCGTTTTTTTCCTAACAAACCCCTCGATAACGACGTTTGAGGGCAGGAGGCGAACACGACGCCAAGCCTGAGGAAGGACTCCATAGCAGCCTGGAAGATCGCTGTCGTTCACAAGGGTCAGCATCCACTCGCAAGGGAACTTCAGAAAGCACCGTCCAAATGTCAGAACAGGGCTGAGCACGGGCAGTGGAGGAACGACACATCCGGGTGAAGAGATGACCAAAGGGAATTAGAGACACTGAGAGAACGTAGAAGTTGTTTACTCCCCAAACAGCATGAAACAGACACAACGCATTTGTCTCTGCCAGATAGACATTTCCTACCTCTACGGCAATCGATCACCTCTAACTTCTTCTTACTCAACAGCCTCTTGTAAAGGAGGGGCAGCCCCAGACTCCCGTGGCAGAGGCTGCCCAGTGCCCTGCCCCAGTGCTCTCTCATCAAGCTTTGCCCCTCCCTTGCCCCAGGAGGCCGGCAAGGACCCTCCCACAGTCCCAGCAAGGCACGAGCTCTGCGGGAGCCTTCCCGCTGAGGACCAGCGCTCCCCAAAGCTCAAGGAAAACAAGACTCCCGCATCTCAGTAAAAGCAACTCCCTCCTCTCCCGTACCGCTCTCGCCCTGCCTGAAACCTCAGCCGCTTGCCCCCGCGATGGAGGGCACCAGCACCGCCTGCCTCTCGCAGTGGGTGACCAGCCTCTCCCAGCTCCTGCAGCTGCCTGGGTCCTCCACACACCAGCCCACACACTGACTCTTCCCATTCCCACTCGTTTTACAAAATTGCAGCCCAGGCACCCAGTGGGTGACTCTGCCGGGGAGAGGGAACAGCACCAGCGAACTGCGTCCCTCTCGTCATTAAACTGGCACCCGCTGCGGTGCAACGGCATTGAACGTGGCTGCAGCTTTTGGCTTAAGTCTGGGAACGTTCATGCTCAAGAGAACCAGAGAAACCTGAGCTCACCTGCCACACCAAGGACTAGTTTCCCCTCACCACTCCTGCCGTAAGCCCCTTTCCCATTTGCACACGCCTTCATTAACTGAGCCAGACCCCAGCTTTCAGCAGGCTGCTCGCCGCCTTCCAAACAAATGCTGCATTTTGGGCCAACCCAGCACAAGCCCACCGCTTGCAGGGAGAAGCAGGGGCAGTCCTTTGGAGATTCATTACTCCTCAAGTCCCAGACAACAGGCCAATAGTGAATATAATCACTGCTCCCTTAAAAATAAAATAAACCAAAAAAAAAAAGACAGAGGCATGGCCCTGAGCACTGAGCACAGGTGCCTCTCAACATGGGCTGCTTTCAAAGCACGGCTGTGCTCACAGCGAGCTGGGCAGAACTAGCTCGTTAAGCAACATTTCTCATTTGGAGCTGAAGCCAGGACACCCCACGCCAGGCAGCGTGCTGGGCATGGGTACGCGGGGAAAGGTGGCCAGCTGCAAGGAAAGCGCCGGTACCTGGCTGTGAGAGGCACGCCAACACCTCCTGGCCAACACCATCCACGCCCACCACCAGCGCCAGCTCGTATCGCCTCACCGTGCTGGAACACAGGGTGACCTGGTAGAGGAGAAGAGCGTCAGATACTTAATCACTGCCAGAAGCCGTCAGCCACGCATGGTGTCCTCTGGCTCTCACCCACGGTCAGGAAAGGGAGCGATATTTTGCCTTAGTTCTCCTGCTGGTCCACGTGTAGACCACTGTCTTTCCGAGTAACAAAACTCTTCTGGCGATATCCGATTTATTAAGTACGCCTTGCATACCAGGGCATATGTAAGCTAAATTAAAGCACAATTCATGTTCTACTTGCCACTGGGACCAATTTTTACTCTCGACTACAACAGCATAAATCCAGAGGAAATCTGTTGACTTTCACAGAATGAGGCCAGCTTTACAGTGGGAAGCCGAGGGCAAAACGTGGCCCAGCAGCAGCTGTGCAGCTCATGGCTGCTGGAGCTTTTCCAGTCCTCGTTGCAGTGGATGCAACCATTCTGCTCCACACGAGAGGAAAGATAAGACCGGGAAGAATAGCAAACTACTTTATGCAATGACATCTTTCTTTTAACAGTCACCTTCTGTCCCCATCCTTCCTCGGCCCACTTTAAATCAAATTGCTCTAAGCAGCTCAGACACACACGCATGGCTTCTGTGCTTGACCGTAGGGTACATGATCCTTGGCTTACAACCTTGGAAACAAAACGGTGCTCCGCCCCAGAGTACCCCAGCTCACAAAAACCTAACACGAACACCGATCTCTTACTTGCGTTATGCCCAAAGCCAGCAGCACTACAGCCCTCCTGCGCACCAGTGAAGCTTCAGCTCCACCTGCTGAAGCACGTATGGCCGGGCTCGTGCCATAGCTGGATACCCAGGGCTCCTTGGGAGCGGATGGTCCCCTTGCAGGGCATTATGGTGAATTCAGTTGGCTTGATGTGATGTTGGGCTCCCTTTCTCCAGGACGGGCAAGTGTTGTCTGATATCTGAGCAAAACTGGTGACGCTGCGCTGTCCTGAGCCTTCGCCAGGGATGCGAAGGTTGAAAGTCATGGGAACCAAGGAGGTGTTAGTGAGGCGACACGGCAGGGTGCGAGGAAAGCCTGGGAAGGTGAGACAAATATCAGTCAAGTCCCCGGCTATCCCGTGATTCCTGGTGTGACTCTCCTGTTAGGATAGACCGGTGCTTGTTGTTTATCTCTTTTCAGTGTGAATGAGAGGTAATGGAGAAGCTCAGGGAGGAGTGAGTTGTGACTGAAGTTGCTTTTTCCATGGATGGCACAGCTTGCTTCCTTGGCAATGGGCAGTGCCGTTGGTGCTGAAGAGCTGTCTCTACCTCTGAGGAGCTCTCTCACCTGCCCCCAAACCAGCCCCAACTCTTTCTCACTGATCAGTGTGCACCCAGACAGAGCATTTATTCTGAAAATTCAGTCTGTAAAATCCCCCATTAACTCCATGAACATTCCCCCAGTTTTCAATATACGAAAGTAGGGCATTGTCATGTAAGGAAAAGAAAGGATGAGACCGGGCACTACAACATGATGCGTTGCACTCTAATGCAGTTTCTCTAGGCAGGACCCTTAAGGCATCTCCTGTTTCTGGGCAACCAGACTGAGCACATGACAGCTCAGCCCACCTCACTGCAGGCAAACCTGATGCTTCCTTAGAAATGAGCAGGAACTGTGTCTCACCTTACCTAACACACGGGGACATCACATCCACACTGCCTTTGATTACTGCCCACAAAGCCTGACATCACTTCAGCTCTGACACTTGCTTTCCACAACGGAAAACCAGTGGTACAACCACACTGGGTGAGGGGGTGGCTGTTCTGCAGAGGCAGGACACCAGCCCGCAGCTTGGTCTGGAGCGGACACCAGCTCTGCCAGAAGACACCTCCCATGCCCTGCTTACCAAGTGCTATTTGAATAAAGACAGGGAGGAAAACCACCTGCAGACACAGCAGATAGTTCCTCTGTGCCCAGCAGCAGTGACCATTGCCCACCGCCAGCAATTACTCCGGCAGGGAGGCGGGGGTGGGGCACAGAAAGGACATGCACCGACTGACCCACTGCACAGCCCCAAATGGGACCGAAGTCACCAGATGCAGACAACAGCCAGCAGCACAGTGACAAGAAGCAAAAATACAATAGCTGCCTTCAGCTGAAAAGGCCTTGTTAATGAAATCAGATTAAAGTAGGAGGAATCTCCTATTACACAACCGCATTTCTGCCGGTGCGTTTCTTGTGGGTCTATTTATTCAAAAGGAAGCAGAGAAGTGGCCGAGTGGTGATGCAGGGAGAGGGGGAAGTGGCTCAGGGAAAGTACTGAGATTTCCAAGAAAGTCCACGAACCGCATGAAACCACAGGGGCATCCTGGGCACAGAATGATCATGGCCCTTCAATCAATCCCCAATTGATTTCACATGTAAACTTTAGACCATCTCAGTACAAAGCCTTTTCTCTGAGACTCGAGATGGAGAATCAGAATCTGCATTTCAGTGGAGATGCTCTGGGTGCTCAGCCACCGGCTCCGTCAGTGGAGCAGTGCTTCGGCTGGGGAAGGAGAAGGAGCCCACATCTCTGGAGACATCACTGCCCAAACCAATGCCGAGCTACTGCCTGGGCTTATTACCGGGCAGGTGATAACGAGGAGCCCTCACAGCACAAATTAACAGCTCACACTAAAGGTCAAGTGGGTAAGTGGTGTCCTCGCCTTGCAACAGGAACGTTCACCCTGAGCAGCCACAGGCTAGCGTGTGGCTCCAACTCCCTTCTCCTGCAGCCCCATCCCCTGGGCCCTTCTGGGACAAGGGCTTTCACCATCATTCTGCCGCCAAGGATTGGGAGGTTGGGGCTGAGCAGGCTCTGAGGGCACCAGGAAAATACTGACTTTCTATTCCTTTGGTCCTGTTTGATCTCACGGCAGCAAAATACCACCTGAGCAAGCGGCAGCCCTGGTTCTAACACCCTGAAGGCTGCTGTGGAGGAACACAAGTGACAGACGCTCCCAAAGCGCTTCATTTCAGTAAGGCACAGACCTCCCCACCAGCGGTCCAAGCCCAGGGCACACTCACCAAAGGAGACGTCGCCGAATGGAGGGAAGGTACATGGAAAGGGAAAGTCGGTCCGATGACACAGCCCCTGTAAGGACAAAGGCAGAGGAGGAACTGGCTTGGTTAAAAAGAACTGCAAAGCGTTCGGCTTTCGTTACCACCGGGACGGATAGAAGCTGGTCTCAGCAGCACGGTGGGTTTCAAATCAACCCGTCACCCCTGCGCTCGGCACAGCATCCCTGTGCACAGGAGGCAGCCAAAGCAACGTGGTCAGCAGGTGGCGGCTGCTGAGGTGGCTCAGGGCACCAGGGCAGGCAGGGTACACCCCCAGGTTGCTGCTGGCCCAGTGAAGGACCCTGAACAAGTGATGGCTCTGTGCCTCAGTTTCCCCATCTGTCATGTGACGGGCAGAGCTGTCCATGCAGAAGCAGGTTCATTGTAACTAGCCCTCTCAGCCACAGGTTCCCTGCTTTGGTATCTCTTTGCTGGAACTGGCCTTTCCATGGCCTATATGGACATCTTCCTCAGACCTTATTCCACACTACCATTATGCGTGCAGGATTTTCAGGCACAAATCCACAGGAGCCCCAGACATCTACTGAGAAACGCAGCACAAGTTCTACACAGTGGATGGTGGAATCTTGGAGGAAAGTATCAGCTTGTTACCAGTGCACCGGCTGACACATCCAAGAGCAAGACTGTTTGCACCACCGAACATGAGTGTCCTGAAGCCACCACACCAGCCCGCCCATCCCTAAATTCAGAGAGGTTCCAAACTCCAAAACTCACCAACATCCACTGAAATCAGCACTTGAAGCTGCACAACATTCATTAATTTCATGGTTGATGCCAATCAATGCCAGCTCTGCCTCTTGGTGAAAAAAACAAATACAGATCAAGGAGCACAGTGACCCGTGCCTCCTAGTTTTATTCACAGGACTGCCACCGGGTCTCTCGTACACATGAACAGACCCCAGCCTCCCGCAGGAGGGACCTGCCCTCACCCGTCGTGTCCCAGTTCCAGCATCCCTTTCTAAAGAGCAAAAGAACAAGCGTTCAGGACCTCGTCAGGTCTGTTTCCAAGCAAAGAGTGATCACCTATGGTTTGGGCATCTTCTGACTGCACAATCAAAAAGCACTCAAAATCTGACTTTCAGGAGTTTCAATCCCATGCTAATTCTCGATTCCTGGAGCTGAATCCGTTCCTGAGAACAAGTTAGGTAGCAAATCCCTTCTGGCAATGAGGTTCCCTCTCCAAGGACCTCACGTAATCAGACTTAACCTGCCAAGCCCCAGCATCCTACTCTGGATGGAGCAAAGGGAGCAGACATGCTTTCCGTAATAGCACTTGCCAAAAGACAATAGAAAACTGCCTCCAAACCAGCCACAACTGGGTCTCACACTGGGAAACTGCCAAGGGTGAGCCTTGCAGCGAGGGGGGAAATAACTGCCGCTTCTGCTGAGCACACAGGAGCTGTGCCCAAGGAAGTCAGACCTGAAGGACTGCCCAGAGGGCTCGGCCAAGCAGCCAGCCCAGAGCCCTGTGCGCTACAGCCGGTAACAGCGCAGCTTGCAAGAGAACGGGGGAAGAGGGCAGTCTTTATGGCAACAGCCACATCTTCCAGTAGTGCTTCTGAAGGGAGATCGGGGTCCTCGCAGAGCAGGAAGGAGCACAAGGTAGGAGAGGAACCACCTGCACTCCCACCGCTGTTCCTTCCTCTGCAGCCCCATGTCCCACCAGCCAGCTCATCTCCACTCAAAAGAACTGGGAGTTTTTCCCTCCCTGGAGAACTAAATCCAGTGCACAACCCCCCCTGAAGAGGGAGGCTCGGCTTGCCCCGGTGGGTGGGCATCTCAAAAGCATTTGAAACAAACAGCTTGAGTTGTGGGGCTGGAGAATGAGAGATAAGGGCTGGACAGGGGTCCTTGGAACAAAGGCAAGACAGAAAGCAAGGAGGCAGATGCCATCTCGAGGAGAGGAGTCTGCAGTGGGAATTACTGTGGAGGCACCCCCCAGGCTCCTGTAACCCTCCTCACCTGACGGTCAAGGTCACGGGCTCAGGGGACCCATCCGCACTGAACCGGAATCCTTCTGTGAACTGCCCCAGGGCGGTGGAACTGAAGGAGATCTGGATGACTTGGAGGACATCTGGTAAAACGATGCCCTCCTGGGGGAGAAAGGAGAAGCAGGAGCCCAGAGCGGTCGCCGGAAGGACCAACTTGGAGGGGGCATCAATGACTCCTTTGTTAAACAGGATCACCTGCAGCAGCAAGAAAGCAAAATGGAAATACATGAGGAATCTTCTTTCCTTACAGAAGGCTGATTTGTTTTCTAATTAAACTTCTACAAAAGGCAGAAGAAGCTGTGTGCTGCTGCTTGGCTGAAGCCAAAGAAAACACAACAGGACAGTTTCTGCCTTTGGGTTTTTGCATGCAAAAAACCCCAGTGATAACTTCACATAAACAGAGTCACTCTGGGTTTATTCCACTGACACAGAGCAGTCCGCTTGGACTTGCAGGGCTGAGGATGTGCTCAGCATCACCAAGGCGATGCAGACCTGCCCCAAAGAGCAGCAAAGGGCGGTCGCAGCATTACAGCGAATCGTCACCTAACTGCTCCCGCTCCAGATGAGCCCAGTCCTGCCAAGGGCAAAACACATTCAGCTCCCGTTACAGCCAGCAAGTTTACTGGATGTAGAAAATACCTCGGGACAGCCCCATAACCAGCTTCAGCAGCACTCCCCGACTCTGCTAGGGTACGTCAGTGAGGCCCATTTTATTCTTTTCTTTGATCTGAGAGTCTCTTTGTCTTTGCTCAACCAGACATGTCAAGAAAGGATGAGAGTGAGGGGCATAGCAGCTCCACCTGCTCTAAAGAATCTCTTTCATAAATATTCACAGCCATCATCTACTAATTTACCATTATTTACTGCTCCAACAAGCTACACAATCCTGCAGCATTTGCTGAGATTCAGCAAGAAATGCCCACACCTGCCTGTGAGTATCAGCACACTGGTGGTCACCAAACCTACCCAAAGCAAAGCTCTACAGTTTCCGAAGGCTGCAGGTGAAATCCGGCCATTTCTGTGGACTTATCTACCTGCTTGGCAGTTATTTTCCCTAAGTTTTGTCCTCGCAAAACCTGTCAGAAAAACTGAGACAGAAGCAGAGGTACAGCCCTTATTTTTTTAATTTTGCAGCTGCTGTTGAAAACATTCCTGTATTCAAATTCTGCACTGGTAACTTGGAAACTACTCATATGTTTTACACCTTAATTACAAATTGCACTTAGGGATCCTACACTGAAGTTTACCTCCAGTCTGGCTACTTAATACAGCACTTGGAGTATCATCTACTTATTCACATTTTCTCCAGTAATGAAACCAACACATTGATATATATAGAATCAATAAAGAATCAGCATTAAAAAATGCATACATACAGTGCACAATATTTTGGCAAGAAAACACCTTAACGTGTCCTTCCCTGCAACAGTCAAGCTTTTGAAAGTGTCTGGCACGATGTACTGCCTCATTTTCTACCGCCTCCAGTTGCTGTATCTTGGGGGTTTTTTTGGTTGGTTTTTTTTTGAGAAAACTTGCCACCATCGGCGGGGGGAGGCAAATACCCAGAAAGCTCCTTTGCTTCATTTCCAGAACTGCCCTGCTCTGTTCATAGAGCCAGAGGGGCACCACCAGGTCTGAAGGGTGGCAGGAGGCTGCTCAGCAGGGACAGCGCTCCCGGTGCCTGCGCGGGCAGCTCTGCGCGGGGAGGCTGCCCGGCTTCCCTCCGGCGCCAGGATCCAGCAAGTTGCGCTTCACTGAAAGGTGTTTGCAACGGACTCGAGTCGGAACACAACACCTTTGTTCCAGCTGCTTTTTAACTGCCAGGGTACCAGGGCGCAGTGCATCTAGGGCTGAAACAAAAGCCTCTGGATCCTGACCTTTTTGACCCGGTGTTGCTATCATGTGTCAAGGGCTGGATTTTCTGCATGAAGCCTCCCAGCTGGTCTCAAAGGGAGGTTGCCAAAACGCAGGGATCGGGGCTTTGTGGACAACATACACACCTTTCAGACCCCATCAAAACTATCCAGATTCTGCAAAAACTCCCACATTTAACTTACATCAAATAATGCGTGCACATAACTGCCTGTGTTGCCAGAAATCCAGCAGGTGCACAAAGCTCACTGCTGCCCCAGGGGCCATCAGGATCCACCCCAACCCCAGCAAGCCCCACTGCTCACCTCGTAGCTGGGGGCTGACGCAACAAAAACCTTCCCGATGTCCAGCTGGTCAAAGCTGAAGCGCAGCTGGGGCCCTATGCCGCTCCCTTTGATGCGCAGGGGCAGCCTGGTCTCACGGCCTGGGGAGAGGTTGCCATGTCAGTACAGAATTCCTTCGGTTCGCCTGGACTTTCCAGGCAGCCTCAGAGCCAGTCCCTGACTCCGGGCTGGGTGGCACCAGCACTAGATGCTCCGCGAGAAGATACGGGACCCTTCTCTTCCCTCAGCAGATCAACTTTGCGGCTGGTTTCTAACTTCTGACGGAGCCCTTGGGCTGGTTTGTAACTTAGCAATCAGTTTGCACCCTCAGAAAGTGATGCTGCATATAAAACATGATTTCTGAATTCCTTCCCATGCACTTAAACGAGCTTTGAAATCCATTCAGAGAAGGCACAAAGCTCACAAAACAGAGCCGGAGAGAAAAATCTGCTGTCTGTATCGCTGCAATCGGAGACGACCGCACAGGAGCTGAGAAGTATGAGCCCAAGCAAGGCAGAGCAGCCTGCTGACAGCGATACCCCAGCAGCCTGCTGACAGCGACACGCGCACCCGAGCGCTGCCTCAAGCAGGCAGAGCATCTCAGCCACCACCTGCGCCTAACGTAGGGCTCCGTACCGGGGTGCTCCAGGGCTCACCGCCTGCAGCAGCGCCTTGTTAAGACGGGGCTTTACGGTCTCCAGAGAGCAGCACTCACCTGTTCCCACCATCAAACCAAGAGCTCAGCTTTGTAAAGACGCCCCACCTGAAGCATACTGAGCAGTTACGGAAAACCAGCCTCCTCGCTACTGAAACCAGATAAGCTCTAAGTGTACTGCTAACACACATACCCCTTGCTGCAAAGGCAACTGAGACCACAAGGCTTACAGCTGAACTCCAGGATGCTGAGTTTCTTCCTTAAGTCTGCTAAGATGGCATAGTGCAGGATCTTTCAGTCTGAAGCCTTTCTTGAACCACTGGAGCAGCCTAAAGTGCCTGAATTCTAGCTCAGGTTTTGGCTTAGGTCCCCCTGCTGTTATAGATTTGCTAAGAAGTTAAGATTGATTGACTTTATTTGATTGATTATTTGATTTTATAAAATCAATCATGTAATAGAAATATAAGAGGATAAGAAAATATATTTTAATGAAACTTATAGTTATAGTAAAAAGCGGCTATAGAAGATCCTCTGTACAGCCCCGTACCAAGGCCGGAGGAATTGGTCAGAATCACCTAGTAGGAATGTTTAGAACTTAGATAACAGACTTAAGATTTGAGATGATTGTTTATATGCAACCTAGGAGGATGTACTAACATGTCAAAATGAGAATTTATGTGAACTGGGGAGAGTCGAGTGAAGCAACCCATAGTTGCCGGCCAAGAAACAGTTACCTCAAGTGGCAGGTAATTCCGGCAGGGGGAGATCGAGACCACCGACTCACATACCACCTACCCAAATCGTACCCCAGACCCATTTCCGGACCTTTCTAACCTTTACTGCGCAGAATCGGGTATGGGAGGAGAGTATGTTAATGATTTATGGGAAATCTTACGATTATGCATGGATATTTAATGAATATGTATGAATCAGTTCTATACAAGGTGTATGATTTTGAACCATGGTGTGCGTCGATCGTGAGGGGACTCACTCACGCACCCGGCCGTCCATAAAGAAAAGTCTGCTTTGGTGTTGATAAGTTCTTCATTCCGAGATTTCGGTAACAGTTTTGGCGACCCAGATGGGACCTCGCGGAAGGAGACCGGAGGAGTCGGGGACCTGATCGGTTCCAGCCGGCACCGAGGATTTCTCGGGGATACCCATCGATCCCCGATCCGTAAGGCTCTTCGCGACGTTCCCTGGATTTTGGTAAGACACTTCTTCTTGTAATTGTAGTAAGTGGGTAGGAGTCCCACTATAAGTGTATGGTAAGGAGTGGGTTGGAGACCCACCAGTGGGTTTGAGTCTCACTGAGTAAGTCTGCCTGTCAGACGCGGTGAAAGCTGCGCAGGGTTGGACTAAAGGATCCTTGTGGAAGAGGAAGCCTAGGCGCCTGCCCGTAAGACATAAGCGAAAGCTATTGCAGGGTTGGACAAAAGTGGAAACAAGAGAACCTACATGCTATAGTGTTCTCTAAGGTAGTGCCTCTAACAAGAAGTTAGGAGGGGTTTTTCTTCTGATACAGAATTGTTTATTGTGTCTGTGTATCGAGAAGAGAATTAAGAAGTGTATAATATTGTGTTTTATGTCTTTGTTTAAAGTAACAATTGTGGAAAAGTGTGAGTGTGGCTGTAAGGGTGAGACGTGCAATTAAGCACGAAAGCGAGTGTGGAGCGTGGATCCGCGGATCGGGGAGACAGAGTTGAATAATTGTGTATTGTACTGTGAGTGATTATACCATGGCATCTAAGTTAACTCGGTTGTTTAAAAGTAAAAGCATGCGTAATCTTGCTGTAAATGATAAAATCCCGAAAAATTCTCCATTGGGATGTTTATTGGCACATTGGGGAGATTTATATGAGGATTTGCCAAAAAGCCAGATGATTGAGTATTGTAATAATTGGTGGCCTCTGTATACATTGGAAAATCAGGAAAAGTGGCCCATAAATGGAACACTGAATTATAATACTGTTCTGCAGTTAATGTTATACTGTAAAAGGGAAGGGAAATGGAGTGAAATGCCATACGTGGATTTGTTCTTTTACCTGAGACAGAGAAAAGACTGGCAGGATGAATGCAAGTTAACTGATGGAGATAATTTTGTGATGGCTGTAACTGCTGATAACAAGAAAGTAAAAAGGTGTTGCTCAACTTGTGAGATCGGGAAAGGTTGTTTAAAGAAAAAGATTGTCACTGAGAGTGATGATGGACCAGAATTAGATATATCCCCTCTTAGGAGAGAAAGGAATCAGGGTCGAGAATCTAGGGCACGAGAACAGGCGATTGAACCGGATAGCAGTGGAACAGGAGATGTGGAAGAGAGATTATCGGAGATTGTAATTCATACTCCTGTTTCACGGAGAACTCGGCAACAGACACAGACTATAGCTCCCCTGCGACAGGGAGTTGGTAGTGATGGACCGGTCTATGTGAAAGTACCTTTTACAGCTATGGATTTGATGACTTGGAAGCAGGCAGCAGGAAATTATAGAGAAGATCCTGAAAAAGTGGGCAAGGTGGCAGATACTATAACTAGAACACAGAATCCAGACTGGAATGATTTACAGGTGATCCTGGATAATGTGTTAGATGATACAGAGAAGCAAACGGTATTAAAAGCTGGTAAAGCTCAGGCAGAGTTGGATGTGATGAGTGGAATTACAGGTGGAACAATAGAACAGAATTTTCCATCTGGGGATCCGCAGTGGGATCCAAATAATGTAACACATAGAGAAAGACTGAGACGGTATCAGAAATGGGTTTTATATGGGATTAGACATGCCATGCCTAAATCTCTGAATTGGTCTAAATTATATGAAGTAAGACAAGATAAAAATGAATCTCCCTCAGCATTTTGGGAACGATTAAAGGAAGCTGCCAGAAAACATACTGATTTGAGAGTGGAAACAGAGGCAGCACAAATGCAACTGGCTTTGATTTTTATGGGGCAATCGGCACCAGATATAAGGAAAAAACTCCAGAAACTGGAGGGAGAGAATTCAAGGAGTTTGAATACAATGCTGGAAGTCGCATGGAGGGTATATAACAACAGAGAAAGAGAAGAAAGAAAATCAAGGAGAACAGATTTATTGGCAGTAATGACAGGAACGGTAGACAGAGGAAGGGGCAGAGGAAGAGGACGAGGATTTAATGGGAGGGGAGGTTGTATGCACTGTGGCCATCGGAAATTTAATACCCCCTTAGGAGTAAATCAGTGTGCTTTGTGTAGAGAGGAAGGACATTGGAAAAAGGATTGCCCTAGAAACAAGAGTGTTTCTCACGACCTTGCCAAGATAATGATTTTAGACGACTGAAGGGGACCGGAGGGAACCCAGCTGAACCTCTGGTTAAGATTTAGCTGGGAGATAAAGAAGTTAAATTTTTAGTAGATACAGGAGCGACATTTTCGGTATTAAATACATGTAAAGGAAAAATAGGAACAAAACCAGCCAATATAATAGGAGCAACAGGGAAAGAAGAGAACCAGGCCATTCCTACAACACCTAGATTTGAAATTTGGAAATAAGATAATCACACATGAATTCTTGTATGTACCAGAATGTCCGATACCCTTGTTAGGAAGAGATTTGTTGTCTAAATTAAATGCACAAATTGTTTTTGATGAAGGAGAACTTTTCTTGAAAATACCCGAGTCAAAAACGGGAGAAATCTTGATGATACAAGAAAGAGTAAAGGAACAAGAAATTCCACAGGAGGTGGATTTGGCAGTGATCCCTACTGTATGGGAAACAGATATTCCTGGTAAATCGAAGCTAGCAGAGCCTGTTAAAATAGATTTGAAGGAAGGCGCAGGAACAGTGAGAATTAAACAATATCCAATCAAATCGGAAGTGAGACAGGAATTGAAGAAATTGAGTGATAAATTTTTGGAGTATAACATTTTGGAAGAATGTGAATCTGAGTATAAGACTCCTATCTTACCAGTCAGAAAACCCTCGGGTGAATATAGGCTGGTACAAGATTTGAGAGCAGTAAATCAACTAGTTAAGGATATTTATCCTGTAGTAGCAAACCCTTATACACTGTTAACAGCATTAAGGGACACTTATCAACGGTTTACAGTGCTTGATTTAAAAGATGCTTTCTTTTGTATACCTTTGGAAAAAGAAAGCAGAAAACTGTTTGCTTTTGAATGGGAAAATCCTCAAACCGGGCGAAAGATGCAGTTGACATGGACTAGATTACCCCAAGGATTTAAAAACAGTCCAACTATCTTTGGAAATCAATTAGCAAAGGAATTTGAAATGTGGAAACAGGATAAATCAAGAGCTGGGCATTTACTTTTACAATATGTGGATGACATATTGATTGCTACAGAAGAAAGACTTACCTGTATACAGGTGACTATCGACCTCCTGAATTTCCTGGGACTAAATGGATACGAAGTGTCCAGGAAGAAAGCCCAGACAGCCTGCCAGACTGTGATATATCTGGGCTTTGAGATTTCAAAAGGACAACGACAATTAGGAAAAGATCGCAAAGAAGCTATTTGTGGTATACCTGAGCCAAGAAATATTCATGAACTCAGAGCATTTTTGGGAATGACTGGGTGGTGTCGCCTTTGGATCATGAACTATGGGCTAATAGCTAAACCGCTGTACGAGGCCCAAAAGAACCCTCCCTTTGCATGGGGCCCACAACAACAAAAGGCTTTTGTAGAGTTGAAACGTGGCTCAATGTCTGCACCTGCCTTGGGACTGCCGGATCCAACCAAAGATTTCCAGTTGTTTGTTCATGAAAGGCAACACCTTGCACCAGGCGTGTTAACCCAGAGGATAGGAAGCTGGAAACGACCAGTCGGATATTTCTCTAAACAACTGGACACAGTGAGTAGAGGGTGGCCAAACTGCCTTCGAGCAGTGGTAGCAACAGTGATGCTCATACAAGAAGCTCGGAAATTGACTTTGGGAAGAACAATAACAGTCTATGTCCCACACATGGTGATAACTGTCCTAGAACAGAAGGGGGGACACTGGCTGTCTCCCAGCCAAATGATGAAGTACCAGGTAGTACTGACTGAACAGGATGATGTGATTCTAAAGACAACTAACCTGGTAAATCCTGCAGTGTTTTTAAGTTCCATACAGGAAGAAGGACAACTGGAGCATGATTGCTTGGCTGCCATCTAGTATGTTTATTCCAGTCGTGAAGATCTGAAGGATGTACCACTGGAGCGACCAGACTGGGAACTGTATAGTGATGGACGCAGCTTCATGGAACAAGGAGTCCGATACGCCGGATATGCGGTAACAACAGAGACTACAGTTATAGAAGCAGGAGCATTGGCGAGTACCACATCAGCCCAAAAGGCGGAACTCATCGCTTTAATTCGAGCCTTAGAACTAAGCAAAGAAAAGAGAGTAAATATTTGGACTGATTCAAAATATGCCTTTGGGGTAGTGCATGTCCATGGAGCTTTGTGGAAAGAGAGGGGGTTATTGTCCTCTCAAGGATCAAACATTAAGCATCAAACAGAAATTTTATGATTATTGCAAGCAGTTCAAAAGCCAGATCAAGTAGCAATCATGCACTGTAAGGCACACCAGATTTGGAATACAAAAATAATAGCTGGGAATAATTTAGCTGATAGAACAGCAAAAAAGGTAGCAAAGAAACAAGCATTGCAAATGGCAATAATTCCTTCTAAAACAGTAACCCTTCCTAGGGAAAACCCGAGATATTCAGAGGAAGATGACAAACTGAGTCCGTTATTAAATGCTAAGAAAAACTTAGCGGGATGGTGGGTAACTCCTAATGGACAGGTAGTAATTCCACCTCTTGTGATGAGAGAGATAATTCAAACGAGACATCAGGAATGTCACTGGGGAGCAGAAGCCTTAGTAACATCTTTACGAAAACAAGTAATATCAGTTAAGATGTTGGGAATAGCTAAAATGGTAACTGCAAAGTGTGAGGTATGTTTGAAAAATAATCCAATGATTAAGAAAAAGGTTCAAATGGGTAGACTGAAATCTGGTGTAGAACCTGGAGATTATTGGCAAGTAGAATTTTCAGAGCTGCCTAGACAAAATGGGTACCAGTACATCCTGGTAGGGGTTGATACTTTTACAGGATGGCCTGAAGCCCTTCCCTGTCGCACTACACAAGCAAAAGAAGTGGTGAAGTGGTTATTACAAGAAATAATTCCGAGATTTGGAGTTCCTATTGGAATTTCTTCTGACAGAGGTCCACACTTTGTTGCTGAAGTAGTCCAAAGTGTTAGCAAAGTATTGGGTATTAATTGTGACCTACATTTATCTTGGAGACCCCAATCTAGTGGGAAAGTGGAAAGGATGAATCAAACTTTGAAACGACAAATAAGTAAAATTTGTCAAGAAACCAGTCTAAAGTGGCCTCAGGCGCTTCCATTGGCATTATTACGAATCAGGGTACAGCCAAAGAGTGGAACCTCACTCAGTCCTTATGAATTATTATATGGAAAACCATATGAGTCTCCAGAACCAAATCCAAACGTACATGTAAAAGGAAAGCAGGATGTATATAACTATTTGCTTTCTCTAGGAAAAACTCCGGCTGCAATTCGGAGTGCAGTAATTTGGAATAGACCTTTATCCCTGGAAAATTCAGTGCATGATTTCCAACCAGGAGATTATGTCTATGTGAAGACCTGGACCTCTGAACCTTTACAGGAACGTTGGAAAGCACCTTTCCAAGTACTGTTAACCACTTTTACGGCTATCAAGATAGCAGAATCGGATGCTTGGATCCATTATACTCGAGTGAAGAAAGCACCTATTCCATGGAAGATTATCAACTGTGACCCAAAGACTTTAAATTTGACTTTGAAAAATGTCTAATTTTTCATATCAGGTTATGATCGTTCTTTGGATTCCATTTGGGTTGGTAGTGTTGGCAGGATCATGGGCTGACTTGGTGGACAGGAATGAAAGACAAACAGAGACAGAACAAGTGATTGAAATTCCCAAACAAACGGCTGAGGAAAATTTGATGGTAGGATTGATTAAAGGATTTGCCAATTTACAAAATGTCACGCAGATCACCGCTTGTTTACCAATACCGAGGGCAGTAGGTGAATCTATTCCATGGGGAATCTTAACCATGAATCTGACCAAATTAGAATATGAAAATGAGACAATGGATTGTAAACAAGAACCTAGGGAAACTTGGGAATTGCAAAAGGTTAAAGTTGGGGAAGAATCACCAGTATATTCAACCATTTGGGAATGTAAAGGATGATTTGTAGCTAAACCGGGATTATATGGAGATTTAGGGAACAAGGGATGGTGTTACTAGCCTAAAATGGCTACAACAAACACCAGTGTATGGATAACCGAGACAAAATGTGAGAAAAAGAATCGAACCCTACAGGAAAAGGAAATAGTTTGGGATTCGGTTTGGTCTATGACCTTATATTCCCATTTTCAGTATATGGCAAAAACTCCTTGGTGTTTTACCTGGGATGGAAAAGTGTTTTCAGTATTACCCTGGGTCAATGATAGATCAACTTCATTGGGAGAAAAGGAGAATAAAATAGTGCCATGGTGGAAATGTGAAAAAGTGTATGATTGTAGCAATGCAGACTTAATAATTCAAAGAATCCCTCCTTTGGCTGCCGCTTTAAAATATGGTTGTTTTTGTCGAGGTCTTAAGAATACTCTCAATCTATCTAGCGCCTATATACCCAGAAGAGGAATTATGTTTAGTTGTAGAAAATCTACTATTCAAAGTCCAGGACATTTAATTTGGGCATTGAGTGATGGAACCTGGACAACTCATCTACCATTAGATGGTAAAGTGAAACAAATAACTTTAGGCGTGCCAACATTGTGTCCGATTTGGAAGAAATCACCATTTAGAGGATCTCTAGAAAATTTAGAACTGAAACGAACAAAGAGATCTGAGACAAATGATGATACTTGGAATGAACCATCTACAGGAGTGAAAATTGGCTGGGCAATTGAATCACTTTTAAATCCTATAGCATCATATAGAAACAGAGCATGGCTTTATAAGTTAACTGGTCAAGTGGAAAAATTAGCAAACGTTACCAAAAAGGGGTTTAAGGAATTGAATATACAATTACAGGCGACCTCTAGAATGACTTTACAAAATAGAATGGCACTAGATATGCTCCTACTTAAAGAACATGGAGTATGTGGATATCTCAAAGATAAACTGGACCACTGTTGCATCCCCATTTCAAATGTCACACAAGATGTGGAACATGATTTGGATTTATTAGATAAAATTGAAAAAGAAACAGAATCAATTCAAGAAGATAT
The DNA here is from genome assembly GCF_023634155.1 of Falco peregrinus. NCBI lineage: Eukaryota > Metazoa > Chordata > Aves > Falconiformes > Falconidae > Falco > Falco peregrinus. The sequence goes on along the minus strand of NC_073734.1, from coordinate 1,072,968 downwards.
GTCAGAAGACTGGTTAGGGAAAATTTTTAACAAATTAGGAAGGAACTTGAGCTCTTGGATACAATCCCTAATCAAAACTTTGTTTCTGTTACTGATTGTCCTTTTGATGATCATGTTGGTATATGCATGTTTGAAGAAGCAGTTTACCAACAGAATTGCAATCAATCGTATGATCATGAGAGAAGTACCAACCAGTCCACCAAGGTATAGCCCACCACCAAAATATGTTGAAACAAATGATATGTAAATAATGTGAAAGTATTGAAATAATGATTTTCAACACTTTCAAAGGGGGGAAATGTTATAGATTTGCTAATAAGTTAAGATTGATTGACTTTATTTGATTGATTATTTGATTTTATAAAATCAATCATGTAATAGAAATATAAGAGGATGGGGAAATGTTATAGATTTGCTAATAAGTTAAGATTGACTTTATTTGATTGATTATTTGATTTTATAAAATCAATCATGTAATAGAAATACAAGAGGATAAGAAAATATATTTTAATGAAACTTATAGTTATAGTAAAAAGCGGCTATAGAAAACCCTCTGTACAGCCCCGTACCAAGGCCGGAGGAATTGGTCAGAATCACCTAGTAGGAATGTTTAGAACTTAGATAACAGACTTAAGATTTGAGATGATTGTTTATATGTAACCTAGGAGGATGTACTAAAATGTCAAAATGAGAATTTATGTGAACTGGGGAGAGTCGAGTGAAGCAACCCATAGCTGCCGGCCAAGAAACAGTTACCTCAAGTGGCAGGTAATTCCGGCAGGGGGAGATCGAGACCACCGACTCACATACCACCTACCCAAATCGTACCCCAGACCCATTTCCGGACCTGTCTAACCTTTACTGCGCAGAATCGGGTATGGGAGGAGAGTATGTTAATGATTTATGGGAAATCTTACGATTATGCATGGATATTTAATGAATATGTATGAATCAGTTCTATACAAGGTGTATGATTTTGAACCATGGTGTGCGTCGATCGTGAGGGGACTCGCTCACGCACCCGGCCGTCCATAAAGAAAAGTCTGCTTATCTACATCACATTGGTGTTGATAAGTTCTTCATTCCGAGATTTCGGTAACACTGCCATCCCATTCTACTCTTGTACGGAAAGCGAGTAGCACAAGGAGCAGAAGGTAGCCCCAGAAGTTGTACACAACCGTCACTGTGGCTTTTGTGCAAAACTATTCCTCTATCCTTTGAGCTCCTTTTGTGTGACACCCACCATTAACTAAAGCTTAGGGACTGAAAGTTGATTTCTTTTTTTATAAAAGTCTGCTGCTTAGTCATTCCAGAATGTCCAAACCAACTTCTTATTGCAAAGAGCAGCCCACGTGTGACTAGATCACAACTCGGAAAAAACCCTCCTGGAACAGCCTTTTCAGTGATCCCTGACTTTGGGCTTGCAACCGTGGCACGGGGATGTTTGATCACATCCAAAGCCAGAAAGGAAGAGCTAGGGAGCTTTTGCTGAATTCAGCGGTTTTTCAGTGGATCCAGCCGCAGCCCAGCTGACAGCAGAGATGAGTTACACTTCACAGCTCAGGCACGCATCAGAGGGCTGTGTACTTCTATTGCACAGACACCCGAAAAGAGGCAGTACTGGGTGCTCGCTGTTCAGAAGATTTTTCCATCTTGCATCACATGTGGCCTAATTTTCATTAAAAACTTGATGTTCTAAACCATCAAAGCTCTTAGGAAATGACAAAGATTTCCAAGGGACAAGTTTTGCCCATAATCATGGGTGAGGCATGCCCCACGGCCACTATCATCAAAAAAAATCAGTGGCCATTCTTTCCCTTCTGCAGCAGGCCCTCAGCCTCTCCTGGAAGGTCTGCGGAAGCTATCCTTTCTTCTGCCCCACCATTGATGCTGGAACTTTAGGAAACCCTGGGAGTTTTACGCTCTCTCCTTCCAGGTGAACCTCAGAGAGTGCTCTCCTGAAAGGAGGAGGAGCAGAGTAAAATACAGACCATTCAGGACAGCCGAGAGAAAAAGAAAGAAAAAAGAGAGTATGTCCCGCTCCTCGCTAGCAGCTGGGGCTTCCAGGAGCACCCAGCCGCTGGCCAAGGCCTGGGTGCCCCGGGCTGGGACCGTGTGATGCCCCCACCACAGCATGTCCCAGAGCACATGGACCAGGCCATGGAGGGGCCGCAGCCTCCTTGTCCTCAGTCCCAAAGCCACACCTGGTTCTGTGGAGTGAGAATTCGGATCTCAGTCGGGTTAACACCTTGGCACATCATGGAGGGATTACAACTCGGCATTCAAAGAAACAGGGGTGTGGGTGGCCCAACAGCACAGAACTGTTTCCCAAGTCCCTAACTTCTGCTGCTTTCTGGCACTCATTTTTTTGCCCACGGAACGTCCCCAGGTTTTGAGGTTGGTTTTGAACGTGATTCTCAACCAACCACATCAACACAGAGATCCAGTTTTACACGATGTAGGACACGGCAAGTGAAGGAGGGATCAGCACTTAGGATTTTGCTTCTCCCTGCAAAAGCGGCTTAGAAATGGGTTTTGGAAGAAATCAGATGTAACCCAGTACATTTCCATATCCAGAAAAAAACAACAAAAAAAGAATTTTAGGTGATTGAGCCCCCCCACCACGTGCTTCCTTCCAGCACTCAAGAGCCATGGCTTTATTTGCATGAATAACTAAGAAAGTTCATTTTGAGCTTAAACAAAACAAATTTCAAACCACTTCTTAACCGCTGGCTTTGCAAGTTGCACAGTGCTGATGAGTTCTGTAAATCACCTGATCCAGAAGCGTTCGGCTAAGCAATTTATGGAGGCAACTGCAAAAACACACATGGAGGCCAGCCACTTCCCCGTGGGGCTCGAGATCCAACTGCAATTTCACAGTGCTGCACTAGGGCAAAGCTACTAAATATTCCCTGCAAGGGGCACACGCTGTCTGCAAATCGTCCTCCAAAGGGATCTGTGACTGGCATGCAAATGCACGAGGAAGGCTGTCACACCGCTCAGAGTCGTCAAGAAGCAAAATTAATGACTCCCTAGTTAAAGATCACGGGTTTCTTCTTTAAACTCTTTTTGCACCCTGGGACGGTCTCCACCCTGACGATACAGCGGCTCAGCTCCGTTTTGTGAGGGATGGGGGGTAGGTGACCTCCTTGAGGTCCTCTCCCAAGGGGCCCATGGAAGAGTTCAGATCTCCTGAGGGACCACGAGGGTTTTTCCAGAGCAGGCTCCTCTTTCTAAACACCGATCGCTTGCCCAGCTCTGTTTCCTGTAACTCCCAGGTTGCATGTAAGTAATTTTCCTATTTCTCTGCCACAACAACAACAAAAGCTCTCCAGGCACAACCCCTGGAGATCCCTGCAGCAAAGTGATGGACAGCCCCACCACCACAGCAAAAATCCCAGGGCCAGGAGCACAGCGCTGAGCCAGGATTCCCTTGGGAGCAACTTTTTAAATCAACCCTTTCCTTCCACAGCTCTAACAACTGCAGCTGGCGGCCAGGAAGGCGGTTTGTTAACACGAGCCCTGGTTAATTACTGTAGGTGGCATTTGCCAAGTAAACCCTGCGCAATTACCGTATCAATAAAAAGCTGTTTCATGGCCTTTGTATCTGTCAGCTTGGAGAAGTAAGGAATGGCTCGAAGCAGCTGGGTTAGTGATCTCAGCACCCTCCAGAACGGGAGCCTGGCTGCTGGGGACCACGGGCCTCGCACCTCCTTCCTCTTAGATGGGGAAAACCAGAGCGTTCCCTGGATGGAAATCTGACAGGGACCTCCCACTCCTGAAAAACACCTCAAGCAGCACCACACGGACGGAGAGGAAGGACAAGGTAACCTGAACCACGGAGCTTGCTGCAAGCATTCCCTGCCCCGTGCCAGCACAGCAAGGCCATCACCTCTGTAAGGGCAAAGGCGGCATAACTCGGTGGGTCAGTGATAACCGCTCCCAGAAAAAGACCTGACAGCACTTCTGTCAGCCGGGAGGAGCATAAAGCTTGTCTAGCAGGCTGCTCGCACTCTGACTTCTGGGGAGGGTGCTCACCCTGCTGAGGACAGCGAGCCCTGTAACACGCGACCCAGATGAAGCATAGACTTGAGCCACGAGGTGACGATTCCCACGCAGGGACAGCAGCACACGTGTGGCACGTTCACAGACACCCTGCGCTCAGCAGGGCTCAGCCACTACGGTCTGGCAGCGCCTGGAGAGCGGGAGGTGACCCAGGGGCAGGGAGCACGTTTCACTCAGCTCCTACCGCCTCAGGAGCCCGATGGTGCATCCACGTAATAAAGGCTCATCCTGGAGGTCTATAGGGGCTTAGTGCTTGTCCACCAAAGCTCTTCTGCTGTGTACCTCTCTGCCTTTACAAACACCTTGCAGCACAACGAATGCATGGTATGAAAGCTCGCTGCTTGGCTGCTCTGGGATCAGCGGTCGGAGCCAGGCGCGCTAAGCCCTGGCTCTGCACAGACCAGCTGGGAGCCACAGGGACAGCAGGAAGGTGCTGGCACTGCCCTGCTGACCACCGGCTCTTCCCAGGAATTCCGTGGGAACCAACTGGGCTGGAAGAGTATTTGTGCCTCGCCTTTGCTGTGGGTAGCAGGAGGAGGAGAAAGGAGCTGTACCTGAGATGTCGCAGCAGACTGTTGATACACTCTGGCTTCTCGGGGTTTGAAGATCACATAAATTTCAACTGAAGAATTTGGCCAGACATCTCCCTCCTAAGACAGGAGACAACAAACCATTTACCTTCAAACGTTACATTTCTTGTTTTCAACCACAGCCCTGTAAGCCTTTATTTAGAGCATCAATGATGAGCAAGGAGCAAACAACACTTACAAAATGTGTAAGACTTTGGAAGCAGCTGTGAAAAAAATTAAGTCCCTTACCTTAACTAGCACCCGGTAAAGGCTTGCCTTTTTTTTTTTTTTTTTTTTAATTAGGGCTATAATAAAGGAACTAAACTGGCTGGCTTCGGCATATCAAGGATCTCTTCAGAAGTGCCAGCTGACCTAAAGAAAAGATACGGTTTCCCTCCAAACCTTCCCTTATATCCCTGTGTCACTACAGCCATGTGAACACGTCTTCTCAGATCAGAAGAGATTCAGCAAGTCAAATGGATTTTTCCATTCTTAGTTACAAAGATAGAAAGAAAGAAAACCATGCCTGCCTTCATCATTGCAGAAGAGATCTGTAAACCAGCTCACAAACAAAGGCAAGGTCCCGTCAGGGCTGGCTACCCCGGCCAGGGCTCACTGTCCAAGCCTCCCTCTGCTTGCAGGCAACAACTGGCAGAAGAGGAATATCAGGGCTTTGCAATCTGCTCCAGCTGCCTGCAGGTCTCCACAGGGGGTATGAGACATTGCCCATGACACAAAGCCCTAGTTGTCCTGGCCTCCTCCCGTTCCTGCATCACCGCTGCTGTCGGAAGCGGAACCGGAGCTGGGTCAGTGCCCACGTGGCATTTCTCTGACACGAGAATGTGATCCTGGCTCAAAATAACCCAAACCGAACACCAAAATGGTGAACTTCCGCTGCACAAAAAAAATCCAGCTTCAGCAAGAACCTGGGAGAACCCTGCAAGCGTAAATCTTCAAACAGCGAGGGAGTGGCGATGGGTCCCTGCAGGTGTTATTCCCAGCGGCCGAGGCCCCAGCGGGATGATTTGCCCAACACCACCGAGACCACGGTGATTGCTGCAGTGTTGCTGGCATCTCTCTGTACGCTGTATAACTCACCAGATGTCCTGCCATGCTCCAGGAAGCCAGTCAGTGGTGCAGTAAGATCCTGGTAAGGGACATATCTCCCTACACCCAGGGTGCTGCTGGATCCCAAGGCACAGTCAGATGAGACTGCTCTAAGGCATCAGAGGAGACAAGCCTACGGACGAGCAACACAACCCATCCATTCATATGCACCCGCACAGCTCTCTGCAACAATCCTAACGCAGCATTATTGATGGAGCCTTGCACTCATATCCTCACTCCCAAGAAAACCTGCAGCAGCAGTTAACAGACTCAAACCTCTTGAGCTTCTGACATGAAATCACCATTCTCCAGGATTCAACGTATTTGGACAGAAACTTCAGGCAGTACGTCCACAATCAGCTTCCCTGTATTGTCAGTGAAGCTGCACGCCAGACTGTTTGACTCAAAGGGAGAGGGCAAGAAGAAATCATCAGTTACACATTATTCTACTATTCTGTGGCTAAAAAAAAATTGTGAAGGACATGACTGTTTTGGGAAACCTTTGTCATTTCTCCCTTCATTACTGCTGTATGTCAGACCATAAAACTGGAAAATATTGTGACCTATTTCTCCTGGGAAATGAAAATAGGCTGTTGGAAAGGTTCCTCACATTCCTGCTACCCCACGGGGAAGAAAGAATTGCTGGTTAAAAGGATACACTTCACTACTCACCCTTGCGGGCTACTGCTACATAGGCGTACCAGCCCTAGGACACGGCAGGAGCCAGCGGTCTGCCGCGGCTAGCATATTCTCCGTAAGATGGCAGTTGAGTCAGATCATGGAAAACTACCGTGGATGCTTGCCAGGACAGAAATGCAACTATGCAGTGCTGTGAACACGATATTGCAACACTGCTGGCTTAATGTCAGCCTCAGGCAGGCTGCAGCTGGCAGGTGGCATAAAATACAGACGGTGGATGTATGATGATCCAGCACAAAAACTCCTGCTGTTGTGCCCTGGCTTTGCTACAGCATATGCCAACGTGATACCCGAGGGGACGGCACACCATGACTCACCGCTACAGAAGTGACCTCAGTAAGGAGACCAACCATAAATAGATGCAGATCCTATTTCCCCTCCCTCAGCCCCTAAATAATGCGAATCTCCTCAACCTCCACCAGCCTGAAAAGGAAAAAGCTGGTCTTGGAAAGCGGGGCACCACCAACTGTCGGCCTGCTTTGTTTGGTGGAGGGAGAAGGTGATCCATGGAAAGGAAATCACTGCTCAAAGCACACCAAAACCCCCAAAGGCAGAGCTGGCAACACAAGTACTGAAGTGACTCCCCAAAGTGCATCCTGTTAGTTCAGGGCACTCAGGGAAAAGGCAGCGCCAAAGCCAGTATCTGCCCCTTCCCATCAATAACCGAACCCACAGCGAGCGGAGGGATGGACCATAGCTCCCACTGGAGATGGCGCCTTCTGCCAAAAACCAAAGTGCTCTGCAGTCCCCTCTCATTTGGATGGGGACCAGCTGGGCACCTCAGCTGAGGTGGACGTTTGCAGGAACAAATATCGCTGTTATCTCCTGGCCCAACCTCTGCACCAACAGCAGTAGCACTTGCGTAACCTGCACATCTTGAAGACCACCTCCATCGGCTCAGAGCTGACACGTGGCACTGAGGAGTCGCTACCAGGCAATGACAAGACAGTGATGACTTGTCAAGGTAAGAGCAATGATTACAAATCCTTTTCCTCCCTTTCCTCTGGTTTCCATTTCCAAGGAGTCAGCTCCCACGTGTCTGTACTGTGACTTACAGCTAAGCTGTGGTGGGGAAGGTGCAGCAAAAAGCAAGGACTTTGTCCTTTGAGAGCCACCTGGGCTTCTACCACAGATGCTTCTGCTGACATACCATGTGTCTTTGCAAAAATAAATCAACTTTGAGATGCACTCAGGAAGTCAGAGTTACAGAACAGCTTGTTTCCCACAGGCTTGGACGGCTGCTCAAAACGTTCATGGTCACAGGCTGACTGCAAAACCGCTCCTCCTCTTTTCTCTTATTATTTTCATCAGCAAGTTAAGCTTATACAGGCCGAAATAGCCTGCTGCAGCTTCCACTGAGAGCAACCCCTGGCAGCTAACGGCCCGCTTACACAGCAAAGCTGCTGCACAAACCCTGCAAAGCCACCCTGCCCAGAGAGCCTTTCCAAGGCTATCGTCCCTCCAGCGGCCTCCTAACCTCCAGCCACTTGTTCCAAGGGTTTGATTCTTTCTATAGGGTGCTCCCAGGCACCACAGGTGATAGGTGAGAAGAGCAGCCGCCGCTTTTGGCCAGAAGGTCCGAGGCAGCAAGGTCCCAGCTCTGGTGGGGCCCCTCCAGCAGATTTACACGGCGCTGCAAGAAGGGTCTCTGTCCACGCTACAAGTTACGGGACTCTCACCGGGGAGAAGGTTGTGGAAGTCAGCAGCAGTGGATTTTTAGATCTTACATTTGATAGGAAAAAAGACTAACATTTGATGTGAAGACACCCGTACGCCAGGGGGGAAGACAGACATCAGCAAAACTATGAATGTGAAACCCATTGTTCCATAAATCATGGAATTAATGGAAATCTAAAGACTGATAATGCTGAACCAGCCAGGAGGGGAACGACTCCTGTAGTATCCCACTTACACCCAGTCCTAAGCCAACTGTAACATCAACACAGCCATTCAGGAAAGGTTTCCACTCGAGACTTGAGGCCAGGCTACACTCTGGGTCCGTACAGCGCTACACGGAGCACCAGGACTCAGCGGGCAGCCAGGCTGCTGGACCTCACCCTAATGCACTTCAGGAGCCCAAGAGCAGGTTAAGCTCGTTATGGAGACCTAGCCCAGTTGTAATGAAGCAGGAGCCCTGGGACATGCTCCAAAACCAGCTGGCACAGCTCAGGCGATCGGCTCCCGCTCTCTGCAATACCCCCGCTGCTCTGACACAGGCTCTTGGTCCCATCATGCTGCTCTCAGCTGCAGTGGTGTGAAACTGCAGCTGTGCTCACATGGGGGGCTCTCAGCCTCATTCGGGCTATAGGAGTAACCAAGAAGAGAACAAGATCCCCTTCCTTAAAAAAAAAAAATAATGGTTTCACCTACTATAAAAGAAAGAAGAGGCTCGGATTATTCTAGCGTTTGCAACAGGATGAGAAGGGATTTTGCATTGCTCAGGCAGCAGGCATTCTTCATCTCAGACCATGCAAATACTCAGTCAGGGCTCTGTTTCATTGAAGGACATGAGGTTTTGATTGCGCAAACACAAAAGCAAAAAGTTTTCTCCAAGTCTGCAATGAAACTCAAAAAGTTCGTTTAAAGCTGCCAGCCTTGCGTGCAGGCTCACAGACGATGCTGGGAGGGAGAGTCACACATGGTATAAATCCAGATTATATGAAGGGATTGGTCTTTCCGTGATTAAACGGGCTGAACTTGGCCTCCTTTCCATAGAGGACCTTTTCATTCTTCAATAGGTGAACTAATGCCCATGGTTAATCCCCATACGCTACGTGTAAGGCCTGCCCTTATATATAATAATCAGTACCCCTGAACACTGTAAGGACACTTATGAAGTGCCCTTAATTTATAGCCCTTGCAGCAGAGCTCAGCTTTAGGCAGGCTCTCGCCGCCTGCCAGGAGCTCACTGTTTAGAAACGCTTTTTGCAACAACCTCTCCCAGCCTCACTAGAAACCTCATGTCTTCCCTCTCGGCACATCAAGACGCTGACGCGGGTATCTGCCAAGTGACCTCATTCAGGGAGGAGGAGGAGGAGGAAGAGAGGTTCTCAGCTATCGCTTACCACCGGCTCAATGGCAAAAATATCACTGGAGAAAAGCATAGAGTCTTCTCGCACCTTTGCCCTCTGGTTCTGGAAGGCACGGGAGAGAAGGGAAAGGCGTTCTTGGAGCGTGGGGTCCATTGCACACTGCTTGAGAAAAGAATCCCTCTCATTCTCCTCCTGCTTCTGCAGCCTGCGACAGCGCCTGCAGCCATGGGGAGACACAAACCAAGCAGATCATTTAATAAACAACATATTTGCAGAGACTGTCGCGTAAGCGCAGGAGCAGCCACGCACTGGGGGAGGAACAGCAGGAGCAGCTCAGCAAGGGGCTGACCCCAAGCCACGGGGTCCCAGGCAGATCAGGTTATCACTTGTTCGCTGGCACGGCAGGTAGTTTTACGCCACACTCACGAGCTAAGAGGAGGTTTTTGAAAGCTAGCAGCCCTCAGGAGAGCCTCCTGGCTCAAAGCTACTGCCACGACTAATGGACAACCCACCAACACCCTCAGATGGCTTTTCCTCCCGTAGAGGTGCTGGGGGAGATGGATGAAGATGAAGGAGCACACACTGCAGTGCTTCGCTGGCAAGGGGAGAGCAGCTGGGATTCAGCTGCAGGTTACCAGCATCACTCTTTTTTACCTTCCCTTTTGGACTGGCAGGGATAAGCAAACTAGATCTGCTCCACTGCCTACACTGCCATCCAGCAGAGGATCCCAGAGCATTTGAAAAGCCAACTCACGGACTTTCAGGCATTGCATCACTTCAGTGAAATTAATGGGTTTATATGCATGAAGACAGAGGCCCCGAGAGGTGAAGGGACTTTGCCTAGCATCACCCAATAACGAAGGCAGGACCAGCATCTCTGAATGCAAACCCTTACATCCAGCCTTGAACCACTTCAACATTTTTCTCTTTTTGGCCTTCTCCTCAGAGCTTTGACACAGGTCACCTCTCCCTCACTCGGTAGTTGTAGCAGCAATCATTCTAGTGTTTAAAGCTCGCAACCGAGAGGTGAGAAGGGAGCACTGCTGCAGAGCACTTGCTTCCCAGCTGGCACGTGGATGTGCCCCCTTCACGCTCCAGTCCCCTGGCCACCAAGGACCAGCAGGTGACTACTCGAGGGGGATGAGGGGAAGGCTCCATACACAGCACATCAGGGCAACGTGGTATAAACAGGACCGCAATCACCACCCAGCTAAATTCCAATACATTTAGAAAGGAAACACAGCCATGGACATTACTAGCAGCACGCAGACAGAGCCTCGGGCAAATGCTGTCACCAGTGCCAAAAATACTTTCTTTGGCTTGCTCCCTGTGGAGTGTCATGAGAAATGTTTTTCCACGGCTGACCTACAGCGCTGTGCATGAGCGGGGCTTCCAGGCACCGAGATGAGCAACCCTCAACTAAGCCTTCATCAACAGACAATAATTCCATTGTTGAATCCCAGAAAGTCCTGCAGGAGGGAGACAGAGCAAACCCCTGGGTAGACCTTGTGATGATCCAGGTCTTTTGGGGTGACAGCCAAGCGCAGGGTGCTGAACTGCCTCCTCCCATTGGAAAGGTCCTCTCTGCTCTGACATCTCAAAAGCTTCTGCTACAGCAGCACAGAGGCCTCGGAGCTATGACCACCCCTAAGACTGCAAGTAAGGAAGAACAAAGCACTCTGCTCAGAGTACAGAACACGAGCTGGCATAAGATCAAGTGCCATTGGAAAAAAATGGGTTGAAGTTAACTGTGGGGAAACCTGGTTGCTTCTGAGGGGAGAGAGGATCACTCAGGGTCCCATCTGAGATAGGCAGGTGGGAAGAGATGCTAAAAGAATGGCGCAGGGACGTACTAAGAGAAGGTCATGAGACTTTTTCTGTTAACACACTGATCTTGCACAGAAGTCACACACTGCGCAATTAAAAACAGAGAAGAGTGGAAAACTAGTTTTGGCCTTCAAGGCATTTCTGACCTAATTACACTGAACTTTATTTGCTCAGAAGCCCTCAAAAAGTTCTCCAGCTGAAGGCAGTTTCCTGACCAGCTCTGGGTTCAGACTAACTCCTATACACCTACAGCCATTCAACTCTGAGAAGGCACACAAGGACTCCCTAAATCACCCCAGCTTCTAAGTGTCTTTTCCAGTGCATCCCCTTGGGCTAGAAGTGTTTCCCTGCTGCCCCAAACGGAATTTCAAAGCTTCAGAGACACCCTGTGGAGAGCCTGCCCCACCTCTCAGCACCACGAAGACACAGGTGCTGACGCCCCAAGGCACTTCCAAGTCCTGTGCTGCCCTGCCTTCCCCGCAGAACCCTCCACCTCCGAACTCTCCGAGCCCCGGAGAAGGGGCAGGGATACCTCGCTGTGCTGGAAGCCGGGACAGCGCAAGGCAATTCAGCATCCTACAGCCGGATGGCCTCAACGTTCGGGGCCAGCAAAGCACCCTGCCCTGCGCACTACTGGACAAGAAGGCTGAAGAAGGTTGCCATCTTATCAAAGCTGGAGGGGAAGAAACTGCAGTGAATATCACAACAGGTACGCTGCCTGCAGCTGTTAGGTGCTACCGCTCAACGCAGTCCCAGGTAAGGAGCGCCGACACCTTCCTCAGCCTCACAGACCCTCTGCGAGCCCAGGGACCTGGCCTCACTGACTTAGGGCTCCCACAGATGGGAATTTGCTCTCCGAGGAAATGCAACCTTTCCTCCCCAAAACATGAGCTGGAACATGGATGGAACCGGAATGGGAAGCACTGAGCTCCATTACCCTGAAGCCCAGGGGGGGACACCCTGGTGTCGTGGATGGTTTACTTGTCCTACGCCATTCAAAAAAGCACCAACATCCCTCTGAGGCCGTACGTTAGTTTTACCCTTGGGCAGCGTGTCTTACTTAAATGAATCTTCCCAATGAACCTCAGCTTCTCCTGATCCTCCTCTTCTTGACTAACAAAAGCCTTCCACTGGAGTGGGCTATGACTTTACTCCGATTGTGGATGACCACGGATCTGTGGTTTGACAGCGTGATGTAGGTCTTCCCAGCTGTCAAGGAGTTCCTGTCTAGCCTGATGTTGACATCTTCAACTACTGCAAAATGAACTCCACGAAAACTATCATGATCTCGCTGTCTAAACCCATGGCCAGGTGGGTCTTGAAATAATGGGTATAGTTCTGATCTTAAAAACCAGGCTGAAGCCTTTGAAATTTCTGCCCTTCTCCGAAGTACAGAGCAGCTTCTATACGAAGACTGAACAGGATTCCTCAACCTAGAAACCACACAGGAGATAGGTAGGTTTGTAGAAGTATGAATGGCCTGGGAAAAAGTGAACAAGGAAAAAATTGTCACAATTTGTTGTAAAACAGGAACCCGAGGGCCTGAAATGGTATTAGTTAAAATGAGAGAAAAGTAGTTCTAGTACTTTTCCTAGGAATATTCCTTCCTTTGGAACGTACTGCCATAGGTGCCTACAGGCGCTCATCGCTATAAATCCACAAAGCAACTGGACAAAGGCTTGGAAGGTAAAACCATCAGAAGCGATTAAACAAAGACGTGAATAAAGCCTCCAGCACAGAAAAATGCTGCCTCCAAGGCCCACGAGGGAGAAAGCATATGCACTGCCTGCTTCTACACGCTTTGCTAAGCATCCCCTACCGCTGCTCTCCTGGAGAGCACTTACACTCCCGGCTGCAGGCACCGAGGACGCTTCTGAAGGCTGGAGGGCTTTGCCGGAGCACCTTCTACCACAGAGAGAAGGATCTGGCATCGTGCTGACTGTGTAAACCCACAAACCTCCCGGTACAGACGAGAGCGTGCAGACGCCAGCGAGTCAGGAGGGAGCAGCAGGTCTTTCTGCCAGGCAGATAAACTGACACAGCAGAGCTGTCAGGGTTGGCCCAGGGCAGCTGCAGGCTTCATGGCCTGGGTGCCAAATTAGATGTGACATTTATTTAAGACTCTTGATGGTTTAATATATAAGTCTGGAGGAAAAGAAAAAAACAACAACAAAACAATCTCTGTACTGTACCAGCAATGTAGCCCTAGGTATTTCACCTGATGGGGTAATGTCCGTGGGTCTGTGCTTTGGGATGCTTTGCTGCCATGAAAGCACATTTACTGAATCCAGACGTACCTGCCCTATCGTTACTTACACAACACGATGATCTTATTACAGGCTGTCAGCTCTCTCATTCTTACATGCTTTTGATGTATTTCCCAGAGACAGCAGGACACAGCTCACTCTGCAACCTGAACAAAGCAACACCTGAACTTGAAATTAAAAGAGAGGCTTCTTACACAGCAGTAGAGCAGGTGCTTTGGGCTGTGCACTCCTGAGCGATGCTCTCTGAGACAGCGGGAACACCACCGTGTTTTATTCCAGCATCCATCTGCATGGCTATGGCCACCGGTATCTCAGCACATCATGGTAACTTTTAACTATCTGAAAGTAAGAAACCCAGCACTGGGTCATCCTCTGGGGGGCCTGTTGTGCAGGAGGAGAGGGAATTTACAGAAGAGCTAAAATATCTTTCCGAATATTAAGCAAACCCTTGAACAAGATTTCAAAACAAATTTCAGGTTTTATGAAGAATGCGTTCCCAGCATTCAACAGCCAGTACCTTCCTCCATCGATTACTGCTCTAAATATTAGGAAGCTGGTAGCCAGATGGATTAGACTGAAGAGAAACAAAACAGCACTCTGCTGCCTTTCGTCCTCACCGTAATATTCTCCCTCTATCCCTGTAACTCCCTCCTCGCTGAATTTGGATTTTAAACCTTTTTAGGAGTGCATGACAGTCAGGTTCAGAATATTTGGGTAACAGGGAAAGCAAGTTTAAGTTAATTTGCCCAGTTTGTCAGAAAACTATGCCTGGCTCTCACCTCTTCTAAAAGAGACAGGTCCTGCTGCTTTTTCACTGAAAATACAAGCAAGCAACGAAAGCCGAGCTCTTCACTCAGAAGTGTCATTGTACCTCCACATCGACCCTTTGAGCAGTTCTTTTGCTCCTGCTACTATCACGATACCCAGCTGCCTCACCATCACCAGCATATTCTGGTTTTTCAAACAGCATGCAAAGGTCTGCTGGTACCACTTCACCACCGGAGAAGGGAGTCACTTCACCAGGCTAACGATCTCTGGAAAGCGAGAGGAGTCCCCTGCGGCTGGATCCAGCCCTCCCCACCATATGCTTTTGGCTGCACCTCCCACAGAGCTACCTCGGTCAGAGTCAGGAGCGCTGCTCTGAGCTGTTTTGCTGTCAGGAAGCTAATGGCATCACCTACAAAGTGTGCTGGGTCTCTGACAAAGGCCACCTGTCAGTCCCCACGCTCCTATTTCCAGCACTAGAGCAAAACACAGGGCAGCGACAGTCATTTTTAAGTGCTTCTCTGAGGCAGTGCTCATGAGCTACCTTCAGACATCATTAAAACCATCGTGCTAGTTACTCCAGCCCTAGGAGCAGCTTGTTTATAAACCTCACCATTAAATAACTGCTGCCAGCACAGGGGTTTCTACAGGACCATTGCCCAGGCTACAACAAAGCTCAGGGCACCCTAATCATCACTGCTGCCACAGCTGATGCTGTCAACAGCTAAAGCCCCCAGCAAAGCCCCCTCTGAGCCCATGCAGCCCATCGCAAGGAAAGGATCTGCTACCCCAGAGCACTGCAAGCCACCGTGAGACAACAGATGGGCAGGAAAAGGCAGATGGAGAGCAATGACCAGCCACAGCGTCTACGGGACAGGTCGCAGGCTCTTCAGACGGCTCTCCTGCACTTAGGAGTCACCTTGCTTTCCACCAGGCTCCTTGTTGTGCATCCTCCTGTAATGGAGCACCCAAAGGATTCCCCATTACCTCCTCCGCACCGTGCTTAGGAAGGGCTGTTGGCTTTCTTACGGGATGGAATACTCCAGCGCAGGAATATCTGGGAGCCAGCACAGAGCCTTTGTGCTGCCCAGTGTGAAGGAGCCTCGCAGAATGGACTGAAAGGACAATGAAACTGTTGGATAACACAAGACAGCGCTGCCGCATATCCAGGATGCCGTGGGCTATATATAATCATTATTGGTACTACAGCCATGATACGCTGGGGTTGCTGATCACTGAAACATTGCTTTTGGCCCACGGGGAAAGACAGGGCAGGAACCTTCCTTCTGATTGCCTGGCAAAGACATGCTTAATACGCCACTTCATAAATCAATCACCCTTCAAGCTACTCTTCTGCTTCTCAGCAAACGCTGATTGATCCACCAGGAAAGGAGACTAATGAATGGTCAGTTCTGCCCCGAAACGCATCCAGGGTTCATGGCACCTAAGAACATACTAGTGATTTCCACTGATGATAGAAGAGACAAGCTGCAGTCCAGGATGCCCTGCAAAGAGATGAAAACTACATTCTCCCAGAAATCCTTCACAGGCTAAGAACGGGATAGGCGGCGTCACATGGAAGTCTGCTTCTGGGGATGAACAAAAGAGCCAAAAGGAGACTTTTAACTCCAAATAACCCTCCGAGCACCCACCCCCAAGCCGTGCTCATGCAGTCAACGCCACGGGTTGCTTTAGCAGCATTGTTGTCAGAAGGGGTGTTACATAGTTTGGGAGATATAAAGCCATGACTAACAAAAAAAAAAAACGATCAAGCAAATGAAGCACAAACTTAATTCCTCTTCTTCTACCCTCAAAGCGACAGACCATCGGCTTTGAAACAGAAGGCCCTAGAGAGGGGCGAAGGCCATACTCTGTTTGCAAGAAATTTAACAACCTTATCTAAAACAGTATATATAAAGAAAAATCATTGTTACAGGCAGTTGTGGAAAAGGGGAACAAAGACAGGAAACAGTTGTTAACTGTTAGCTGATCTGACATAAAGGAACACTTTGGAGAGCAATTATACTCACCCATCAATCTAATTGATTTGAACCATAAAAGCCTATATAACCAATTATTTGTATAACGTATTAGTTACCAATCCTCAGTCCGTTGCAGCACTGCTACGATTAAGATGCAAAGTCAACATATAATTGCATCAACTCCTATTTACACCTTTTTTTGCCTACAGTATATGCCACCCTGCACTCGCTTTGAAGCAGACGTACAAGAACATAAAAGTCCAACAGAAACTAGCCAATCCTGCTGGGAATTCTCACAAGTGAAGGAAGAAAAGCACAACATGCACCCACGACCTGAGGCAAGCAGAAAGGAAAATCCCTTTGCAAAGTTCTTAAATGCCTGGCAGTCCAAGGAAAAGCTGGAGCAGCCTCTTGTAATAACCACGGCGTCAGAGCCTGGCTTACACCTTAGGATAACACAGGAAACAAGATCTTTAAAAATCACCAAACAAAACAAGTTTGTCTGCATCTGCTAGCACTAAACACAAACGGAAATAATTACATCAGTTCACGCACTACAGTAAAGCTTTGGAGCCAAGAGAGGCTGCTGCTTAGGGAAGCAGAAGGTTTCCCCACCTCCCCGCACTGGTAAGAAGCCACTACCAGCCTGCCTGGTGTTGAAGGATCGGAGAATTGCGCGGCGATGAAGAGCTACAGACCTGACCAGCAGTGGCACACAGCGGTGGCCACCAGAAGCTATGGGGCTGTTGCCGTGAATTTAGCTCGATAGGAACCGAACACACTGCGACATCAGAGCCGCTGTGAACGCTCACACCAGACCAAGGTTAAAACCAGAAATGGTTTTGGCATTCCCACCCTGGTACCCTGCACGACACAGGCACAGCTCAGGTCAAGATGCAGCGAGGCAGAGGGTTTGCTCAGGCAAGTCCTGAGCCTCCTCCGCTCCGGCTGGAGTCGGCACAAACCGCGAGGGCTCAGCAACCTGAGTGATCTCAGGAACGTGAAACGCAACACAGCAAGGGCTGAACCTCAGCTAAACCCTGCTGCCTATCCACATCCATCCGTGGGTTTGCAGAGAGAAAAGACAAAGAAAAAGGCTTGATCTAGAGGCTAAGTCAATAGGATTTTCATTTTGTTTTCAAACAAGTTCCTGGAAGCTACTGATGGTAGTGCCAGCCTGGCAAGATGACAAGACCTTCGGTAGAAAGGGGGTTCTTAAAGGAAGGAGAAGAGAGGCATGCAGAGGTGGTTGTCTTCTCCAAAGTCTGCACAAAACCACAGACTAATATCACAGCAAGGTAATGTTTTACTCTTGCGAGTAGCTGAGATGCCCAGAGGTGATGGCACATCCGTGCTGCCGTTACTCGTTCAGCCTCAAACATCAACAAACACGTAGGGCTGGGATTTAATGAGCTTCCTGCGTGTGTACAGTGGCCACTAACACACCGCCAAGCCCTTGCAGAGGTGGCCTCATTTACCAACGTAAGCTGATTCAGCTAAGCCCAGCATCAATTTCAGCTGAAGAAAGGGATTCAGCACCCCAACACACCGACATTCCCGGCTGGGAACCCCATGCTGATCTGTGCAGGAGCTGAGCAGTCAGCAACGCCCCTGACAATTCCCCTCGGCCCATTTGCAACGCGATGCAGCCCCTACCACAGTTTCCCACCGCGGCCGAGATGCACAGGCTGTGCTTGCCCTGCTGCCAGCCGAGCACACCCGGTTCTGTAGTTACCGTCATCTTCACCAAACCCAAATGGCTCTAACACACCACACCAAACTCTCTGTCGTGCCACAGGTGACTGAAGAGCTCCACATCAGCTCCCTAATTAATCGTGTTTCATATGCCTTGATTTTTCCTGTGATCTCATGCCTCATTTTCCCCCATTTGTGATGAAACCTCGGTGCTTTCTCAAGCTGGCGGTTATCATTCACAGCTCCAGAGGCTGCTGCAGCACAGAGAAGCTGCCTGTGGTTAGGCCGAGAAGGGCAGAGGCACCTCAGGGCAGTGGCTCAGGCCATCCTGCGTAGGGCAGAAGACCCAGATCCTCTTCTGACATCCCCTGCCACCCTGAGCATTGCTGCCGCACTAAATACAGTGATCCCCAGCCAGTTCTTCCAGATCTACCCAAGAAATTCTTTTGTTATTATTTTTTATGCTTACGTTGCCCTAAGGAGATCTTGTCTATCGTGCAAGTGTTGGTGCTGGCTTAGAGGAAGGGGAAGATCTGAGGCCAGCTCATCACGCTTACTGACCAACCCAAACCACACATCCCAGTAGCTCTCCGGTGCTCAGTACCAAACCCCCCTGCAGCAGCCCCCCGCGTGCGGGCAGCCTAAGCAGCAGCTGCTGGCCAGCCTTCGGGACTGGGGGGCTGGCGGGAGCCTGCCAGGGAGGAGACGGCTCCGGCAGGGCTTGCTTCTCCACGCTGCAGGCTGGAATCACCACCCCTGACGCGTTTGACAAACACACAGATGTGGTGCTTCGGGACACAGTTTAGTGGTGGGCTTGGCAATCCGGGGTTAAGTTGGACTTGGTCATCTTCAAGGTCTTTTCCAACCTCCATCATTCTATGATTCTACGAGGCTGCTGGCATTTGCCCCACGCCTAGCAAGCAGCAATGGGGAGGAAACGGTGCTGGGGACCCCCTGCTTCCAGGGCCAGGCAGCAAAGCTCAGCGGCGGGGGAACAAGGCAGCCAGACCCCTCCCTGACCCAGGGCAAGGCAAGCTCTGCTCCACATCCAGCTCCCAGCGTGCTGCACTGAAGAAGCCTATTTAGCTGCTCCCTCCTGCCATATAGGAATAACCTGAATCTGGCACAGAGCAAGTTTTGCTGCCCAGGGCTCAGGAGGGGAGACATGACTTCACCCACTTCCTACGGGGACAGGAACTGAGCCAGCGCAGGAAAACTCACTCTGATTAACAACCACGGAGCCAGAATCAGACCCTGCTCGCACTTTCTACCTGCCCTTGAAGTAAGCAATTGAGGAGCCGAGGCTGAACTCCCCCATCTGTGCCCTGGGTGTGCAGAACCACAAAGGATGCTCTGAGCCTGGGTCTGCCATCCACAGCAAACAAGCCAAGATTTGCTTTAGCACAGCTCCTGCTCAGCAGCTGTCAGCCCTCCTGCAAGCTGTGTGGGAAGTTGAGGGAAAACAGGGTATTCATCTGCCAAACACCTAGACGGTTCCTCAGCAGGCTTTTAGCACAAGGCTGGAGGCTTCCAGCAGGACTAAAACCACCGAGAACTACTCCTGAGCCACACACGTTACCTCTCTTCTGGGGAAACCGCTTTTTGGGGCTCTGAACCAAGGGGAGACAGAAGAGTAATGGAATAGGCAGTTCTGCTTGAGGGCTGCCTCCTCTTGGGTGTGCTGTCTCCTAAAATACTCCTATGGGTATGGGTTCTGATCTCCCCCCTCAAAGAGGGTGAGATCCTGCCCCAGGCTTTTGCTTCTGCATTAGACTCACAGAGCTACTGAAAGAGAGCCATCCGCATCACTACTTTTATTACTGACAGCAATAAAAGCATCTCAATACATAGCGTCCGTCGGCCACGCACAAGCTCAGTGGTGCTTTGCTAATTACTGAAGTTTTCTGTGCTGACAAAGAGATGCCAAGGGATGCAGCAACCGATGGGGAAAAACTGCACAGAGGAATTTCAATACCGCACCACAGATCCCCTGGGCTAGAAGCGTGTTGTAGCGCCTTGCCACAAGGGCCAGTGGGCACTGGAGGCACCCACATACAGGCACAGGATCTGGTCCTACACCTTGAAGACCACCCATCATACTATACTAGTACTCGTTGGAGACAGGAGCCTAATGTGAGTCAGCATTTAGGGAGCTCTGAGTAGAGAAGCAATTCTCCTTCCACAACTCCAAGCATCTCGCCGGCACCTCCTGTCTCTGGCAGCCTTCTTCACCTGCATGGAGCACCTGCCGTAGACGTTATTGTTTTGGATGGCATTGGACTGGTGGATTTGCTTTGCACCTCTGGCACACCTCTGGGAACCCGTCATGCATCTCCTCAGCCACGTGTCCCTGAGCAAAGCTCACCTTCCCACACCAAGCTGGTGCTACGCTGCCAGGTTGCAATAAATGTTGTTACTGCAGCAAACTGGGTTTGGTGTACAATCAGCAGCACTCAGGGCAAGCAGCTTGGGCATCATCTCACTTGAGCAGGACTTGACAGCTGAAAGAATATCGAAACTTTATGAATACTGGATTGGTTGAGACTAGGACTTACCTCCATAAACTTATTTTCCCACATCCACACGGTCCACACAGGGTGGGCTGAACGTCATCTGGGAAAGGCCAAGTGACCGACAGGACTTTCAGTGGTATTGAAACCTTTTCCAAAGCTGTACGAGTGCTTCGCACGCAGGTTTCAGAAACCCTTTCAAGTACCATAATCTGATGTTAAGGTGCTGGACAGGGATATGCTGGAGCCCAGAACATCCCAAGTCACCCTCATTTCAGTACGAGCTGGGATTTTTCACACCCAGACACATGTACACAGGCGAAAAGGAGGAGTTTAGGCATGTAAAGCACTGAAGGACAAGTTTTCATTGTAAATCATTACGCTCATAGCAGCAAACATTTTCTCCACACTCATCCATAAATTTGTAGCAACAGAACCGCCACCACACACACAGTCTATCCAGGGGACAGTACCTGTGCTCCTAACCAGCCCAAAAGACACACAATTTAAATCAACCAAATCATACGCTAAGGGAAAAATTGTGACTTGTTCACATGGAAGAGCTCCATGCTTGCTTAAGCAATGCTGGGGACAGATCTGACCCAGCTTCAGCAGAAATTTAAGCAACGTTCACCTGATCCTGCGTAAGTCACCCTAAGAAGGGTGTGATCCATTGAGAACGACTGCTGCCTGCGAGCAAGTCAGTACTGATACACAGCCAAGCGAGGGAAACGCCTCCCAACACCTTAAACTGCTGTTTTGCTCTTAGCACTTCTGTTTCTTAATAAACACTCTGTTGGTGGCTCTGAAAGAGCAACCCGGCTGCTTTCTGTACGCGCGTCACAGGGAGCCTGCCGTGGTGCCGGACACATTAGCCAGGGCTCGCCACGCGAGGTCAGGGAACGCTGTCTGGTGCTCTGCACTACTCCTGCAATAAACTCTGCACCACACCTCAAAAGACTGATTGATTACACGTTTCTGCTTCACTTTAGCAATTCATCTCAGCAGCCTTTCACTTACCTGTACGCTTCAAAGCTAGAGAGATAATCCCTTCATTATCCCCTTGCTCTCCTTCGCAATTCGTAGTTTATTTCAAAATAACTGCAACATTGTACTGGCAGGCAGGAATGAAATCCTGGGTTCATCTCCCAGGGAGCTGCACGTGTTCCTGGGAAAACACCCATCTCGGAGCCAGCAGAGAGTTTATCCCCGTGGCCTACCCACACAAATGACTTTTGCAAAGATTGACTATGGGGGAACCAGCTGTTTCAGTAAGAACAAGACTCTCAGGTTTTTCAAAGCAAGCCACGAAGATCCTGGCCCTAATTATTCGCTCACTCTCTTCCGTCACAAAGTATAAACCCTACGGCCCTAATCTCCACTGTCACTGCTCATCTGCCCCAGAGAAATTCTAGCCCTCTGAATTTTATCCTATAGATTCTGTATAGGCATACAAATAAGGCACGTTTTTGTGCTTCCCTAGCTGATATTTCAGTCACCCGTCCTAGAAACTGTTACCCAAAACAATAAGCTCCTCTGAGTGAGCATCAACCATTCTCCGTGAATATGTCAATAACTGGAAAACATTAGACAAAGCTGAAATAAGTCGTGAGGCTACATAAGTGTTTGGAAGATACAGGAGCATTTGTAACTTCCACAAACCCAAGACAACTAAAATGCTCTTTGCCGGGCTAAAGCAGCACACAGTATCCCCTCGGTTAGGACACCACACTTCCAAGGACCAACGCTGAGGAACAGGGACAAACCAAACCTCCCTCTCAGGCGAGAGGAAACACACGCCAAGTGCCTTCACGCAACTGAGGAAGCGCCTCGTTCGGCACCACAACATACCCCTGCTGAGCCAAGGCCGACAGAAGCATTCTAACATGGCGCCTTTTCCTAAAGATATTCCCCGCTTACTCTTCAGTGAAGCGTAAAGCTGATGGTGTTTCTGTGGCCTGACCTCAGCTTCTCCTAGCCTAATATAAATGTTACACCTATCTCGGGAGGCAGCGAGCTCTTCCTGCCAAATCCCAAGAGCCCTCAAGTCCTGGCTGCATTAGTCCTGATGTCGTGAGCTGTGGGAGAAGGCAAAAAGAAAGAACAAGGCTCTGCGGCAAAACAACGTAGAAGCAGTGCAGGGGACAGATGTGTAAGAGACAGCGGCATTGGAGCGAGTCTGACAGAGGCACGCATTCCCACGTCGCGCTTCAAACATAGCACCGCCAAGGAATGAAGCTTCACACGTGCATATGCACACCGTAACGGAGAATCAAGGTTCCTCCCGCCTCCGACTCAGCAACTCCCAGCAAAACCCGATTCCAAAAAACCTCATTCCTGCTTGAGGGGATGCACTTTAAAAGCCCCCTAAACACCAACTATTTGCCACTTTTCTTTGAGGCAAAGCCGGGACAGGGGAGATACACCTGGAGAGGCAATTAAGGTGACCGGGACAACAGGGAATGATGGCAGATGGCAGTCATGGGGGGTGCTGGGTGGAGAGCACCCAGCCGACACCAGCATCCCCCAGGGAGAGACCGGCACACAGCCACACAGAACGAGGGCACACGCAGCCTTTGCCCCTTACCTGCTCACTTAAGCACCGAAACATACAGAGGTTTTGAAAGAAAAGGTTTTAGAAGTAGTCTGCAAAGCAAGCTTAACATTTTTCTGCTTTGAAAGGTCTCTGTTTTGAAGGACGCAGAGACTGGGCACCATGCAGTGCCCAGACCTTACCTGTGTCATAGTGAACTGTCAGGGGCCTGGAATAATCACCAGTCTTCTCTGGGTGGAAGTCCACCGTTACTTGCATGGCATCGCCAATCCCAAGAGTCCCAGCAGAGGGATCAACAGAGAAAGGGCTGCAACACGGAGAGGCACATCAGGATTATTGTGGGACCTTTGGGGACTACGTTCCTTCTGCCGTCCAGCTCACTCCAGCTCACCTGTATTAGCAAGGGGCCAAGAAACCACAGTCAGCAGCAGAAAAAGAGAACATACAGGGCCAGGAACTGAGCCACCGACCCAACTCCTGAAGAGCTCCAGCCCTCAGAAGATCCTAAGCGATAAAATGACCTCGTCTCCCCCATACCCTGCATCCAGTTTTCTGCAGCAAGGCTCAAGAGTCTGACTGCTAGCGATACGATCGGAGGAGGGTTTTTGAAGGGCACGGAGATGGCAAGAGTTATTTGCATGCACAACTTGACACTGAGTTCCTCAGGAATCCGTCTTTTCCTGCCACCTATAAACCTCAAGAGATGCAAATGTCAAGGCAATACCTGCCCCAGTGAGATTACAGCCTGGAAATCAGACAGGGAGAACAGAAGTTTATTCTTGAATGACCGGAGAATAATTAGACTTTAATGGCAGAATTAATCTATCTTTCTTTTTTTTTTTTTTTTTTACCTTGAAAGCATCCTGGTTTTGCCTCAGAAAGGGCACATTTTATCAGCATTTCAATGAAAGCTGTTCTAAGCAAAGAAAAATCTGTACGAGTGCAAAGGCAGGTTAGAGTGATACAGAAACAAGAAAACAAGACACAAAAGGAGTATCCCATTTACAGCCTGAACAATTAAATCTCTAGCTAAATGAAGCACCGCTAGCAGGAGCATATCAAGGCACCTTCAACAGGAGGTTTTCTGCGTATTCACAAGCAATGCAGTCTGGGGCTCTGGGTTGTAATCCAGGCTTGGTAACTGTTTGCTTGGCCTACTAGAGAAATTCTGTGCAATGTGTGGGAAATAGTATGAAAATGTGCCGGTGTACTTTAGATTTAACAAGAGCAATTATGATTTGTCGCCAGGTAAACAGCTCTCAGCTGACAGACACATAATTCAGTCCTTTAATGCTCAGGGAAAAGTCAGATGCAACGTGTTTCTGCATAACAGCAGCTGGGCTTTGTGGCTCTTGTACAGCCTCACTTAGAAAGCAAAAGTTATTGGATTTAGTGCTTTGCTGGTGGTCAATTTGTCACCTTAAAAATATTTTCTGCAGAGTTTTACAGTGATTGGGGAGTGCAGCCCACAGAAATAATGAGAAAAAATGGAGCCATGCGCAAGCTTCGCTTCGCTCATGGAAGCAGTGACAGCTGATGAAACTGCTGGAGTTCCTGCTCATTAAGGAGACACTGATGCAATTGGGGGCCTGACCTGCTCCCATCACGACTAGCAAGAACATCGCCAGTGACTAATGGGGAAGCATTGGGCCCGCAATGTTCACGTGCTGGACCTGAGGCTTTTGAGAGGGAGGAGGAAAGCCAAGGCGCCGCCAGCCTCAGAACCGGGCTGCTCTACATGGCCCTGCACCTGCGCTGGGGGTTGTGCCTGGTTATACTGGGCAGGGCTCTGCTGGTGCTTGGCGGGGATCACTGCCTGCTGTGGGAAAGGCACAGAAAAATTCCCCCCCACCTCTTTTAGTTTGTTGTTTTTACCAGAAACATTGCCAGAACAGAAAAGCTGCCGGTTAAGGGCCACACTTCAGCACTACCTCCCATCCCATGCCCTTCCTACTCCATCCCCATGTCTGCATACCCCTGCCCTCAGATAGCTGGGATGGGAATGACACTCCTGAGGATGACTTCAGGGGATGCCTGAGAAAGTAGATACCTTCACATCTTCAAATTACCAGAGAAGAGGATCCCACCGAGGTCAGGACTCATTCTCAGGACTGAGAAACAGAGCACAAGTCAGACACCGCACCTCCTGCCTCCCACCCCACGCTGTACCCACAGGACAACTTGGTTCCTGATGTAGCAGGAGCTTGGTATCCCTCACGTAGACCTGCTTCTCCAAGACCCAGAGGGATGTAAGGTCCGTGCTTCACCTGAACTCTGAACTTCAGTCCACATCACTAAGCTGTTCCCTGCAGCCTACAGATAAGAGATGCTAAGGAAACGTCCCTGACACACTAATAGCCACATGAAAACCACTGCCAACAGATGAAGCTGGCAGGCTAAACTTTGGCCTTTTAGCCATTAATTGTGAGCTGTTCTTTACGGTAATTCTTGTCCTGTTAGATCTACCCTTGTAATGAATAACTACTGCTCCTGACAAAACAGGAAAGATAAGGTTTGGAGGTTTATTAATAGCTCTTCTTCTGACATGCTTTTCAACTACGTCCATTTGTACGTTTGCTTTGATGTACAACATCTAAACTTTCACAGGTCCAGATCTCCCAACGGTGCCTTGCAATCCCCAGCTTGTATAAACTCATCTAGCCGCACCAATCTGAGGGAGACCTTCCCAGCAGAACCTGCTGAGATCTTGCCCGTAATTGCCCTTCAGAAAGGGAACAACACCAGATTAGTAAGCAATTTCATTGTGATCTGTCTTGGCGTTTACATCTTGCTTGCTTTCACCAGGCATCAGCTCCCCAAGCTGGGCAAAAGTTAAATCCCATGAGGATACCACGGGCAAAATACTCCTGACAATTTAGCAACCAGCTGACAAGTGAACAACGCTGACAGTTCTGTGGCTCAGGCTTTCCCGACTACCGCGCTGCCTTTCCTCCTGGAACCATACGTTTAGTCAGTGCAGCGTGCAACGAGGCTGCAACATACTTCGTCCCGTGGTATGTTTCTCTTCTACAACCAAAACCCCTTTACTCCTCTGGTGCCTTAATTTGCATTATAAAATCATCTGAGTTTGTGAGAATTGATTTCATTAAAAGCTGCCTCCAACCCCAAGACCGACAGTAAAATTACTGGTGATTGAGTTGCCCCCTCTGTCAACTAAGACCTATTGCAGGAAAAAAACCCCAAAGATCACTTAATCTTGGCATACGTAATTTTTTGGTAATGGTATAAAAGCCAAAGTCGAGCACTGTAACCACTCCAGTAAACACAGTCTGTTAGGTCAAAGCATCCAAGACTCCATCTCCA
Source organism: Falco peregrinus (assembly GCF_023634155.1). Taxonomy (NCBI): domain Eukaryota; kingdom Metazoa; phylum Chordata; class Aves; order Falconiformes; family Falconidae; genus Falco; species Falco peregrinus. The sequence goes on along the minus strand of NC_073734.1, from coordinate 1,046,572 downwards.
TACTGAAAAAATCCTGCACAGAGCCAGCATCTCACAAGCTCTCTCTTTCCCTCTTTCCCTGCACGTAGGCTCTGTTGTCACATCCCTGTACATCCCATGGTAACTCTCCAGCCCCACACCTCCATGTAGTATAATGGGTACTGCAGGGAGGGATGCAAGGCGGCTCCTGGCACTGTGCCATGTAGGATCATTTCCTGAGCTTCCAGAGCTTGATGGGACATTCCTAAATGGACCTTCTCAGACAGATCCTCTCTAACCCATAGCACAGCACAGCACAGTGTAACGTCAGGAAAAGGCAGTGCTGCACTGAGATCTGCTTCCAGGCACCATTTTCAACTGAAATGTACTGGAATGACATTTATCTCCGTGAATGCCGTGGAGAAGAAACTCACTAACCAGCCTTAACAATGAGAACGGCAGGAAAAGACTTTTTATATTTATACTATTGTTATTTTTTTTTATTACTACACTATGCAGTGAACAGCTGGGTATGGGCATGCAGGGGGAGGACAGGCACAGAGCCAAGCTGCATAATGGGGAGTGCTTTGGTGTCAGGGTTCCCACACACACACACACACACACACCCTTTACGAAAGAGGAGTCAAAACGTGTCCATGTTTTCTGGTAGATACCACGGCAAGGGAGAGTTCTGAACAAGCAACAGCAGAAGGATGCTGAATTGGCCCCGTGGATTCATTTGAGAGCTCTGCCGTGGAGTAAAATACACCACACAAGTCCTTAGATAAAGTTGTAAGAGGCAAGGAATGTCCTTATGAAGTGACCCGCTGCAAGAGCAGAGCTCGCAGTACTGACTGAGAGGAAAGGTTAGCATTGGAGATGGGCTGAAAAATGCACTGAAGGTGAAAGCTGGTAGGTTACGCTTGATGCCAAGGGAATTTTGAGAAAGGAGGCAGAGAGAAGTGATACGAGCAGCGCATTGGACTAGGAAACTGTGGCGCCTGCGGCTGCCTTGCAAAGGGGCAAGAGCCTGAATTCGCCCAGGCCAGAAGACAGAAGTTGCAGCAACTAAGAAGTCTCAGTTGTGCAGAGAGAGAATGAAGGACACAGAGGCCAGCTGATGGTCCACAAACTTTGATCTCTCTTTCCCTTCTACTCCACTAAGCCTCCTCCCCCTCTCACGTGCACGCATGCTTACACATAGCGGCACACAAAACTATTATGTGATATTGATGTTGGCTTTAACACAACACTACATCCGTACTCAGCAAAAGTTAAGCACACACTAAAGCTGCTTCAGTTCTCCACTAAATAGGAAGAGACTAAAACAGTCCTGAATGTAAGTCTGTAAGGCTGGCACTCCTACCACCTATGCCATAACTCTTAAATACTGCGTCTCGTATCTACACATTAAGCTCTCCAGGACAGGAAACATCACGCATTAATGTCCAAAGCACAGGTTTAAGTGTTTGTGATGCTGAACAATCATTACGGGAGTCATTCAAAAGAATGCAATGACATTAAACTAAAAACTTCCCCTGTCGTTAATAATGATGCAGCCTTGGTCACAGCCTCTAACGCAGGGAAATTAATCCCCTGACATGAGGAGGAAAACGGTCTCTCCCGCGAAAGCCTCTGTAAGTAGAGTTGTTCAAAGACAATTAACAGCTAATGACCTACTCGCCTGTGGAGCAGTGTATTGGTGAGACTCTCCAGCCAACTTGTCATGCCAGCTGGGAGGCCAGTTCTTTTCTGCTGGGGCTGCTGGAGCCACTGAGCTCACCTGGGACCTCGGGGCAGGCACCTGAGCAACTTCTCACAGCACAAGCAGCAGGGAACCCACTGTCACCCAGCGCAGTCCCCAGCACTGGCTGGAGAAACCACTCCTGGCACACCATGGCCTCATCGCACAGGGAGAACGTGGTTGTTCTGCTCCCAGGCTGCAAGGGGACGTGGTGACCTGGTCAAGAGTGGGGAGCACTCGGATTTTGAGTGGAGGATACAAGCTTGGGGGAGTACAGTCGAGATACTGGAGGGCTGGGCTGCTATTCAGGGGACACAGCAGAACCGCATGCAGCCGAGGGATGGAAAATGCAAAAACCTGTATTTGGGATGGAAGAATCCCTGGCAGTGCAGGCTGGTGGGCACGAAAGCCTTTCTACAGAAGAGGAGCTTAGGGGCTGGAGCACAGCACATACAGGGAGATGCTGGGATCTCAAGGCTTTGCACAGCCTTGAGAAGGAAAGACGAAGGCTGGTATCACTTGGTCTTACTTTTCGTGTTGAGTGCACACCTGATCAAACTTTGACACTGGTCTTGCTTTGAGCACTGTGTTTGCTCACATGATCTCCAGAGGTCTCTTCCAAAGTTATTCTAGGATTTTATCTTCTCCAGCAGCCCAATTCCATTTCACGTGTTCCCCAAATTTCTCATATTATTTCTTATACATCTGTGCATATATATAGGCAGATGGTAGACAGACAGGCATTAGAGGAACTCAACCTTTAAGAAAGTTCCCAATGAGGAATTCATTATGACATTTCGCTGAACACTTAAAGCAAAAAAAAATAAAAGAGCAGAAAGACAGGAACCTCAGAGTATTTAAAAAAGAAATCTGAATGAAAGTGGGGGCGACCTAATTAGAATAAAACGCTGCTTATATTCAAAGATCATCAGTTTGAAATTTCAGACTGGCTTTCAAAAGTTCATAACGAAATGGAAGAGATGACTGATGCCTTTGGCTGACATGGGAAATCTTACCAGCTTTTGATCTCCGCGCACACGCAATCCAGTTATTCAGAATTGTACTTTCTTGTGTAGTTTGAAATAAAGCTTTCGTAACGCTTCCCATCCCTTTGTTGCAAGTCAGGACTGAAACATTCAATTGGTGAAGTTCAGCATAAAATCCAGATCAAGCAGGATTCAACGTACGCCGTATCACGCGATAGAACAGTTGGCAAGGACATTGCCAAGAGATGCTACACACGACTGGGTACTTGTTTTGGTGGTGACAAGTAGATCTGGAAATCCCAGAGGGAAGCTGTACAGGGATTTACAAGTTCCTGCCTATGTATTTCCACAGTGAAAAGAAGCAGCCTGCTTGAACAGCATCCTGGAAGCCTGCTTCAACAGCCTTGCCAGGCTTTGGTAGAAGCCTCTTGGACCTTCGCATTTCCCAGGAGAAAGAGCAAAGAGCCTTCTCTTGACCCCTGTTTTCCTGGGGAAGAAACCGAAGCAACTCAGGTGCACTAAGGCAGACGGCACGTCTTTGCTGCATTCTGGACCTCAGCTCCTACACCAAAACCTCTGGGACCAAGCAACACGGAGCTAACTACCAGCCAGCTGAAGTGGTTTCCTTGCAGGTGCAGTTTCCAAAACGCATTACCCTCTCCAGTTCAGCAAACTGGAAAACCAGTGACTGTCTTCTCAGACCAAGAGGAACAGTACAGGCTGTCCACGACACAGCACACATCAGGCGCTTGACCAGGAGACTGCCGAAATACCACGTGCTTGTGGCCTCCCAGGGAATGGGTATATTTGGCCAATAGGGCCACATAACCATTTCAGAAGGTTCTGAAGATCAAGGGGGTTGCTGGTAGCTACTACAGCATGCTAGAGCACTTTCCAGGAGATCTGAGAGAGACAAAGCTCTAGAAAAGGCTCCCAACCCACGCACCAGGCATTTGCTGCACCTTTTGCCTGTGCGCCCATCGGCATTCTGCTTTGGGGCTAAAGTGCAGGTTTGAAGCCGCTGCCAGCTCATCTCCACTTAAGAGCTCATTCTAATGAAGAATAGTGGACCCCAGGGACCAGATCAAACCTACTGGAAAACCAGGTTCTGGACCCCACAGGGTTTTTGTCAGGGTCTCAATACCAGTTGCTTTGATCTATCATCTCTGATTGCACTTGCTACTATAGACAAACTGCTGGTAAAGCTGATGATAAATTCTTAAATGTCTCTTCCACCAGCTCAGAGCTTGCCCATTTCTTAACACTGCCTTTGGTCTTCAGGAACTGAGCTCCTAGAGCTGTCGTCTGCCACGCAGGATCTTACACAGCCCGAGGGCAGTCCAGCTGCCTTCCTACATTTGCTCGTTCAATCTAACAGAATCAGTCTTGCACGACTGTGCACTGAAGACACCGTTGCACTATAAAACTCCACTCTGCAGCTTGCAGAGTTTTAGCAGAGGCTGCGCCATGCTTCAAACACTATAATCAACAGCAAACCCCACGTGCCCTGCCCATTTCCAGCCACGGCAGCAGTACAGCAGCTCACACGCTCTGGCTCCTTTTTGTCGCTGTTTACCAACTGTATTATCACACAACAGTGTTTTGCACAAAAAGAGATGAGCTCCCTACCTCTGAGGGCTGATGCAGTAGCGGGCCGCCCCGTTACCGATGTTGCGAACCAGCAGTGTTTTCTGGGTGCTGTACTTGACTGGACAGGCTGAGAAGTTCACCTGGTCGGGGAAGTCCAGGATAGCTCGGGCACCTATAGCTCGGAGAGGCACAACAAACTTCTCCCCTTTCTGTGATGCAGATGAGCTCGTGGAAATAATCCTGCGGGGAAAGAAACAATCTCAGCACAATGCTTTTAGTACTTTCCCCACGGCAGAAGGAAAGCTGCTGTTTTCTATGGCTGTAGCAGTATCATTCAGTAACGCAACAGTACTTTTTACCTTCATGAGCTTTCATTCCAGTAGCATGACTTGCACAGGGTCGTTAACTTGCAAAGGAGAAACAACCCCATTGATTCACCTGCTTTTGCAGCAAGCTGGAAGCACCACAATTATCTGATGCTTTGATTCTGAGACACCAGAACAGTCTCTTCACGCAAGGGATCACAGCACTAAAGCAACCTGCTTCGATCGCCACTGCAGACTATTGGAAGCACCACTGAGAACCCAGCTGTGCCACAGCACTAACTCCAGTGCCAGCAACGCGGCGACCTCGTTGAAGCTTGGCAGGGGATGCTCAGGTACACTTTCAAAAGGACTTCACCACATGCATAGTCAACGGTCAGTCTTCGGTGAAATACTTCACAAGCTGGACACGGTAATTGCGGCAGCGTCAGGGCAGTGCAGGGTACGGCTGTATTTCCTGCCCCTTCTCACAGCGTTATAGGGCCAAGGCTGGGGACACGCACCCTTCAAAAGCCACCTGATCCATCTCCCCACACCAGAGCTGGCTCAGCTCCAGACCCAAACTGTTTTTGCGAGAGGTTTCACAAGTACCTAAAAGCGCTAACAGTTCCACCCCTGCCCTCAGCAGCCTATGCCACCTCTGCGCTAGAATTAAAGGGTGTTAGTTCTTCCTGTGTCTGAACTCCGTTTCCCTTTACATCTCACCCAGCCTCAGGGGGCACAGGAGACAGCTCTGGCTGATGCCGTAATCACACCCCTCTGTAAGGTCTGTTCTAGAGGAGTAAGTGACGGCGTGCCTGGTTAGCACACCCACCCCAGGCAGGCGGCATCGGGAGCTGCACACGGGGGACACTCAGACACCCCACCAGAGCAAAGCCGGCTGTGCAGTCCCAGCCACTGCCTTCTGCAGAACAGAGCCAGGCAATCCCCCCCGCGCCCCGGCTGTCTGGCGTTTAGCAGCAGGAAGGCAAATCAAATTACCAAAACCATGTTACTGTAGAGATGAGCAGAGCAGTCTCCAGATGTATGGCGTGGCATCGCTGCGCTGGAACTATCACCTTGCCCCCACTGAAATCAGTGGTAAATCTGCTGCCATAGGGCCAGGAGCCATTACCCCCAGCAGCGCTCTTATGGATGAGCTGATAAAAACTCTGCTTCTCGTCACTCACTGGCTGCCCTGATTTTTTCCTCAGTGCTTTTAATTAAAATTTGATATTTTTATCACTGTTGAAGCAGCAAGCGCTTTAGGATTTTAATGATTTAGGAATTGCATACAGCAGCAAACTCCCTTCAGCAGAACCGATCCAGACTCCCCCACAGCTGGGATTTCCTGCTCCTGTCCCCATCCCCTCCTGGAAGGGCCCTAAGGCAGCCAGCCCAGGCACAGACACGCACCTATTGCTCTAACGCAAGCGCTGACAGCCAGCGCCTCACCCACCACCCAGCACCTCGCCTACCACCTGCTCAGCTGGGGTTTAAGCTTGTCAATACAGATGCTGCCCCATCCAAGACAAAAAGAATAATCTCCTTTTCTAGACATCTCAAATATTCACCCTAGAAACTGCAGAAGGGCTTTTGCTTTTCCTATTTGGAAGGTAAAATACTAGGAAGGGAACTGCAGCAAGCAACCTGCATGATTTAATACCGCATTTCAGGAAAGCGTTTCATCTTCAGCAAGTCGTTCTGAGTTAGCAATTTTGTACTCAATCTTGCAGCCTAAGCCCTCTAAAATAAAAGCTATGGGCAGCCCATATGAATTTAAAGCACCTATTATCTGGCTACTTCACGTCCTGCACTGTTTCGATCCTCAGAAACTCATTAGCAAATGAAGAATGTTATTTGCTTTTGTTGTTGTTGTTCTTTTGGCCACACTACTGTAACAAAGGCATTGCAAAGCCAATTGAAAGCTACCTGCCTTATTAAGTCTTGGCATGCCATATTTACTTAGCTCCCTCTTCCAGGTGCCAGGTAGGCAGAGGAGGATGCAAGTTCAGATCAGCAGGAGGATAAAGAAAAAAGGAACTTCAACAACTGGAGCTACTTGGAGCAAGTAAAAGGAAGTAATTGTCAAGGTGTTGTCATTGCTAAGGAGCAAATGGATCAACAGCAATGCAATTAAGAGCCCAAGAAATAAATCCCCCCCAAAAGCAAGCACAGGCAGCCTTCCCAGCTCCGTTGCTGGTGAGGGGCGCTGGGACCACCTGCACAGCAATGCACAAGGGATTTCTCCAGGGACCTGAGGGCAAGGCTAAAGCAACAAGGATTTGGTTTCACAGAGACAACCACGACCTTGAGAGAGAAAGATGCCTCTCGCCATTCATGCAGATGCACATTATGCTCCAAGCCCCCTCTCCAGGGACACCGTGGGACATGGCATCCCGTGCAAGGCTTGACTCAGCACTTCAGAGCGGGCTGACCCTTCAGCCACGCTCTACCACCCCACCAACGTGGGACCTTGCACCAGGCTGAATGCAGCGCCAGCCCAAACAGGGGGAAACCCAAGGCAAGAGGGGTGCTAGGCAGAAGCTGGCTGTTTGTGCCACTGTGAACCCATGGTCCCTTAAGCTTTTGAAAGCTGAATTGCCCTCCCTTGGGGGCAACAGGTTGCAAAGCCTCTACTTCAGCACTGCCTCGTGTTACCAGGGCACTAACCCTGCTACGCACTTGCTTGCAGCCTAGGGGCACAGTTGAGACCAGTTCAAAATGTTGTTCTGCTTCGCAACTGCAAACCCTTAGCAGACTGTTTAAGACCAGGTTTCTAAATAAACGTGCCTGGATGACAGAGGGGTTGCATCCCATCTATGCTTTAAAGTTTGCTGTGTTTAGACACAGCTTCAGGCTATAGGTTTTCATGAAAATACGACTTCATCCTGCATACAACTCCCCTCTCAGTTTCACGGAAGATACAGACAGTTGTACGATGGCTCCCCTTCTCGTGCTCCCCTGTGACAAGCAGTAAATTACAAGCTCTGGCCTTCCAGGTATCACCACTGGCGTCTGAACTGGCACCCACTGAGACTGAAGCAGCTGCTCGTCTTGGGTGTTGTTTCAGGCTCTTTGTAAACTCAGGCTAACAGTAATTACTGTCGCAGCAATATCAAGCCTAACTGCCCAGAACCCCAAACTCAGATGTCAGTTTCCCTGCATAACCTATCCCAAATGCTTCACTGAATTCCTTGCAGCAGCCAACTTGCAAAGAAAAGATCCTTGTAGCATGAGGTAACACAGCAAGCCAAGCAGGGAAAGCTCCTGCTGAAACCCTGATATAAAAAAAGGCTGGAAAATAAGGGCCGTGACAACAGAGGAGAGACCAGAGGATGAAGATCCGTTCGCAGCAGAGGGGGTGCCCCTGCGCCTGCCCCCCTCAGCCGCCGCTTCGCAGGAGTCTTTGAAATGAGTCACTTGGCTTCAGGTTCCTGTGGCGCCGCGCCATTTGCCTTGGTCTTCTGCCCCTTTCCTCCTCACAAGAGTCATCTTAAAAGTATTCTTGGAATAGCTTCTGTGCACAACAAAACATCTAGCAGGGCTGGGCTGAATTTTAAAGGACTTCATTTCAGTCATGCAATAACTCACCGTCCTGTCATATTTCAGAGTAATCAATGTGCATTAATTCAGTCTCCACTGAGCATCAGCAATGAATTTCACAAACCTCACAGCCTGAACTTGCACTGCCTGAAAACAGTGCACTGCTACAGTGAAAAGAGCAAGAGGACAACACAGAATAAGCTCTGCTATGTTTTTATGTGCTTCTTGCTTCCTTCTTCCTTTACAATAAACTACTAATAAGCCTGAAGGACGCACAAATGGAAGTATTTCTGTCTGTTGTTTATCTGCCGGTCAGTGCCACAATGGTTTCCAGTTCAGCAGAGGCCGTCAGACCATGACGCAAGAACACACGGGAACAGGGGCTGGCACGAGAACACCCACGCTGTACAATGGAGCCATAAAACAGAAACGTGCAAATCAGAAGCAGCAAGAGTAACAAACTGGAAATGTTGCCCAGCAGAAAAATTAGCAGTTCATTTATAACACAAGTGCCAATAAACCAAGAGGCGCGTCAGCTATTCCTTTTCTGACAGTCTGACCACGTGGCACATTCCCAAATGACTGCGAGACAGTAGGAAACTGCTCATTTTCCAAGAAAGGGCTACGTGGCATTTCAGCCACTAACAACTCACATGGCCCTATTACTTAGGGCTGAGGCACAATTTTACTCCTTTCAATCAGGAGTGACTTCACTGAAGTCAGACTTACTCCAGGGAAGAACAGATTCAAAGCAAGAGAATGACACAAACCGGCTCCTCATCAGGAAGGCCCAGACCCCACTTCACTGGGTTACCCACAGTCCCTGTGGATCATGCAGTATCAGAGATGTAGGAGTTATTCAAAGGCAGCACTCCTGAGCCTTCCACAACTAACACACAGATACTCTGCAGGCAAGCAACTGCAAGCCCAACACAGGTGGCTTTACAGAACCATCTCCCAAAGCCTGCCTCTTGGCTAAGGGCTTTTCAAGGTGCTCTGCACATCCTGACCATGCTACTGATGCATTTCTAGCTGAGCGACAGCACTCCGGCACTTTCCTGACTCACACTCCATCAAGTACGAGACAAAAAGTTCGATTTATACAACATTCTGGTTCTGCTGTAGAGTCCCCATGTGCTCCTCACCAAGCAGCCCACATCCCTCTCCCAATGCCCTGCAAGGAGCACAAAACCCAGGTCGGCAGAAACCGCCAGGGTGTCGCTCAAGCTGTGCAGAGGACCTCGCTGGCACAGCTCCCTAATGCCACACACTCACCAGTTCAAGGGCAAGACAAGGGACAAAGTACTGGACATGAGTGTTCCTGGGAGTTACCTCACCCTACTTCTATTTGGGGTGATGTTCATGTGTTGCTCTGCTGCTTCTCTGTAGTTGAAGAGCAGCTCTTTGCCCTTCATGGGAACCGATTTACTTCCATCCCAAAAATGAATGCTCATGAATACTAGTCAATCACATTTTAAAGGAAGCAGTGTCCCCTGCAAAGCCTACCTCGGTGAGATTAAGCTCTTATGTCACTTGGGCAGTATGGAGAACTGCCCTAAGCCAACATCATTTTAACCTTCCATACGAATGACGTAAAACAATTTCTCAGTCCCTCCGCAAAGCAACAGATCATTTCACAAGCATGGGGAGCCAGGCACCACAGGGCATTTCCTCTCTAGTTTGCTACAGCCATGCTGTTTGAGGATAGGACAGGGTGTTCAACTACATCTAAGCAGCAAACGGAAGATGAGAGAACAGCTGTGCCCAAAGAGAGCCTGCACCTCTGGCCTGGCACAGAAACACCAGCTGGCTCAGAGCGACCCCCTCACCTTGCATCACCCACAAAGTCACGCAAAGAACTGTGCCAAGAGGCAGCAGAGTGCTGGTGTAAAGAGTCAGCCTGTCTGTCTGTGTTCCCCTGCAGGGCTTCCTCCCTTCCATGCCAGGTACTAAACCCTTTTGCGTTAACAAGCCTCCAGGTAACACCGCCGCCCCTTCACATCACGGCACAGTGCCAGACTTGCCAGGGCCACAGCACCGATGTTCCAACCTCCGAGCAAAAGCATGGCACACGGGGCAGGGAATAGGTGCCAGCTGACACAGCAACCACAGCCCCATGCACGCAGGCACAGCCACACCAGCGTGACTGCCCAAAGGCTCCAGGCTAACACTCTGCCTGCAGATGCTACCTGCCCCTTCACTCCTGTGTGCGCTCCAGATGCCTCAGTCCTCTGCAGCACACCAGCCTCCTGCTGGTTAAAGACATCTGGAGCTCAGCGTGTCTGGGCCAGGCTGGCTCCCTGCCACGAGCACAGCGCATCTTCTCCCCTAGAATCACAGCTGGAGCACAGGCGGGCAAGTATCCTCAGGGGCAGCACAGCGGCAAGGCTGGAACACAGAGGGTATGAAAAAGCATCACCTTCGCTCCAGCCCAGGGTGAGGCAGGGAACTGGTTGCCAGATGGGAAAGGGGAAAGCTCTCTGGATCTAGCCATTCCCCTAGCGTTTTCCATCATAATTAAGCCCCTAACATCGAGTAGAGAGGTGCGATGGCTAAACACCTTACCAGCACCCCTCCCTGCCATTTCCCTACTGTCCCACGTGCGCCTTCCCCTGAAAACGCCCAGGAAAGCACAGGGAGGGAACGCACAGCTCGTCAGTCCCTGCTGCGGTGGCATCGCATGGTGCTGCCAGCCAGGATGTGACCAGCTGCAGGCTGCCTGACCACAGCCTAGAGCAAACCTCGCAGCACGGCATGGGCTATAACCGGTGTGCAAGAAAAGTGCCGGCTTCAGACAGAACGTTCCGCCGTCTCACTACTGCGGCCAACACGATATGCATTCAAGAAGCAACTCCAGTTTTCAAAGGTGGTGGTCCTCACTCTGATCAGGCTCAGCTTTGGGTCCTCCAAACAACAGGTTTGTATTTATGCAAACAGGCTTTTGTATTTATAATTATCAGAGCAAACCCGTAATTATGCAGCAATAGTCAGATACTAGAAACCAACACCATGAGAGGCCACCCCACCACACAGTGCACTCTTATCCCTGAAGCCAACAGACATGGCATTAAACGTTCCAGCACCAAAGGATAATCACAGTCTGAAGCATAGAAGAGCCTCCAGCCTATGACAGCATCATCTTCACCACAGGAAAAGTTTCCCCCAGCTGCAGATCCAGTGCAATGCCACCGAAACCAGGACAGTGCCTCAAAACCCACAGCAGATGCCCTGTTCTGAACCCAGCCCCGCAGGTTCACCTCCCACTGAAGGCACACACCTCTCGGGACCTCCAGTCTCACCTTGTTCTCATCAGGGGAGAAAACGATGCGGAAAGTCGCAAGCATGCCAGGCAGTACCTTGCGGCACACAGCATGGTGGCTGATCAGCTTGAAATAAGGTGAGCTCTCCAAGATGACCTTCACCAGCCCAGGAACCTGCAGAAAAGAGAGGAAAGTATGATCTTGCAGCTTGTGGAAACAGGAGGAGAAGAGGCCTGGTGATACCACCTTCACAAAGCACTTTTAGCTCTGGAGGTACATGCACGTAACACATAAGAGTGAACATTAATCCCTTCTGCCTGGGCAAAACAGCTCGAGGCCAGAGGCAGCAGGGCGATGAAGGAAGGGCCAAGCAGGGAAGACACCAGCAGCACGGCGGTATAATATCTGAATCAAGTCACCCGTGTATTCAATAAGCCCAGAGAATCTGCTGGCTTCTGCCCGTACACATCCAGGCAGACATGCCCCTAGAAGGGGCATGTATTATCTGAACGCCAAACAGTACGTGTTAATCCTGGCGGAAGGAAGAAATTCACTTTAACGTGCTGGGTTTGAGCGGGGCAGTCAAGCTGCGGTGCTACAGTCATGTAGGCAGACCAGCAAGAGGGGACCACAGATACTGTGGCCTTACTGGGAATAAAAGCAGCAAATGAAGAGCAAAAGGAGGAAACACAGGAAGACAAAGAGACAACCCCAGAAACAGAGAGATGGCTGGGAAAATCCAAAGGGAGCTGGAAAGAAGCAAGGGAGAAGCACAATATGCTACAAGGAAAGGCTGATGCAGAGGATGAGAGCCAGCAACCTGGCCAAGTGATGGAAAGCCAGGCGACCCCCCAGGCTGTGCCTATCAACTAGGGGCTTCAAAGGCATTTTCTGCCCCGAGATACATGACTGGCACTGCCTGGTGGTGGTTTCATTATTAAAAGCCAACCTCTGCTATCCGGAGGCTCCTGCTGCCTGTGACTGTAGCCAGGCAGCTGCCAGCGCAGGCAAGCCAGATCCCTGGGGACCCCTGCCCACCCCCAGCAGTCCCTGCAGGCACCCTGCTGCACGGTTCTGCCCTCTGGGGCACCACCAGCACACAGACAGCACACAGGCATTTCCCTAGCACATAGAGAGCAACCCCTGAGCGCCAAATCTCAAAGTCTGAAGCAGGTGATTTGGACTGGTGGGCAGCTTCACGGATCAACAACAACCCCACATGAGGCTTGGAAAAAATGGAGGCTCACTCTGCGCCACCCACCCGAGCCTGGTAACCCGTGGCCAAGGCAGTCCTGAACTCTCCAAACGCCCTTGGAACCCAGCAATGTCCTGGGGCAGCGAGTTCCAGGAGCCAACTTCACAGTGCAGACAAGCATTTTGGTCACCATGTCCCTTAGAAGGGGAGCACGTGTGGCTCAGACCTTCAGCAAAAGCCACCCAGAACATCTGAGGGTGCTGAGGAACAGCCTGAAAATAGAAAAGCAATTTTACAACACAGGTAAGAGCAGGAAGTATATAGTACAGCACTTCTGTAGTTGCATGATTACAGAGCCTCTATGCGGAATATATTTTGCTGTCAGCTGGATTTTTATGGGGCAGACAACTTCAGGCTACCATGCAGTGTAACTCAGTATGATTCAGAGGAATGTGGGAAACTGGCACGAAAAACTTGAGACGGAGCACAACGTTGCTTTTCTCCAGGACATCGCCAAAAGCCAACCAATTTAGAATATAACACCCTCGCAGGATTATCCTCTCTGTCTTTCTGTATTTAAAACATACCAAAGATCTTCCTGGAGCTTATCTCACTTTTACACCCATGCTCTCCAGTGGTTGAGCTCTAACTAGCTTCAAAACTACATTGTTTGGGGAAAAAAACCACAGTTCACACATTGCCTCCCCCTTCACAGGGCACGTAAATCCCAAGGTGCAGCTTTACACAGTACAAGTTTATTATCATTTACTGGGAATGGCAGAAATGTTAATGAAGATGATCTTTTCCACTTGAGGAAGCATGAATAGAGCAAATTAACTGTTTGCCTGTTGGCTGGTACTTGGCAAAGATAAACATTTTGAAGTGCTGCATGGATAATGGAGCAGGTGAAGCCAAAGACTCAGTGGGAATGAAGCAGAGAGTAGGAAGAGAGAAAGTGAGGACTGAGGCACATTTTAATCAGGGACGAGGATACCTACAGCAAAGACTGCCCAAAATTCAGCACAGATCACACCAGTGGCATCCCCCGGGTGCAGGCACACATGCTGCATCTTATCAATGTTCCCAAGTTAAATGCCAGACCAGGAATGGTGCAGTACTCTCCCGGAATAACTGAGGGAGCACACCCGCATCCTTCCTTGCCAAAGGGTCTTCCATTTTCACCCATATCCCTGTCACAACCTGTTATCTCAGGAGATACTTGGACTTGCTGTTCTTCCACCTGCAATATGCCTCGACAGCTTTTTTTTGTTGTCCACCTGTTTGCCCTCCCCAACAGGGAAATTTGGAAAGGAGGCGAATTCACCGTCTCTTGTGCACACTTCCATCTTCCCATCCCACCCTGCCCTCAGGCATACCCCTTCCTCTTCATTACAGAAGAGTATCCTTAATTACACCCCTCTTTCTGACCTGTCTCTACTGCCCGTGCACTTACTGCTATGTATCAAGAGAAACCCCTGCGTGTATGAAAGTGCGCAGGGAGAGAACACCGAGCTCAGCTCCTTTCCTCCCTCCTGCCTTTTCCCACCAGCTTGCCCTTGGCACATGCCTCATTCCAGCAAACGTTTCCCCAGCTGAAGTTCAAAAGGTCCCAATTTCCCTCCTGACAGTGGAACAAAACTGCTGACATTTTTCAACTTTTCCATTCTCAACTTTCTTGGGAAGTCTCAAAATGATCGTTCTTTTCAAGTAAAGGTGGAGACCTTTGAGGGCACTTTACTCCAAACAGGCCGTGGCTCTCCAAAGGGGAAGCAGAGCATCACGTTGTCTCAGGAAAACCCGAGCAGAACCCAATTAAGCTTAGCAGGAGCCTGAAGGGGCACCTAAAGGCCTCCCGCTGCTGCTGCTAAATCAGCCTGCTTCCACTGCTGTTTCAAAACACCTTTCCTGAAGCGCTGTTACCACTAATTATAACTTACTCCAGCATAAAGTGGAGAAGACCCCACCCCGAGCTCTGACAGCCCGTTCAGCTCTCTGTGCAGCTCACCCAGAGGCAGAGGTGCCCTGTGGAAACTGAGATTAACCACGGAGCCACCAGGACGCGGTGCACACTCGAGGGAAAGCACGAGGGCAGGGAAGAACTGTACAGCCCCCAACATTCCCACCCGTGCAGGGCTTCCACGGGGAAAGGTGCTGACCAGAAAAGCTCCTTTCAGCTAGGTACCACCAACACACAGCCAAAACCAGGGGGAGAAACCTCAGCATGGCAAGATTTCCACCGTCTTGCAAAATAAAGGCGGTGAGACGTTTTATTCTGGATGCGCTGTGCTGCAGCAGGCGACTGGCTGTGCTGTGCACCGCACGGATGACACTGCTCTCCAGTTCCAGCACAGGGTTAAACTTCCACATCCCAGCACTTACCTTGTCCACGTTCCTCAGAATCAGTGGCACTTCATAGACCTCATCGGGGACGTAGCTCTGAAATACCACCTCTGATGGGAAAGGCCGGAACAAGCTCTGTTCCAGGGCAACTGCCGAGAACTGGAGATGCAAAAGAGAGCAGAGAGATTCAGCCGCGGGGAGAAAGACTCATCGGTGAGAGAATACAACACTGGCCTCCAGCGAAGGACAGTCCCTTGGTGAGTACGCCTGCCCAGCTCACGCTAGGGGAACAGAAGCTCACCCACCTGTGTTCTGAGCAGATCAAAAGTTTCTGGGCCACACTAGAGCAGGCTCAAGCGAGCAGCTCTTTTGGCAGGTGTTTCTCCAGGTCGCCTTCTCCAACAGGCAAGGCAGCACTTACCTCCGGCAGAGCCCTGGGCTAACACGGTCACACAGCTCCAGAGCACTCACTGCAAGAGCTGTAAGCACTCGTGGAGCAAGGGAAAGCCAAGAATTTACAGGAGACCCCATGGGAAACAATTTGGGGATCATCTTTACATTGAGACACAGAGACCGAGCCCAACACATCCTCAAATCTCTTTTTTGACACACAGCCCAGAAACCAGGAAGAAGAGAAGACAGGCCAGAAAGGAACACCGCCGTTAAGAAAGCGACAGATGAGGTGGTAAGTTCCAGGTACTTTCCCAGCATCACTGGGCAATCTGAGTAAAGCTGGACTTGGCATCTCCTTTTCCCACGAGCTTTCAATGGATGCTTCATTATATTCTATTATTGCCATTTTCTTTAATACCACTACAGAAGCAGGTCTGAAAACATACAGAAACAGCAAATGCTTACAGCGCCGAGGCGTTACTTTGAGAAAACTCCTCCCTGCTCTGCCTCCCCCCTTCCAGCTGAACTCTTCACACTCACAAGACACAGGCACGTCTCCTGCTTCTCCACAGGAGTCAGGGTCGTGCTGAAGCCAGCGGCCACAGCACACGGCCAGTTCTGTGTGCGCTCGTCCGAGGCGTTCCCAACCTCACGCGCTGTCTAGGGCAATCCTTAACCAATTTGCTACAGGTCTCTCGCTGGCAGTTTTCCACTCAACAGCCTACCTCAGTCATCTACCCCTTTGGAACGTGTGTTATACTAAGCAGATCTGTAAGAAAAGCAGCTTTAAACACACGTGTAAATAAACATTGATCCAGATAAAGCACACCCACTCCCCTCTGCCCAGGGCCATTCCCCTGTGTACCTGGCAGCCTGAAAAATCTAACACCCTGTACGGGTCCCACTCGTTGTTCCAACCCAAAGCATTCATGCAATTGCTTTAGCTACACCTTGAGTAGTTACCGTAGGCCCTCAGCCCTCAAAGGCCAACGCTGCCACCACTGAGGGCATCCTATGACCCCAAGTGTTCGACAGAGACTACACCAAACCAAGGGCTGGCTATTTCAGCAGGAAGGTGGGAAATTGCAAGCTTGCATCCTTGTGGCCCGCCCCAGCCTTCCCCCAGTATCATGCTTTAGCCGCAGTAGCTCACCTCCAGCAAAAGCCACCAACTTCAACAGAGGTTGTTTATATGGGCTTAGCGCAGGTCAGGACTTCAACATCTCACTGGGGAAAAATGTTTTACCTTTCCCCCAGCAGAAGGAACTCCACACCAGCAGCAGTCTGAAACAACAACAGGACTTAGTCACCAAGGCATTTAGATAAGCTGGAGGCAAGCCTGTCACAAGCACGCGCTCTCTTCAAACGTCACATCAAACAGCAAGGAAAAGGGCAAGAAAAGGCTACCTTACGATGGGAGGCTTCGCTCATGTCTAGAATCTGGATAATCTGGGGTCGCCGCATCTCCCGAGTGCTGGCCAGCCTCTGCTTGGTGGTAAGAGACATCTCCTTCAGGAGGGCAGAGGGAGTCAGCTGAAATGCAAAACACCAGCAAGAGCTACAGAACTGCCTTTATTCAAAAAGGCTTTTCTCCTTCAAGAGCCACCGATGAATAATTTGTGATCATAGCCGCTAGGATAGTCCTGGAAGTCCCATAATTACCTGTTGAAATATTTACCATTAGTAAATTAATGATAGAGAGTGCAATACACATGCTCCAAACAAGTAGCTTTGTCCCGTTAGCTTCTCCTTCGTGATTTGATGTGACATGTTGGGGGTTTTGCTCTTCGGGCATTTGTTTCCTTTCCAGTTTGGCCGGAGTGAGCCAGTGACCTTTGAAAAAGGTTGGGAGGAGTTACCAGAAATCCCTTAACTCCACCCTTGCACAACGCTCACAACCACCACACATGTGGAGATGTCACTGCTGGGTGAGTCAGGAAAGCAGAAAATCAGTGTTGTGCCAAGACTGAGGTGGAGAGGAATGGCTCCAAGTTTTAGTTATCTCTTTTGAATTAGCACTTGTTTTCTCTGTTTGGGCCTCCGAGACCCCTCCACAGAAGTATGCAAAGGTATCTCCTCGACAGAGCTTCAGCACCAGGTCATCTTCAGCCAAGTGAGCTCTGGTCAGCAAAGGGCTGTCTGAGGATGGGGAGGAGGAATTGCCCTGACTCCGCTGCTGTCTGCAGCGCTGGATCTGTGCTCCACACGGGATACGGGACAGAACAACTGTTTTGGAACCTGTTCCATCTGGGACCAGCCATACCTCTCGAAACCTTCAAGCAGAGTTTGAGCAGCCCACCACGTGCCCAGCTGCCTGGAGGGCAGGTATGGTCAGAGCAGCGCTGGCAAGCATCCCGAGGTGACAAAACGTTACTGCCCACACAAAGGGGGCGGAGAGAAGCACACGCTCACGCTTCAGCTATTCCGGTGCAATGCCCGGCACGTTCATTTAAATGGCTCCAGTGGCACATCCAGACACAACTCTGGACCTCCCCTGAAGCAGCACACAGTCCATCCCCTACCGCACCATGGTCACCACCTCCGACAGAAGCATGGCAGCAGAGAGACGGGGAGGTGGTGTCCAGCTTCACAGTGCTGCCAGACAACAGGAGGGGCAGGTAGAGGAAGGACGCGGGGGCAGTTTCCAGCCTTACACAGCTCCTACCTGGCCGCAGCAGGTACTTACAGTTGCAGGCTTCTCTGTCCCTCTGGCTAGCTTCGGCTTACGAGGCACTACCACTTGGCTCGGGAATCTACCAGCCATCCTGGAGGACCCCGTGAACCAGCGGGGCTTTCCAGTGGCCATGCCTCAGCTGACCTGCAAGGAACAGCAACGGGACTTGGAAAACCCAGCATCCCCTTCCATGGCAGACCCAAAGGAGACAGCTGTGTCTCCGGGCTGTGGCTCCTTCATAACTGGAGGGCAGCCGGCATCCCCACCCTGTTTCATAACTAGACCCTATTTCAGTGGCAGAGTTAAGACTGATAGAAGTAAAAGCCCAGAACAAACACTCCAAAACAGCCTTTTGCTGTGGGCGCAGTCCCACAAGCCACAAACACACATCAAAGACTGCTGCCACTTCTCATCTTCTCCCCCTCTTCCATGTATTTTGGAACTATTTGCTGGAATTATTATCCAAATCTCTATTAATACCCAAACTGTCCTTTATTACTCTTTAAAAGTTTTTTGGTGGGAACAATGTCACTTCACTGCTTCATTTTGCAAAAACAGCTGACCCGATGTGACTTTGTGCCTGACCCTACTAAGTGCTCAGACTATTATGAACAACCTTACACCCAGGGATCGCTGCTGCCCCAAGCATCAAAATCAGACTGCTCTCCTACTTTGCAAACCAAACGCCCATCCTTTGTGCAAGGAGCTTGGTGATGTTTTTAACTAAGGGACCATAGAGTTCAATACTCTGATTAACAACTATGGTTTCTCAAAGCTAATTTGGTTAGGTTACAAAACTTATCCAGCAAATATGACTCCTTCCAGGCATGAAATTACCATGCCCAAGAGCCTTTCTCCATGGAGAATGAGGGCCTTATTTTTTTCACTTACTAACACCCAAACTCTAGGCTCCCTACAGGCATGAAAAGCTGTAGCAGCAGAAATAAAAGCATGAAACCATTAAAGTCGCATGAGCAATTAGCTCAAATAGAAATACAACAGATGTGACAGCTTGGCCACTTCAGGCTATCCTAATGGCAGTTCCTCTCAAGCATCCTTATCCTGCAGGCAGCACGGCTTGACAGGTCCATGGGCCATCCTTCTTCTATCACCAGCCTGCTGACAACCTCCCCATCTGTCTCTCAAAAAGTGGGTGTGCAAGAAAGGGAAAGAAAACACCCCCAGAAAGTGGGTCTCAAGCACCGACAAAAGTCAAAGGTGAGTATGTACAGCATTTACTAAGCACTACTTTGGACGAGAAATCGTTTCCCCTCCCTTTCTGGCTAACTGGACCAAGGAACAGATGGATGTCCCCACCTCTTTTTTTTTCTGGGACTTGAAAGACCAGTGGCCTCAAACCCAGCTCTACCCTAAAATTATTTTACATCCTGACAATAAGTAAAAAATCACAGATCCTACCCCCTCCTGCTTCCTCCTGTTCCACATCATTTTTCTTCATGTGGACTTGCTGTACACAGCTAGACACCATTCTATGCAAAGACCACCATTCCCTTCCCCTCAAGTTTGACCCACATCCTGCAAACGAGGCAATACTTTCAGCTCATTACTCCCGAAACAGCTACAGCATTGCGCATGTTCACGGTACCAGGCCCTTCATAGTTTCAGGGAACAACAGGGTTGCCATTTCCTTTTGTCCTTGCCGGGAACATGAGAGAACAGCACGGTCCTACGGACACAAGGGCATGCTGCAGCTGGAGCTCGGATTGAAAGCCAGAAATAACTATTCGTTAAGAGAGAAATCTAATGGGGATGATACAACACTAATCTGGGTATCAGTGCTTTATTACTGGGTCTTGAGAGTAACTGGATTATTTCTTTCAATTTTCTAACTATAATTTCACTTCACTTGAAACTAATCCTGCTCATCATGCCCACACCAGTTATTTCCAGAGGGCTTCCAGTCTGCATGCCCCCATACCAGTCCAGCAGCTTCCCCTACCCTCTAGCCCCAGGGTTAGGCACTTCCACAGCCCCACTTCCCTGGAGCCTGCAGGGACCAGCCTCCTGCATTAGGAGGAAAGCAGCAGAACTAAGAAAGCAGCCACATTCTCCTGCGGGGGCAGGACAAAACAGCAACCGCAACACAGCCCACCTCCAGCCACCACCCCTGGCTGCTGCACGGGGAGCTCCATCTTCCCCACCTCAGAGAGCCCTTCACCCCCCCCAGAAATTAAGGACAGACTGCAACTGCCCCTCTGCTCCAGGCTCAGGGCACAGACGGCTCGGGCACCTCGACTGTGGGTTCAGAGCATGAACGCCCCAACCCTGGGCAGGGGAACCAGCTGCGCCAGGACACAACAGCTACCATCACCTCAGAAAAGCAATGAGGAAATATACCCAGGGCTGGGGTACAATTCCTGACGTGTCTCAGGAAACCCACATGTGCCAGAGCAGGGTGCCAAGCTCCAGCCTCCTCCCCCACGCTCCCTTTACTCCAGTACCTACTACTATGTACTGCTCTGCTTTTGTGCTGTGCCTCACATGGCTGCCAGGGCAGGGTGAGAAGCAGCAAGAGAATTCCTGCCTGGCACCTTCTCCAGGGGAGCAGCGCTGCACTTTGCCAAGGTGAGGTTTTTTGGCTCTGCATGATTTCAAATGTGAGGGGTCTGTTTTCTCACCACAGAAAGCAGGGAGCAGAAATATTGTGCTGTACCTCACATGGCTGCCAGAGCACGGTGAGAAACAGCAAAACAATTCCTTCCTAGCATCTTCTCCAGGGGAGCAGCGCTGCGCCTTCCCAAGGTGATTTTTTTGTTCTGTGAATGATTCCAAGTATGAGAGGTCAAATTTCTCAGAACAGAATGCATGGAGCAGAACTTTTGTGCTGTTCCTCTCATGGCTGCCAGGGCACGGTGGGAAACAGCAAGAGAATTCCTACCTGGGATCTTCTCACCATGTCCTTGCAGCCACATCAGGCACAGCAGAAAAGTTTGGCACCCTTCTCTCTGTGGTGAGAAACTGGACGCCTTTACATTGCCAATCATGCAGAGCCCCAAAGAGTCACCTTGGCAAAGTGCTGCACTGTCCCCCTGGAGAAGGTGCCAGGCAGGAATTCTCTTGCTGCTTCTCACCCTGCCCGGGCAGCCATGTGAGGCACAGCAGAAAAGTTCTGCTCCCTGCTTCCTGTGGTGAGCAAAACTGACCCTTCAAAGCTGCAACCGTTAAGAGCCCAAAAAAGGCACCTTGGGAAAGTGCAGCACTCCTCCCATAAAGAAGGTACCAGGACAAAATTTTCTTGCTGTTCTCACCCTGCCCTGGCAGCCATGCGAGGCACAGCACAAAAGTTCTGCTCCCTGCTTTCTGTGGTGAGAAAATGGAACCAAAGTTTGTGCACTCCTGTAGAGCCAAAAGAAAAAAATATATCTTGGGAAAGTGCAGCACAGCTCCCCTGGAGAAGGTGCCAGGCAGGAATTCTCTTGCTGCTTCTCGCCCTGCCCTGGCAGCCATGTGAGGCACAGCACAAAAGTTCTGCTCCCTGCTTCCTGTGGTGAGAAAACTGACCTCTTCTCATTGGCAATCATGCACAGAAAAAAAATAATCACCTTAAAGCGCAGCGCTGCTTACCTGGAGAAGATGCCAGGCAGGAATTCTCTTGCTGCTTCTCACCCTGCCCTGGCAGCCATGTGAGGCACAGCACAAAAGTTCTGATCTCTGCTTCCTGTGGTGATAAAATTGATCCTTCAGAGTTGCAATGGTTAAAAGCCCAAAAAATCACCTTGGGAAAGTACAGCACTCCTCCCATAAAGAAGGTACCAGGAAAAAATTCTCTTGCTGTTCTCTACCCTGCACTTGCAGCCATGTGAGGAACAGCACAAAAGTTCTTCTCCCTGCTTTCTGTGATGAGGAAATGGACCCAAAGTTTTTGCACTCATGCAGAGCCAAAAGAAAAAATATATCTTGGGAAAGTGCAGCACAGCTCCCCTGGAGAAGGTGCCAGGCAGGAATTCTCTTGCTGCTTCTCACCCTGCCCTGGCAGCCACGTGAGGCACAGCACAAAAGTTCTGCTCCCTGCTTTCAGTGGTAAGAAATTTGACCCAAGCATTTTGCACTCATGCAGAACCAGAGCTGACCTCAGCAAAGTGCAGCGCTGCTCCCCTGGAGAAGGTGTCAGGCAGGAATTCTCTTGCTGCTTCTCACCCTGCCCGGGCAGCCATGTGAGGCACAGCAGAAAAGTGCTGCTCCCTGCTTTCTGTGGTGAGAACATTGACCCTTCAGAGTTGCAGTCGTTAAGAGCCAATAAAAATCATCTTGGGAACGTGCAGCCCTGCCCCCCTGGAGAACATGCCAGAAAGGAATTCTCTTGCTGCTTCTCACTCTGCCCTGGCAGCCATGTGAGTCAGCACTAAAGTTCTGCTCCCTGCTTTCTGTGGTGAGAAAATTGACCAAAATCTTCTGCACTCATGCAGAACCAGAGCTCACCTCAGCAAAGTGCAGCGCTGCTCCCCTGGAGAAGGTGCCAGGAAGG
This sequence comes from Falco peregrinus, assembly GCF_023634155.1. Classification (NCBI taxonomy): domain Eukaryota; kingdom Metazoa; phylum Chordata; class Aves; order Falconiformes; family Falconidae; genus Falco; species Falco peregrinus. The sequence continues at coordinate 1,024,098 of NC_073734.1, read as the reverse complement.
AATTCTCTTGCTGCTTCTCACCCTGCCCTGGCAGCCATGTGAGGCACAGCACAAAAGAGCTGCTCCCTGCTTTCTAAAGTCAGCAAAATTGACTGTCCACCATTGCACTGATGTAGAGATAAGACTTTCTTACTCAAAAGCAAAACCCAAGAAACCACGTACCCCTGGGAACCCCCTTGTCCTTCCGTGTGGCTGGTGACTTCCCATGGCTCTTCCACAAGGCAGGACAGATAACCACGAATTTGGAAGCCCACGTTAGTTCAAGTACACTGAGTCCTCTGACAGTCACTACTTAGGGGCCAGCGGTCCTCTCACCCCTCCACAGATCTGCCTGTTAGTCCTCTAGCAGTCATTCCCCATGGAGGGACCACAAGTCCTCCACACCTACCTACCAGCTCACCAGAAATGAGTCAGTCCACGCCAGAAGTGACACTGCCTGACCTGCAGGAGATCTATTAGACCAGTATCGATGGTTTCAAGACAGAAAAAACACCACCATCCACCAGCACAGCAGAAAAACCACCAGAAGAAACTTCGTACACAAACCAAAGGCACCCATCCGTACTGTACAAAGGAAAAAAAAGCTGAAAAAGGCACTCTCCACAAAAGAAACCACCACACAGATCACAAGATAAGATAAAAATGCCATAACCCCAGGAACGCAGGGCCAACAAACACAGATTCTGTCCATAACAATAACACACTTTGACACTAACTCGCTTGACCTCTGGCATACCATAACCTTGTTGCCGCCAAACCACAGCACATCGTAGCCCTAAGGCAACACAAAATGGAACACAAAGTCCCTGGAGATCTCCGCCAGGGCTTTCAGGTGCTCCCTGACCTCAAGTATCACAACCTTCAAGAGAGAACAAGATGGAGGCACCAGGACAACACCGCCATGCGTCTTCACACCCTGGAAAAGGGCCTGAGATAAACGCTCCTGGGCAGAGAGGCTGAGGCACTCGGAGGCTTTGAGCCAGCCCTCCACCACCACAGGGCTTCAGCTCATCATTTCTGTGTCAGAGCCACCAGGCAGGTGGCCCCATCCTCCCTGAGAGACCGCTCAGGGCACCTGTACCCAGCTCCAGGGGGCTGGACACACAGCCTCGGATCCATGGGGGGAGGGGTGCTTTAATCCTGGGAGCAGGATTTCTGACAGTGCCCCTGAGGAGGAAAGCCTCCTCAGGCCTGGAAGCCTGAGAGACATCCCCGCGCTGCTCCACATGTCACCAAAAGCAGGGGCTGAGGAAGGCTGCTTTGGGGCCCGTCGAGGGAACCAGCTCCCCTGGGCTGCTCTGCGGCCACCGGCTGCCGTTGCTGTCGCGCGGGTCTCAGTGCTGCTCTGCAGTCGGCCGTCACCTCCCCGCGGGACACTCCCCAGCGCAGCACACGTCTGCACTGGCTCTCCCTGGGGACAAAGATCACAAGCGAGGGATGGGCTTGGCTTTGCCCCCAGTCCCAGGCTGCCCCCAGAGAGACCTGCCACCCCCGCCCCAGCTGTGCGATGTGGGCACCACGTACAGCTGCAGCTGTGGGTCAGGGCAGCTGTGGGCAGGGGGCAGGCCCCGTGGCGGTGCCCCCGGCGCTGGCAGCAGGCAGAGCTGGGGAGAGCGAGGGGCAGCCCAGGGCAGCCGGCAGCCGGCGGCGGGGCCCGGCAGGGTGCAGCACCCTCAGCAATGCCCGGCTCCTTGCGCCTCGGCCCCAGGGCTGCAGCGCAGGGCTGGCCCCAGCCGGGGCTGGGCTGGGAACAGCCAGGCAGGGCCCCTGGCAGCCCGGCACGCACCTGCTCCCTGCGTGGGGCGGCCTGGTCCTTTGCAATCGACCCCGTGGCACCCAGAGAAGAGCCCTGCCCTGAGCCTGAGCCATCGCTGCAGGGATGAGGCCTTCCTCGGCGTCCGTCCCTCAAATCCCTCCCTCCGGCCCCCACGGTCCGTCCCTAAAACACTTCCCCTCGCCCCCGGTCCCTGCTGGCCCTGAAGGCTGGCCACAGCACTTGGTTTCAAGCCTGAGCTGGTCATGTCATGGCTGTTCTGGAATGTGGTACAGTGAAAGGAGAGATAGAAATGGCAAATTTTTCCCCCCAGGGCGGTCAAATGCTGGCAGAGGTTGCCCAAGGAGGTTGTGCAGTCTCTGTCCTTGGGGATCTTCAAAGGCCAAGGGCACACAGTTCTCAGCAACCTGCTCGAGGCGAGCGTGCTGGAGCAGAGGGCTTGGCCCAGAGACCTCCACGGGTCCCTTCCAACCCCCCCTCCTGTGTGGCTCTGTGCTTTGCTTTTCCTCCTAAAGCCCCTCAGCTCAGCCCCGATGCCCGCTGGAAAGGGTGCTGGGGCAAGGGACCATCCCAATCTCCTCCCCGAGGGTCCACCCCAGCACAAGCGCTCCCCACTCCACAAGACCCTATGGCAGACACAGTCAGGAGAGGGAAAAGATTCTTTTATTGTCAACAGCAGCTGCAGGGGCCCAGGAGTCACAGCGGTTCAGCCGGTGAAAATCAGTCGGCACCTGCAACGACAGAGTCAGAAAGCTCTGATAAGCCCCCAGAGGCAGGAAGAGGCAGGATTTGGTTCCCCCCTCTTTGGGGGACGCTGTTTCCGAGGAATTCCTCATGGCCCAGAAGGGACAGCTCTTGCTGGCCTCCACTCGAGGCCGGCTCCGGTGCCTTCTCCCCAGGGGTGATGTCCCTAGGGAGCTGTGCGTGCGCAGGGATGCTGACAGTGCCCCTGTGCCGCGCAGCAGGGCTCGACGGGGAGCCCCCGGGGAGCTGCCGTGGGGCTCATCCCAAACCCTGCTCAGCACCAGCCCTCGCCGGCCCTTGCCAGCCAGCTGGGCTGACTTAGGGCCGTGTTCAGGGCTGGGAAAGATGGGCAGCAGCGCGTGGTACGCACCTGGCCTTCCTGACGTGCTGCAGCTTCCTGCATTTTCTCAGGTTTGGGTCCACAAAATCGCTTCCTCTCTTCTCCTTTTTATTTGTGCTTGGCTGTCCCTCTCCTCTGCCCAGGCTTCTTTTCTCTTCCTTTTCCTTGACTTTTCCTTCTCCTGGTGGGAGCCTGCAAACCTTTCCATCCCACAGCGTGATGAGATGGGGAAAGCCCCAAGCCCCTGCAGCGAGCTCTCAGGTCAGGCAAGGGGAGCTCTTCCTACCTGGTTTCCTGGGGCAGGCTGGTCAGTTGTGGCAGGCGTGCCAGGGACTCTGCCGTGCCCTCGGGGGTGCCTGGAGGCAAATCTGGAGGTGCCTAAACCAGAAACTTGGGAGGTAACGGGTGGCAAGTGACAGCCTGGGGTAGTGAGGGCCTGACTGCCAAATTGCTGTATGAGCTCTACAGAGGAGATGCTGCTTTGCATCGTGCACATTTTGCACAGTCCAGGCAACGCAGCCTAGACTTGATGAAGCTGCGACGGAGTAGGATTTGAGCAAAAGCCCTCTCAAGGTGGCAGCTACTCCTTTCTGTCCTTTTGTGGGTATTTTGTAGGTATGTTTTATTTGATGAAGCAGATCACACTTAATGAAGTGCATTCCAGAAACAGCCTTTCCAGTTTTCCTTAGCACGCACCACTCTGGGGGGAGAGGAGGAACCCCAAAGGCACAAGAGAGCGGCTGCCAGGAGGAGGCCCAGCGGCTGCTTGGCCTCCTGGGAAATTACTGTCCCACCTGAGACATGTTGCCCCAGCGTCTGTGGAGCTGCCGTACCTCTGCCGCTTTGGGCCCTGCCCCTGTGTCTCCCCCAGCTCCGCTGTCGATGTCCAGCACAGAGGCGGCTGCATCCAGAAAGGCTTTTGCCGGACGCTGGGTCTCTGCTGTGCCTGCAGGGCCACTTTGCTCTTCGCACCGCAGCTCTGGAAAGCAAAAGCACGTGCAGCAGCGCGACTTCTTGGAAGTCAAGAACACCTAAGCAAAGCCCAGCCGAGCCCTACACCACTTGTCTCGTCAGCGTTGAGGTTTCTGGCATCCCAAGCCCCAGTGTCTGTGACAAGCCTCAGTCCCGCCTCCTACCTGTGCCCCTGTCCATGGGTGCTGGCACCTCCTCGGCTGATGGAGGGGAGAGGCCGGCCACCTCCTCCCCAAAGATGTCCCCGCAGTTTTCAATGAGGAACTCCACCAGCACGTTCACCTGCAGACATCAAAGCCTTGGTCTCAAGCCAGGTGCCTGCAGACGTGTCAAGCAGCCTTTCCCACTGCTGACCCTTCGCCTGCGCAGGCGGCTGCGGCTGGGGGTTGCTCTTCCAGGCACCCAGCCCACCAGCACTGGCCCAAGGGAGGAGGCAGCCAGGGACCTCGCAACAGCCAAGCTCCGATGGGCCGGGAAGGCAGCACTGGCTGCTGGGTAGGGCGTACCTTCTCGGTCACCGCCAGCATGGCCTGCAGCGGGAGCAGGTCCTCGTTGGGTGGGCTCAGCAGGTTGGGCCCGACGCAGATGGCCAGGTTGCTGCAGCTCATTCTGCTGGTGGCTGCGTTGTGGCCGATGTGCTGCAGCAGGGCCATCAGCCGCTTCAGGAGGAGGAGGTTGGCCGCAGGCAACTTGTTGGCCACCCTGAGGGAAGAGGAAGACAAGGCTGATGAAGCAGAGGGTGCCCACAGCCGTCCCCGCAGCTGGCCCCAGGCGGGTGGGAGCCAGCGGCCATGTTGCACAGCTTTGCAGCTGCCCGAAAAGACAGCTTTCTGAGGAGCCCGTGCCTTTGCAGGCAGGTCCCAGAACTCTCCCGGTCCCTGCTCACCAGGCAGGCTGCTGCCCACACTTACGCTTTCAGCTCCTCCACCTTGGCCTGCTTGCTGGCCCTCTCCATGGCTGCCATCCAGTCCTCGTAGAGGTCGACGACGAGGAGCTTGGTGGGGATGCTTCGCAGGAAGTCCTGCAATGCCAAGGGCTGCAGGTGAGCCTTTGAACGCTGCAGGCCAGCCAGGAGCTCCTCCAGCTGCACGTCAGAAGTGCTCACCTTCAAGATGACGGCCAGCAGCAGCGCAGGCTGGCTTCCTACATCGATGTCCTTGCCGCGGTCCAGGGCCTCGCGCAGCTGCCGAAGTTCTGTCCCACCGGCAGCTCTGCGGAATATCCCCTCCGTTGCTGGTCCTTGCTGGTGCAGGACAGCCAGCAGCTCCTGCAGGAGAGGCAGGAGGCCACTTGCTTGGCTGAAGAACCAAGCGGTGGCAAGGACCAGAGCTCTGCCCCAGACGTGGTTGCCTAAGCGCCACAAAGGGTCTGGGACCAGAAGCAGGTTCTGGGGGTGCAGAGCCCAGTGCCCTGTCCCCGCAGCTGCTGGGGACACGCAGGCCCTCTCCAGAGCAGCCAGAGGGATGGCTGGGGACCCCGTCTGTCCAGGCTGGCTTACCTGGATGGGCCGGGGCAGCATGTTGTCCTCCCCACAGAGGGCTGCCAGGGGCTGCCCAAAGAGCGCCCTGCTGCAGCTGGAGCCCGCCTGCCCTGGCGCCTGGGCAGCGGCCGGGGTGCGCCGCAGGGCAAAGGGCCAGGGCAGCCCCATCCTCCTCCTGCTGGTGCTGCTCCCGCTGCTGCTCCCTCCTGCTGCAGAGGAAAACAGAGTAAGACACCACCAATGGAGACCCCAGGCCAGCGGTCCCAGCGCCTGCCCTGCCCTGCGCTGCCCTGCCGGCAGCACGGTGCTGTGTGGTGCGGCAGGATGGGCAGGGAGGCAGCAGCTGGAACCGCGGCTGTGGCTCGGAGGTGTTGACTTAGAGGCTCTTGAGAGCCATCGTGCCACGGGGTCAGCCTGTGCCAGCCTTCGCCCTGCCCTCCTGCAAGCTGCGGGCAGCAGCAGAGGCTCCGTGTCCCCGCAGAAGCATATCCAGCAGGCACTGCCCAGCAGTTGTCCTTGTCCGTCCAGGTGACATCCTTCCGTGGGCTGCCCAACCTGCATGGCGACACTCGGGACAAGTGAGCACAGCATTGCAGGAGGTTGCCTTGCTTTCCCAAACTCACCTGGTGCGGGGCAAAGTCCCCCTGCGTTTGCAGATGGGGCCGTCGCAGGCCCTTGCTTGGGATGAGCCTGCAAGAACCAAGAATCGGGCTGTGCTTGGAGAGCAGCCCCGCAGCAGAAAGGGCCACCAGCAGCCTGAGCGTGGCAGAGCTGGGACCCTCTGCCCTCCCGGGCTCTCTTCCCCATGTGGCAGGGTTCCTCCCAGTGTCACCAGTCAGAACGTGCTGGCGTGCTGCTGGCTTCCCAAAACTCTCTGCTCCCTGAGTGGCACCATCAGACCCTCTGTCCCTCCCGCACAAGGTCACCCCAATCCCTGCGCATCCCGGCGCAGCCAGAGGCAGGTGCAAGGCAGCCATTCTCACCTCTGCCTGTGCCTCCATCAGCCTCTCCAGGCTCCTGGTGCGCAGTGTCCTCCACTGGGCAGGAGAGAAGGAGGGGAAGAAGGTGAGCAGCCATGGCTCTGCTGCTCGGCTGCAGGAGCAGTGCTTGGGGACAGGGCCAGAGCAGAGAGACACTCACGGCGTGGCGGCGGCTCAGCTCCTTCTCCAGGAGCTTGATGGATGTCAGATGGGTGACGCGGGCTCCCGTGCGTCCTTCTGGTGTCCTGTGCACCGGGAAGGGAGAGGGAGAGAGCTGGGTGAGCCCCAAGCCGTCTCTTGTCTCTTGTCAGGCAGCTGTGCCCGAGAGCTGCTCCCAGCCACGGGGGCACCTTCCCCAGCTGGGGGCTGTGTTCCCCCGTCCATCCAGCTTCTCCTGGAGCATCCCCCCGGCTTACCCCAGCAGCGTGGCCACCCACAGCTCCTTCAGTGCCTGGGATCTGCAGATAGAGAGGAGAGAGAGCGTCAGGCCCTGCTGCCCCCAGCCCTGGGCAAAGGTGGGTGCCTGCACAGCCCTGTGCTGTGGGGCAGGACAGAGGCGCTGTCCAAGCCCTGGGTCGCTCTGTCCTGCCTGAGCGGCTGCATTTGCCCTTCCCTTCTGGGGACCAAAAGGTGACCAGGGGATGCAGGATGGGGAAACATCCCACATCCCTCCCTCCCTGCCAGCGAGCTGCCTGCTCCCTGCCCAGCTCTGCACGCAAGGCAGAGGCCTGTGTTCATGGGATGGCGTGGGCACGGCTGGGAACCTCTGCTGCCCGACCACGACTCACCCAAAAGTGGCGATGCAGGAGCCGGTGGGCCAGGCGAGGATGACAGAGGTGCTGTCCTCATCGGTGCCTTCCTCCTCCTCCTGTCCATCCTGCCCCGCAGCCTCCTTCCCGCTGCTGAGCACCCACAGCTGGTCCAGCGCCAGGCGGAGCTGTGGGCGCAGGCTGGTGCCATGTCTGCAGAGAGCAGAGGCGGGCACTGAGCTGGAGGGGGGCTCCTTGGGCTGGGTCCCCACGCGCAGAGCCCTGTCCCCCACCTGCCCTTGGGACGGACATTGGTGCCTCCAGCACCGAGGGGCCGGGGCCTGGGGCTGGTGCCAGGGTGTCCCTGGGCCGGGGCTGGGGGCAAGGATCTGGGCTCTGAGGGTCTTACCGCAACTTGGCGACCACCAGTTCCTCGTGGAGGAGCAGAAGGCGCCTCTCGCTCCTCTTGCGGCCCCGGGTCAGCCGCACGTCCGCGCTCAGCACCGGCTCGGCGTCGCTGAGAGCCTCCCTGCAGAGCAGAGAGCGGCGGGCATGAGCAACGCCAGTGCTGCGTGGCCCAGCTGTGCCCGCGTGTCCCCGAGCCCGGGGGGAGCCCACCTGGAGCCGCAGCAGCAGCTGGCCTGGCCCATCCTGCCCGGGAGAGGAGGGCCCTGGCCGTGCAGCGAGGAGGGGGCCCAGCCGGCGACGGCGAGGCTGGGAAGCGGGGTGCTGGTGCTGTGGCAGCGCTGCTGGGCCAGAGGCTGCCTCCTGCCAGCGCCGCTGCGTGCCAGCACGGCTCTGCCCTGCTGCCTGTGGTGGCCGTGGGCTCCCCGTGACCAACGGTCTGAGCCCAACGGAAAGTGGGCGGGGCCTGCGGGGCGGGGCTGGGGCCCTCTCCAGTATGGCCGGGCCTGCCTCGCCCCGGGGAGCCCCGCGCAGGACAGGGCAGGGGGCAAGGGCCACCTCCCTGCGCCTGCGGCCAGCGCTTTGCCCTGGGGTTTGGGCAGGGCCCTGCTCGATAAAAGAAGCCGTTTTTCCTAGAGGTGACCGTTGTGGCCTGAGGCAGACTCCTCTTGGTGGAGGCCGGCCTAGCGGTCGGAAGGCCTCTGGCACACAGGCCGTGCCAGGCCTCAGGCCCCAAGGCGCTGGAACTGGAGCAGGCCCAGCAGGAGGAAAAACTTCCATTTTTACCAAAAGACGGGGGGACTAGCAGCAGTCAAGAGCCGCTCGTGTCCTGCCAGGCGCCACAGGGAAATGAAATGTGTGGTGAGCTTCGGCAGGAATTGTGGTGCCCCTGGAGCACCACCCTTGCTTGGGAAGGCTTTATTCCACCTGGGTGCTAAGGCTTCACCCTTGGCAATCAGGGCTGGATGAGCGCCACACAGGAGCCCCTGCCCGGTTAGCCATGACCTTCACCCAGCCGGTGGCCGACACGGCCAGGGGCGAGTCTGTGGGGTAGGCCGTGACCATGGCAAAGAAGGGGAAAAGTAGTCAGCTTTTGATGGCCCGTGTCTCGTTTCACTGTTGACCCTAAGCAATGCCTTGCTTCAAATAGAAGTGATTCAGAGAGTTACACACCCGCCCTGTTCAGGAAAAATGCAGGAAATCAGAGACATCTAGCAAATTCTCTTGTGGCTGTTGTACACTGCAGCAAGAAGCAGCGTGGGTCCAGTGGCTAATGCTGGAAGGGGAATTCAGCACTTCTGGGAAAGGGAGATAAAGGCACTCTTGTGGGCCAGGCTGGGATTGGAGAGCCTGGGTGGGTGTCTGGGGTCCCAGCTTTCCCGCAGTGCTGACTGTGGTGCCTGCTGCTTGTTCTTCCCTGCAACGCCGGCTGCATCCACCTGCTGGGGCTGTGCTTGGGAAGGGCTCCGGGGGTGAGCAAGCCCATGGGAGAGGCCTGGGGAGAAGCTCTTCTCCAGAGATCTACCAGAAACTGTCCAGAGCATCCGAGAGGATGCTCTGTATGACAAGGGAAGGTGCCCGTTGGTCCAATGTATGAGAGCCTGCAGGGCTCCCATCAGGGTCCTTTGACCTACCCATCCTCCAGCCAGCAATCCAGGTGCTGGGGGGTCCCATGTAGGTCTCCTGAGGTACCCTTTAGCCCCGGGCAAGGTGTCGTGCCTCAGTGTGTGCTTGCAGGGCATGTTTCCTTCCTGCTGACAAGGGCGGAATTGCAGTTAAATGCCCCTGGGCGATCCCGAGCCAAGCAAACTTTTTTCTATGGGTCACACTGCTTTGCAGTCCATGTGTGTGGTTCAGCTCCTGCATGGGAGCTGAGGACACGAGGTGACCTAGCTCGGAAGCTGGCCATTCTTGCTCCAGGCAACTCCAGTTGCTTGCGTTTTCCTTCAGCTTCCCCAGCCTGATCATCTCCACTGTCACCTCCTCCCTGTCCTACAAGAAGTATCCCTATCCCAGCCATTAGGACAGTGGCACAGCACTCAGAATCCAGATCACTGGTAGAGAAGAAGGACAGAGGAAAAGAGAAGTTCTCCTTTGAAAGAAATCCTTCTTTGTCCTCCTTTAGCTACTAGTGGATGAAAAAAAGGGGGACAGAATTTCAGGCCAGCCACAGCACTGGCTTTCAAGCCTGAGCTTGTCATCTCATGGCTGTTCTGGAATGCGGTACAGTGAAAGGAGAGATAGAAATGGCAAATTTTCCCCCTCGGGGCGATCAAATGCTGGCAGAGGTTGCCCAAGGAGGTTGTGCAGTCTCTGTCCTTGGGGATCTTCAAAGGCCAAGGGCACACAGTTCTCAGCAACCTGCTCGAGGCGAGCGTGCTGGAGCAGAGGGCTTGGCCCAGAGGACCTCCACGGGTCCCTTCCAACCCCCCCTCCTGTGTGGCTCTGTGCTTTGCTTTTGCCCTGGCGGAGATCTTCAGGGACTTTGTGCTCCGTTTTGTGTTGCCTTAGGGCTACGATGTGCTGTGGTTTGGGGGCAACAAGGTCAAGTATGTCAGAGGTCAAGCGAGTTAGTGTCAAAGTGTGTTACTGTTATGGACAGAATCTGTGTTTGTTGGCCCTGTGTTCCTGGGGTTATGGCATTTTTATCTTATCTTGTGATCTGTGTGGTGGGTTTTTTTTTGCAGAGAGTGCCTTTTTCAGCTATTTTGCCTTTGTGGGGTTTGGATGGGTGCCTTTGGTTTGTGTATGATGTTTCTTCTGGTTGTTTTTCTGCTGTGCTGGTGGATGGTGGTGGGCTTTTCTGTCTTGAAACCATCGATACTGGTCTAATAGATCTCCTGCAGGTCAGGCAGTGTCACTTCTGGCGTGGACTGACTCATTTCTGGTGAGCTGGTGGGTAGGTGTGGAGGACTTGTGGTCCCTCCATGGAGAATGACTGCTAGAGGACTAACAGGCAGATCTGTGGAGGGGTGAGAGGACCGCTGGCCCCTAAGTAGTGACTGTCAGAGGACTCAGTGTACTTGAACTAACGTGGGCTTCCAAATTCGTGGTTATCTGTCCTGCCTTGTGGAAGAGCCATGGGAAGTCACCAGCCACACGGAAGGACAAGGGGGTTCCCAAGGCTACGTGGCTTCTTGGGTTTTGCTTTTGAGTAAGAAAGTCTTGTCTCAACATGAGTACAACTGTGAACGGTCAATTTTGCTGACTTTAGAAAGCAGGGAGCAGCACTTTTGTGCTGTGCCTCACATGGCTGCCAGGGCAGGGTGAGAAACAGCAAGAGAATTCCTTCCTGTCACTTCTCCAGGGGAGCCGTGCTGCACTTGTCAAGGTGAGGGTTTTTTGGCTCTATATGATTGAAAAGGTGAGGGGTTAATTTTCTCACCACAGAAATTAGGGAGCAGAACATTTGTGCTGTGCCTCACATGGCTGCCAGGGCAGGGCGAGAAGCAGCAAGAGAATTCCTGCCTGGCACCTTCTCCAGGGGAGCAGTGCTGCACTTGGACAAGGTGACTTTTTTTTGGTTCTGCACCATTTCAAAAGTGATGGTTCTGTTTTCTGACCACAGAAATCAGGGAGCAGAAATTTTCTTTTGTGCCTCACATGGCTGCCCGGGCACGGTGAGAAGCAGCAAGAGAATTCCTGCCTGGCACCTTCTCCAGGGAGCACTGCTGCACTTTGTCAAGGTGAGTTTTTTGGGCTGTGCATTATTGCCACTGAAAAGAGGTCAGTTTTCTCAGCACAGAAAGCAGGGAGCAGCACATTTGTGCTGTGCCTCACATGGCTGCCAGGGCAGGGTGAGAAGCAGCAAGAGAATTCCTGCCTGGCACCCTCTCCAGGGGAGCAGCCCTGCACTTTCCCAAGCCATGTTTTTTGCTTCTGTATGAGTTCTAAAGTGCTGTGTCAATTTTCTCACCACAGAAAGCAGGGAGCAGTACCCTTGCGCTGTGCCTCACATGGCTACCATGCACGGTGGGAAGCAGCAAGAGAATTCCTTCCTGGCACCTTCTCCAGGGGAATTTCCCAGTTCCCGAGAGACTCCTGGCACCAGCTGCAAGGGGGCTCCCAGCCGAAGGGAATTGGGGTGGGAATTGGTGATGTCTCCTTTCCTTAGGCATGTTAACACTTTGGAATAACAATTGGATGCTTCGCTTCTGTTGCTCTTTTATCATATTGCTCACAGTAACTGCTACTGGTTCCTTTTATCATATTGCATGCTATTTTCTTTTATTGTAATATAAGAAACTGCGTTTGATATATTCCATCATTTGATAGATTTGATAGATTTGATTATATTTGATGTAGAGTTCAGCTTTGCTGTGTATCCAGTCAGTCAGCAAAACATAATTTGGCGTAGTCGGCATCGTATGAAGTAAAACTCTCTCTATTTAAGAAAAAAAAAATGTTCCTCGACTTGCTATTGGCAGGTGGGAACCATTGCCTTACGGTGTTTGTGCCAGAGTGGTCTGGTGGTGCTGGGCAGTTGGGCCGTGCCAGGGACAGAGGGACGGGGGCAGGGGAGGGGGCGGGGGGAAGGGGTTTAGGGACGGACGGGTGGGAATGGATGAAGGTGTTTAGGGATGGAGCGGGGTGTGTGGGGGTGGGGCAAGGATGTGTGTTTGTGGGAGTGGGTGTGGGGGGGGTGGGGGGTGGGGGGAGGTGGGTGTGTGTGTATTGATACACCGGGGGTGGGGGCGTGGGGGGGGTTGAGGGTGTGTGCGTTATTTAGAGAACAGATTGGGGGGCCTGGGGGAAGGGTTTTAGGGACGGACGGGGGGTTAATGGAGGCCTTTAGGGAAGGACCGGGGGGTTGGGGGAAGGATTTTAGGGACGGGCCGAGGGTGGGGGAGGGCTGGACCAGGGTCTGGGGGAAAAGGTTTTAGGGACAGGGCGGGGAGGTGGAGGTGGGGGATGATTTCAGGAACAGCCAGGGTGGAGGAGGGGGTCAAGGGAAGTCTTTCAGGGTTGTTTGGGGGGAAGGATTTTAGGGACGGATGTGGTGTCTGGGCGGACGTTTGATGCCACCGTATAGATTCCACTGTATATACGTTTCTGTCCAGGGATTCTGTTAAGGGAAGGCTGCTGGCTCGGCAAAGGGACAAGATGTCTGAGCTCCCCAGTTACCACACTGATTTGGTGTTTAGCTCTACGTTAAACACACCTGCGCACAAAGGTTAGGCCAAGCTGACTCTCTAAAGCTGTTAGAAGTGACAAATTAAGGGACTTTGCATCCAGGGAGTCAGCCTTGGGAATGAGGGCGAACAAAGAATGGATGGGGAAAAGATCTCCGTTCTCTTCAGTGATGCAGAAAGAGCCTCTGGGTGAGGACGTTGTGGCCACAGGAGGAGACAAGCCGATAGAGTGCTGCGATCCGCAGAATGTTGGTTGGAAGTCGGGCAGAGGTAATTGTTGTGGGGGGAGATCGCGACCTCTGACTCAGATAGCCCCCCGAGAGAGGGCAAGGCCCCGCTTGGGGAGCATGGGGAGCTAGTAAAAAACCTCAGCAGTGCTGTCTGAGGGTGTGTGCTCATTTGTATTAAAGCAAGAAACTTGTAACCCATCCTGTGCCTGACTGAAAATGCATGTGTAATGCGCTATGAGTGTGCAAGTGCTCTGCTGTCCATAGTGCGTGCCCTCGAGTAACTGGGTGAGCACGCTCAGAGGAAACATTCCCCCGTGCTCCCAGCACTGCCATAAAGAATGCCTGCCTTCTGAAACTTGCAAGCAAGGCTTAGAGGGTTTCTCTCCATGACCGACTTTATGGCATCATTCCCACCATACTGGAGAAAGCAAATCTTTTATTGTTTGGTGGTGAAAGCAGCTTGGGCAGTGTCACTGATGTGCAGCACTTTTTTAACCTCAGGTCTAAAGTGCCACCGGTCCCACCGTGGGGTACATCCTTCCTCAGGCTTTCACCAAACGGAAAGGATGCATCAAACCCACCCCACAAACACGTCCTGCACTTTTTTTATCTTTCCTGGAACGTGGGGACATGACCCTGCTGGGCCATCAGTGCCACCTGCCTGGGAGCCAAGATGGTGCCTTTGCATTCCAGGCTAGGAACTTACCTTCTTTTTTTCCTTTTCAGTGACTTTAGAGCCATCCTTAGGGAGGCTGGTTAAGCTGGTTTACTGCACAGCTGGTCGCCAGTGGAGGGAAATGGTAAGCTCCGCTGTTGCCTTTGGTGTTTACTTGTTACTGTGTCGCTCATTTGAGTGATCTTCTCATGCCCCGGCAAGCAGAAGCTATCACGCCACTTTAGGCCTTGGTCTAATAGTCATGCAAAGCAATATTGAAAGTCATTCTGAGGTCTGGAACAGGCCCCAATATGCATTTTATAAAAGTGCTTCTTGGCTGCTGTTTATCTTTGTATGGGGTTTTTTTCCCATTTCCCCAGACTGCTGAAGCTCTGAAAGGCGCCGATGAGCTGCTCTCCCTCAGTTTGCTCCTTTGCCTTTGGGGACTGCGGTTCATGTTTTCTTCATGGCCTTGCAGAGGAGAAAATCCATGAGTACACCACCATTCTTGACATGATCTTGCTGGAAAGTGGTCGAAAGCTTATTGCTGCCCCATCTTGCAAATGGCATACATTCTGGTTCTCATTTGATGGGCAGCGTGTCGGCTTGTCAGTTGACTGTAGAACAATTCAATTGCTCAAAGCAGCAATGCTGATAGGGAGAGTTTACGTACTTCCTTGCACAAAGCGGTTCTGGGCTTTTTTCCCTCTGTGTGTGTTTCTGTGCAGACATGTGCATGAAACACAGGTGTCTCTCTGTGCCACAGGTGGGACTGATGACAGCTCTTTATTTCATTTCAACTAGAATTTAAACCAAGATTGTGCCTGCAAAAGAATTAGAGCAGCTGTCCTTGTTTCCCAGAGCAAGCATCCAGGCGCTGGGGAGCAGTTGGCAGGATCAGAACCTGAGCCTGCTCTGGGTGGTAAATCCTCAGGAGAGGAAAGAGAAACCCCACTTTTTTCAATACAGGTCTAGTTCCCTTAATATTTCGAGCAGCAGAGGGGGGTGAGATGGGGCGGTGTGGTGGCAGGAGAGGGACAGGAGAGGGACAGAGGAATGAAGAGAACAGGGGTGGAGCTGGGCAGGGAGTGGAGGAAGGAAACCCCTGCTGAAGAGCCAGCAAACCATGAAGTATTCCTATGTGCTAAATTTCATCACACCAGCCTGTTTCCACAGCAAAGGCTCCAAAGTTGCCCAAAGAAGCAAGGAACAGAGCAACTGGTAGCAGTGACGGCAAACACGATGGAGTTCTTGGCCGCATGAGGAAGTAGATAACCACCATGTAGGAAGTTCTGCGCCCTACCCTGATGGAAACAAATCTCTGAACCATTTACGGCAGCTATTGCATAATTTTTCTGTCCGTCTGACTATCTATCTATCGATCAATCTTGCAGAAGACTAAGTTGCAAGAACTTGAGAAATAGACCTCTGTTCCCGGTAATAATAGTAACCCTAAGACTTAACCCTAAGACTCAACCTTAAGACTTAACCTTAAGTCTTAACCCTAAGACTTAAATTTAGGACTTAACCCTAAGACTCAACACCGAGACTTCACCCTAAGACTTAACCTTAAAACATAACCCTAAGACTTACCACTAAGTATTAACCTAAGACTTAACCCTGAGACTTAACCTTAAGACTTAAATTTAAAACTTAATGTTAAGACTTTACCCTAAGACTTAACACTAAGACTTAACCCTAGGACGTAACCTTAAGACTTTAATTTAAGACTTAACCTTAAGACTGAGACCTAAGACTATATGCCTAAGACTTAACCCTAAGACTCAACCTTTAAGACTTAAACCTAAGATTTAACCCTAAGACCTAACCTTAAGGCTCAAACTTAAAGATATAACGTTTAGACTTAACCCTGAGAATTAACCCTAAGACTTATCTTTAAGATTTAACCTTAAGACTCAACCTTAAGGCTCTATCCTAAGATTTAACCCTAAGATCTAACCTTAAAACTTAACCCTAAGACTTAACCCTGAGATATAACCTTTAAGACTACTTAACCCTAAGACTTAACCATAAAACTTAACCCTAATACTGAACCCAAGACTTAACATTAAGTTTTAACCCTAGGACTCAACCTTAAGACTTAACTTTAAGACTTAACCCTAAGACTTATCCCCAAGACTTAACTCTAAGAGTTAACCCTAACACTTAAACTTAAGAATTAAACTTTTGACTTAACCCTAAGACTCATCCATAAGACTCAAACTTAAGACTTAACCTAAAGACTTAACCCTGAGTCTCAATCCATAAGATATACACTAAAGACTTAACCCTATAGACTTAACCTTAAGACTTAACCCTATGATTTATACTTATGGCTCAACCTTAAGACTTAACTTTAAGACTTAAGCCTGAGAATTAACCCTAAGACTTAACCCTAAAACTTAACCTTAAGATTTAACCTTAAGAATTAAGGTGAAGGGTTAACCTTAAAGGATGAAACTTAAGACTCAACCCTACGTCTGAACCCTATGACTTAACCCAAGACTTAACCTTAAGACATAAACTTAAGACTTAAGCCTAGGACTTAATCTTAAGACTTAACCCTGAGACTTAACCCTAAGACATAACCCTGGAACTTATCCTTGAGACTTAACTCTGAGACTTAACCCTAAGACTTATCCCTAAGACTTAATCCTAAAACTTAACCTTAAGAGTTAACCATGAGACTTAACCGTGAGACTTTACCATAAGATGTAATCCTATGACTTAACCGCAAAACTTAACCCTGAGATTTAACCTTTAAGATTTTGCCTTCAGACTTAACCCTAAGACTGAACCATAAGAGTGAACCCTAAGACTTAACCTTCAGACTTAATCTTAATACTGAACCCTAAGACTTAACCCTAAGGCTCACCGTTCAGACTTAGCCCTAAGACTTATTCATAAGGCTCAAACTTAAGACTTAATGTTAAGTCTTACCTCTGAGAGTTAACCCTAAGATTTAACCCTAAAACTTGTCCTTAAGATTTTACCTTAAGATTTAACCGTAAGTATTAACCTGAACAGTTAAC
The DNA here is from genome assembly GCF_023634155.1 of Falco peregrinus. NCBI lineage: Eukaryota > Metazoa > Chordata > Aves > Falconiformes > Falconidae > Falco > Falco peregrinus. Next base: position 1,007,605 of record NC_073734.1, on the reverse strand, counting down.
CTTAAAGATTTAACCTTAAGACTTAACCCTGAGACTTAACCCTAAGACTTAACCTTAAGATTTAACCTTAAGACTTAACCTTAAGAGTTAAATTTAAAACTTAACCTTAAGACTTAACCCTTAGACTTAACACTAACACTTACATTTAAGACTTCACCTTAATATTTAACCCTAAAACTTAAACCTAAGACTTAACACTGAGACTTAAACCTGACTTAACCTTGAGACTTAACCCTTAGACTTATCCCCAGACTTAACTACAAGAATTAACCCTAAGACTTAACCTTATAAGTTAACCTTGAGAATTAACCGTGAGATTTAAAGTATAAGACTTAACCCTATGACTTAACCGTAAAACTTAAACCAAAGACTTAACCTTAAGATTTAACCTTATGACTTAACCTTAAGACTCAACCCTGAGACTTTACACTAAGACTTAAATTAAGATTTAACCTTAAGACTTAACCCTGAGACTTAAAGGTAAGATTTAACCCTAAGACTTAACACTAAGATATAACCATGGGACTTAACCCTGTGTCTTAACCCTAATAGTTAACCCTAAGACTTAACCCTAACAGTTATCCCTAAGACTTAACCCTAAGATTTAACCTTAAGTTTTAACCTTAATACTTAACCCTAAGACTTAACCATAAGATTTAACCTTAAGAATTAACCTTGAGACTTAACCGTGAGATTTAACCTTTAAGACTTAACCCTAAATCTTAACCCTGAGACTTAACCCTAAGAATTAACCTTAAGGCTTAACAATAAGATCTAACCCTAAGGCTTAACACTAAAACTTAACCCTACAAATTAACCCTAAGTCTTATCCATAAGACTTAACACTGAGACTTAACTCTAAGACATAACCCTGAGACTTATCCCCAAGACTTGACCCTAAGGCTTAACCCTTAGACCTAAACTTAAGACTTAACCCTAGGACTCAATCCGTAAGGCTTAAACTTAAGAATTAACCCTGAGACTTAAACTTAGGACTTAACCCTAAGACTCTAACATTAAGACTTAGCTCCAAGACTTATGCCTAGGTCTCAACAATGAGACTTCAACCTAAGACTTAACCTTATGGTGGCCAGGTTTTCCAAAACGAAAGCAAATGTACTATGGTGGAGGTGGATCCCAGGGGTCTTTCATGTAACTAGAAGTTTTTTGAAAAAGAAAAAAAAAAAAAGGAAAAGGTATGCATGCATCTCTCTTCTTAAAACAAACATCTCTACAATGTTCCCATAACCTTCAAGGAACATACCTGACACTTCCTTGACTGGGTTGTATTCACAGCAAGACTGTACCATCATAGCCTGTACCTTATCCTCTTTGGTAGCATTGTCTTCAGCCAGGTTGTCAGTCTGTTTAACAGGTACTGATTATTTGACACTCATGTTAGGCTACAAATAGGCTCTCTTTGTACCTTACATAAAGACTTGTTGAACCAATCCAGTTTTCTTCCAAGCGGACTGAAGCTATGTGTAGAAAAAAGCACACCACCAGCATTTTGAAGCTGGCCTTTAAGCTCCAGACTGGTTGAAGAAGCTAGCCACGGTACATTTAACTGGGATGCATGCAAGTAGCATTAGTTATGTTTTGCAGCATTAAAAGGACACACAACTTAAAGAGTTGTGGCAGATGCTTTTGCTTCCTGAAATTCAGCTTCAGACCCAGAAGCACTAAAAGGAATCAAGCTTTTGATAATCCCTTAGCAAGGGATTTAAGAATTTTCTGTTGGTACTGGATTTTCTGTTGGTTTTTGTCTGCCCACAAGCTCTGCTCCTGGCCAGGAAAAGGAGTCCTTAACAGCAGCTATTGCCAAGTGCAGTGGAACTGCAGGTCCAACACGTACTCAGAAGCTGCTCTTTGTTGATCTTAAATGATTCCAAAACCATCCTCAGCACTCCTTTTCAAAACAATCGCCCTTTGACACCCAAAAGGAAACCTTTGGGATCAACGTGTCCCCAGGGAGGGCTCGACACAAAACCTCTGCGCAGACCTGCTGTCCTGTGATGCCTGCCAGCAGAGCTGGTGACGCGAGTGCTCCTTCCCCGTCTCCGCTGAGGATACTAAGGTTAGCAAAGCCCTCCTGTTTGTCTTGTTGACAGGCGTGCTCAGCCTGAAAGGCGGTGAGGGAGCGCTAACCGGCAGCCCTGCCAGCCAGCCTGAAGGGCAGGGGGGATGTGAAAAGCAGCTTGGGGCCGCCTGAGAACTAGCACAGGCATTTACGGAGGGAACGCGCGGGAGCAGGGTGTTCTCTCGCTTTCACTCGCTGGGAATGTGCAATCCATTCCTTCCCCCGGAATCTCTCACCTCTAAGTGAGAGACAGTCAACGTTTTAACTAATGTTTTACAAAATGCCTCTTTGTAAATACCTACACATACATACACATACACGTTCTGTTAAAGTAGCAAAGAGTATGTTTCCCAGAAAAGAAGTACCTGAATTTTGAGAAATTTTGAAGACTCTTTGATGGCCATCTGAATTGTGGACCGCATCATCTGATTTGTGGACCCCATTTTAAACTCTATTTAAGGAAAAGGAGGTATGGGAATGATACCACTATGGAAACAGACAGTTAGGCATTTCACAGGAGTCAGAAAATGGTGCGTCAGCCACAGCTGGTGACTACCAGCTCCAATATTTTGAAGATTAGGAAACTATTTCAAAAAACTTGTTGACAAGTCTTTCCTAGAATTGTAATGCTCTTTCTAAGAAATCGTTCACGCAGTGCATTGCAAGAGTTGAAAAGCCCCTCATTCTTCTTCCTTGCAAAAAAAGAGAAAAAAACTGTTTACAGTTCTCTTCCTCTTCATTGTACTCCTCATTGTCATCTTCACCACTGTAGATGACAGTGGTGAAGACGTATATCAGTGCAGAGCGTGTTGGTCTTAAAATATTCTCTGGAATTCTGCGTGATTATTTATGATGGGCTGGATGCAGAATCCCTTCCTGAAGACCCCGTTGCAATGGGGCATCTACAGCAAAGAACATTCTATTTATTTGGTTAGGAGGGAACTAGAACATGAAATCCAGGTTCAGACCAGCAGGCACAGTTTTTAAATCATTATCAGGCTGAAGGAACACTTAAATGGACAGATTATGCCTTTTAGGAAAACTTGTCTGTGGTGGCTGGCAAAAACACTTCTTCCAGCTACAGAAAATCTGAAAAAAGATGGACATGACCTCCTCTGCATGGACAGGGGAGGCACTGCTGATTAAAGCCTTTAGATAGCATACAAAGCATGACTAACCCCTGATTTCTCATTTTTATAAAAAAAGGAGTAGTCTAAGGAGTTCTATAAAAAAGAAAGAAATGTTGTAGTTTATCTGTTTTTAAGCTTTTTGTGAGCTTTCCCAATCTTAATGGCTGTCCATTGCACGTCTAGTTAGAGCTCACAGAACAGAAGCCACTCTGTGTAGCTGTACCCTCAGCCCTCTGCACTACTGGCTTCTGCAGAAGCAGCAAAGGTACAAAGAAAAAACCCAAAACTCCGTTGGTGAGGGGTGTATGTATTTACCTGACACAATGTTATTATTGTCCAAGGAATTGCATTTTAAAGACTGATCTTCAGTTTTTGAAAATCACAGGCCGTCTTTACACTGCAGCACAGTGAAAATGTCACAGAGGTACCTTGGTGCCAAGAACCCAGCTCATCAGAGTGGTGGGCTTCTCCTCTGCCTCATTTAACCTGCTACCTCACAGACCTTGTGCTGGCCAAGTTCCGTGGTTCCCAGTGATGATCCCAGATTGACCGGAGCCAGATCAGGAGCTTCTACCCATTAGGTCTTAGGGTTGAGTCTTAGGGTTAAGTCTTAAGGTTAGGTCTTTAGGTTAAGACTTATGGTTATGTCTCAAGGTTAAGTCTTAGAGATAAGTCTTAGAGACACGCTGTAACTCGCCAGTACACTTTATTTATTGAGAACTAACATTAGAAAGACACGGCATAACCACAAGTCAATAATATCTACTAATGGTGGAGGAGAGGTCTGTCTTGAAGAAGGCTGGAAAACATGACCATTCAAACCATGCTGACGCAGCTGATACAGAACTGGACTGGACGAATACATCGATGACAGCAACAATGCTGTAGTCAGGCTTACATTTGAATATCTGCAATTGTAATCAGATTCTCTGTCCTCCATAAATCTGAGGAATACAGCAGTAATACCTGGAGCACAGAGAGCAGCTTAGGGTGAAATCAAACTTAGAAAGGTAACTACCAACATTTGGGAATGTGCCCAACTGCTTTCTGAGCTTCAGGTTTGGAAAAGATCAACTGCTCCTTCACCGTCCTGGCACAAAAGGCAATACGCTTTAGGACGTTGCTCTTTTTCTCTTGCCCGACACAGGCATTGTCTTTAGGAAACTAATAGGAATCACTTAAGAATGAAACTTCTTGTTCGCACGGTTTGCCAGCTGGCCACTCTCAGTCTTTCCTCTGGAGACAGCATGCAGCCCCGCCACCCCCACCCCTCTGGGGTGTAAGAATACCCTGCCCCCCCCGCCCCCAAACAAAGGAAGCAGTCAAACACTGGGACTCGGACTGCTGGCAGATGGGAACCAATTACCAGTTCACACTGCAATGTGTCTCTCCGTTTACTCTAAAAGCAATACAAGCAAAAGCATAAAATAAGGAATCTCTCTGCATAGAGGAAACAGGACGGAGAACTTGACTCTCAGAAAAACCAAGCCCAAGAACAAACCCAATTCAAACGTCTGAACAGCTACCACTGTTGGACTTTGAATGCCACGTCCCAGCGGGCTGAAAAATCTAAGTCTGCTTTGGGACAGATACATTCAAATCTGCCCTGTCACAACACAATTTAACAGCAGCTTTAACAAGAAAGAGACAACCGGAATGCCTCCGTAAACCAACAGCCACAAAGAAGGTGAACACACTGAAACCCCTCCCAAAGAACACAACGCGTTATGGCTACTTACCCAAGGTCTGTCTTGCCGGTAGCTTTAACTCCTCTAACAGGGACTCTCCTAACAGTTACCGATGAGTGCCTTGGAATCAGGGCATTGTCATCTGTGTATTCTGAAAACAACATCAATACAGAGAAAGCATCAGTCAGTTCGTAAGAGTGATATTAATATGTCATGACATAGCACTTCAGGGAACCCTTTACGGATAGAAAAGCAACATTTTACACACAGCGTCATGCTTTTATCATGTCCACACACTCACGGTACCTTTCCAGAAATCTTCAGGTCTGATAGTCAAACACAAGCAGCAAAATCTTTTCCATTTGTTTTGAATCGTTTCAATGCCAACAGCAAAATGGTCTCTAAAGTCACTAAAGCAGAGTCTGCTAAAACATGAGGCTCTTTCCTGATCTAACTTTCATTGCTTTTGCTCCTGTTAGCTTACAAAACCCTAGAACATGTCTCTATAATAGCGAGCACGGAAGAGGACACCCCCACCCCGCCTCCCACCTTTTAAAACACATCCCAACCATCCATTTTGCCTTCCCACCATCTTCAAAAAGAGTCCACCATCTCTTTTTTTTCCCCCCAGTGATGTGTAAAATCCTGTTTACTTTTAGCTTCTATTAGCATTGCTTCTACTACGAGATTTCTGTGATCACGCGGCTCGGAAAACTCTGAACAAGTTGGCCATCTTCACTCAAGGTTCACTGAAGGGTCTTTCCAAGATCATGCCAACATTTAGTCAGGACTCCTGCACAAAGTTATAAAACCCACTACCATATCTCCACAGGGAGGATCTCCAAGAACCCCCTTTAGGCAGAGCATCCAGGCCTAGTTCTTTCCTTCATCTTCTGAAGGTGACTTTAAGCACGTAGATGCTGTCCAATAAAAACAGAAATTCACGGTTATGTATAAAACCCCAAAATCTGGCATACACATAAATGACACCGAAATGTATTCCTTAGCTTTGCTCTGACAACCGCTGGGGGATTTTTGCATTTTCACGGGGAAAACACCCTTACAAAAGTTCCAGTAAGCATCTGTGTCACAACCTGTACGTCTGCCTCTACCTGCATGTCTGTCTCTACTGCTGTATATGACACGCGATCCTGTAACACCCCCAAGACCCCTAACACCGTGCTGTTAAGTCTGCTCACAGATACTCTCCTGAACCTACTTTACCTATCTGTAGGTAAACAGCGTCTTTAGGTCCAACCACTTGAAAGGCTGGAGCCAAAGTTACAGTTACCGCAGCAGGCATGTTATTCTGTTTAAGTTTTAATACATCAAAGAGGAAGAGGAAAAAATCCTATGAGTACACATTGTAAAGACAAGACTGTTGTGGGAATGTCACAGAACCACAGGAAAAAAGAAAAAAAACCCCAACCGATAAAATTTGAATGTTTAAGGAATGGAGATGGTTTCCAAGTCTTTGTATTTCTGACAAGTCATATTCCAAAGTCTTTAATCACATGCAAGCTTTGCCAGACGGTAGATTACCAAACTGAAACAGCACACTAAGTAATACAAAACCATTACCGTCTCTGAGAATCAAGCACCATTTCTCAGATTCAAAAGAACTTAGGGTTTCTCTAAGAACATTTCTAGGTATATTCACCATAACTGATCTGCCATAAAACTTCAGTACTGCCCTGACACCGTTGAACACGCAGTACCACGACAAAAATGCACCGTTTGAAAGAAATGAAGAAATGATGCTCAATAGCATCTGAATGAATGTGTAGCATGGTGCAGCAAAGAAGCTGTATTAGCAAGAAATGCCAAGTATACTTTAGACAGAACACTCGTCTACAAGATGGCTTTCCAGGGTCTGCATAGATTCTCACTCACAGATACACTCTTGATCCAAAACGTTGCTACTGAGCAGTTTCTGCAGCAGCCAAGCACCGCTTTTCCAATGCGGTGGAGTAAAAGTAGCTGAAGACAAATTTCAGTCACCAAACCCACTTTTTTTTCCCCTTTAAATTAGCCACCCACTCCTTTTCTATCATGTTCAGCCTTCTCTGCCGGCTTTCAAAGAAATCTGGCAGGTCTGTGATGACAAGGCATTGTCCCACATTCCCTTATCGTTTTAGCTAGAAGGGTTCCCAGAAACCAAACCTCTTCCACGCGCGGTGTCGCACACGGACCCCGTACGCTGCTGTGCCTGGCTGCGCACACAGCCCTGACGGCAGCTGCCAGCGCACAACCACGGAAGAGCAGCTCTGAGGCCCCAGCACAAGTCACCGCTGCCGGCCGTGGCCCAACCGCCTCACTGGCCGCCTGCGCCATCGCCAGCCGGCCGGTCCCCGGTCCCCGCGCCCGCCGCCCCCACGCACCTTCCATGGTCTGGGCGTTGGTGACCTGCAGGTCGCAGTGGGTCGCCTTCAGCCTCTCGCGGCCCATGATCTGGCGCCTGAGGTCGCGCAGGGAGATGTGGGGGCCGTGAAAGGTGACCACATCGGAGTTCAGCCTGGAGGAGAACTTGTAGTGGACACACGACATGGCCGGGGCCAGGCGGTGCCCGCTCCGCGATGGCACCTCACGCAGCAGCTGGCCTCGCGGCCCCCACAGCAGGTCAGGGCCCACCGAGGGGCTGGGGCCAGCAGCGCGGGCTGAGCCCGCCGGCTCCTCCTCGCAGCCCCGGTGGGAGGACGATGGGGACAGGCCCTGGCTCGGCCTCCGCTCCCTCCTCGCACCAGCGCTGCCAGGCCAAGCTGCTCGCTATGGCAACCCAGGCGGCTCCGCATTGTGACAGAGGGGCTCAGGGGGCCACTCAGCGCCCCTGGGGGAGGGGCCTTCATCAGCCCCGCCTGGGCCGCCGGTGTCCCTGCTGTCCCCCAGCCTGTCACCGCCCCGTGCCCTGTCACCCCCCAGGGCTGCGGTGTCCCTGCTGTCACCCCCTGGGGCCTTCACCATCCTGCGTCACCTGACAGCCCTTGCGCCTGTGGGGGCTCTCCCAACAGCCCTGGGCACATCACTGCCCCGTGCCCTGTCACCCCCCAGGCTGTCACGGCTTGCTGTCCCCTCCTGTAACCCCCAGGCTGTCACGGCCTGCTGTCCCCTCCTGTCACCCCCCAGGCTGTCACGGCCTGCTGTCCCCTCCTCTCACCCTCCATGCTGCCACTGCCTGCTGTCCCCTCCTGTCACCCCCCAGGCTGTCACGGCCTGCTGTCCCCTCCTGTCACCCCCCCAGGCTGTCACGGCCTGCTGTCCCCTCCTGTCACCCCCCAGCCTGTCATGGCCTGCTGTCCCCTCCTGTCAACTCCCATGCTGCTACTGCCTGCTGTCCCCTCCTGTCACCCCCAAGCTGTCCCCAGCCGCTGACCCTTCCCGTCACCCCCAGGCTGTCCCCAACAGTTGTCCCCTCCTGTCACCCACCAGGCTGTCCCCACCAGCTGTCTCTCCCGTCACCCCCCAGGCCTGTTACTACCAGCTGTCCCCTCTTGTCACCCCCAGGCTGTCCCCACCTGCTGTCCCCTCCTGTCCCAAGGCAGCCTGGGGGAGATGCTGGGGCTCTGCCGAGTGGCACTTGGCTGCCTGCACCGCAGGGACAGCGCAGGGAGGGGACATCTCGGGGTGTCGCAGTGTTGTCCTTGTTGTACTCCTCCATGGTATTAATGATGGTTCCTTTTGTAACTGGCTTTTATTCACTCTGTCTGACGGGGCTTCCTCTGGTAGAACCAGTGCCAAGAGGAAAAAAGGGCACAGTCCAGTCGCAACGGGCGCGGTGCACACTGTCATGTTTTGTAATGCTTCATAAAATAGCTTTTATTTAAATTCTGTATCTGCAGTATTTTTTCCAAAAATGTTCAGTTAAGGGAAGATGAGAGAAAGGGTGAGTCCACTAGCACGAGCGGGGAGAGCCATGTGACCTTGACCTTGAGCGGGGATAACCACGTGACCTTGACCTAGAATGACAGCCCCGACTCTTCTCTCTGCCTCTTCTTGGATATGGTGCTGATCGTGGGTAGGAATGAGAGGGGGCATGACTAGATGATTGAGAGCAGCAGCGAGGGTGGGAAGGACCTGATCTTGACTTGCAGTAGGTATGCGAACTTCTAGAGCGAGAAGAACTGGCATAGGGAGACCTGGACCTTAAAAAACAAAACGCAACACAAAGGAAATGAATGAAGTTAATTCAAAACAGTCACTCACACCATTTTTTTTTCTCCCAAATTTGTTTGGGTTTGGGGTTTTTTCCTCTCCATACGCTTATGTCAAAGCTTCTTTCAGCTGCTGATATACTGCTGCTGCAAACCGAAGAGCATGGCGGCGTGTAAAGGTTTCTGCTTACGAGCCAGAACGGCTGCTGCTGTGGTAGTGTAAAAACACGCAGGAAGGGTAAGTCTGTTCCCACTCACTTCTATCGCATGGACTGCCCTAGCTATGGATGGATTTCAGGGGTGTCTACTGGTCTCTGCTGGTACATGGACATGCAGATGTCTCACTACCCAGCATCCACCTGCAGCGCAAATCACTCTTGTTGCCGTAAGATGCAAAACAAGTGAGTCTTAATGGCTACAGCGCAGTATCAACTGTCAGGAAAGCAGGGTTTAGCCTGGAGGCAGTAAAGCTCCATTTGAAAATGCCAGCTTAGTCTATTTAACTTCACTACGTATTTGGCAATTTGTACAGCATGCAAAATGCCCCACTTCTAGCCAGTGGTAGCCAAATTCTGCACATACCTCTAGCTCCAACCAAGGCCGGTGACTGCATTTCAAGAAAAATCCTAGCTAAAAGCTTCTAAACTCAGTCTCCAGTAAGCTGACGGAATGCCACTACTCTGGGAAAGATACTGACAGCATTACTACAGAGAGCTCTTCAGATTCCTGCCCAAGGGCTTTTTAAGGACAGAAGACAGCAGCTATCTTTAGATTTTTCTTCACAAGTTATTCCACGTATGTTCATTCCTCCTCCAACTTAAGATTTCCTTACACAAGTCTGATCTTTTAATTTGTAAGAAAAATTTAAGGATGTCAGCAGAATCTGAGCAAAAGGCGCCAGTTTGCAGTCCAGGTTGCAATCCGTCTGTGCGAGATTAGACGACAGAGGCAACAAAGGCAATTCCTCTCACGTATCTCCTCCAAAGTGCTTTGAGGTAACAGTTACAGTCAGAGCACGGAGGCACAGGAATCCACACCTGTCCAGTTTCTAGCCTCCTCAGGGCTGTCAGGAGGCGAAGGATGTCACTACAGAGAAGCTTTGGCAAAAGAGACACCCGTTCCTTCTCAACTGCTGCCCAGTTATAACTATCAGTCACCTGTAATCCCTGCCATCTTTGAGCTAGTGACCTACATGTGGAGCTCCCATCACTGCTCGTCCCTTGAACCATCCAACCCACCTCAGGATAGAGAGGTGGACTGGAACTCCTCCTGATTCTTCTAGACAATCTGCTTCTCCGTTAGGGACATGCAACGCAATTCCCTGGGAAATGAATGCCTGCGCTCCTCCTGAAACTCCTCACGTGCCACCAATTCCATAGAAGAAGTGTTTGTGAACACTTCGGGTCTGGGCTTTTTCTCTTCCCTGTTAAAATCAGTTTGACCATTATTACAATTATAGTTGGATATTTATTCCAAACAGACACCAAAATACAAAACACGGCCAAGATGAGAAAATGTTTACTGCATGTAATGCCAAACACGAACATCCTAGTCAAGCAAAACGAGTTTAGAATTCCCCCAGGATTCAGGGAAAGTTCTACAGCTCCATTTGTCTTGCTTGAGTTTTGCACATTTACCATCTGCAATGAAAAGGTCTGTTGGATAAAACACGATGCCATTTTTGCTTCTGCCAGATGCACTTTAGTGTAACTGCAGTCCAAGGTGCTAACGAAATACCAAAGCGCAAACCCGTGCAACTTCCTGGAGCCAAACACTTACTCCTTTTGAAGTCTCCATTGTTCCCGTAAAACTCCTCCCTAGACAAGGGAGGCCAACGGCATCCTGGCTTCTGCCTGAAATACGGTGGCCAGCAGGACCAGGGAAGGGATTGTCCCTCTGTACTCAGCCCTGGTGAGGCTGCACCTCCAACACTGGGTTCGGTTTTGGGCCCCTCACTACAAGAAAGACACTGAGGTGCTGCAGCGTGTCCAGAGAAGAGCAACAAAGCTGCTGAAGGCTCTGGAGCACAAGTCCTGTGAGGAGCAGCTGAGGGAACTGGGGTTGGTTAACCTGGGGAAAAGGAGGCTGAGGGGAGACCTCACTGCTCCCTGCAACTACCTGAGAGGCAGCTGTAGTGAGGTGGGGGTCGGTCTCTTTTTTTCCCAGGTAACAATTGATAGGAGGAAAGGAAATGGCCTCAAGTTGCGCCACAGGAGCTTGAGATGGGATATTCGGGAAAATTCCTTCACCAAAAGGTTTGTCAAGCGTTGGAACAGGCTGCCCAAGGAAGCGGTTGGGTCACCATCCCTGGGTGTATTAAAAGAAATGTAGAGGTGGCGCTTAGGGACCTGCTGTAATGGCAGACTTTGTAGGTTTAGGTTAACTGCTGGACTCAATGATCTTAAAGGTCTTTTCCAACTAAACCTAAATGACCCTGTGATTCTATAAAGAAAGTGCTGGTGTCGCTGGGAGGGTATTTGAATGAGTCGCTGGCCGTGCTGTTGGCTGATGACATGTTTGCAGGAGCTGGGGGATATTCTGGAGCGGGGCGGGGGTATACCCAGCAGATGGAGGCTGACCAGGTGGAAACTGAGGAGGTAGTGGTGGTGGTGGTACCGCCAGCGGGAAAGGAAGCGCCTGGGGTGGGGGAGGATGCAAGGGAGGTGGAGGCACAGGTACAGAGGCTGCTGTTGATGATGGCAGTGTCGGGGCCTGAGTCCTCTGGGTACGTGTGCTACGTGGATGTCCTCCATTTGAACTTGCAGAGAAACCCAAACCCGCGTGTCACTGTCACACTCTGCCCTGATTTTAAAGAGGAATGTGAATGAAGCGGGAGCACGGTGGCGAGCCCTTCTTGTTCTCAACCTGAGCATTTTTCTGGCAGCTTCCTGTCCATTTGAGCCTACCCTCATTTCTGGATCCTCACACTTGCCTTCCACATCCTCACCCCAAGTAGTTGCCTCAGGCTTCTCCCCCTACATTCAGCTTTGTGACTGTGGGCAGAGGCTGCCCATGCTTAAAGGAGACTCCTATCTCCCAGGTGCCAGGTGCCCACGGCTCCTCTGCCACTCCTCGATACACTTCCTACTTCACACTTCCGAGCTTCAAAGTACTGCACAGATATTAACCAAGCTTCTCTCCAACTTCCTTTCAGTTCTTCCCCACAAACTTCCTAGGTTGTTGCCTCGTGATGATCTGTTTGGCCTGGTCTTGTCCCTGAACTGTTCTTTCCTTGCTTACTGAACCTGAGAATTTTAGGTATCTCTGGGACGGATTGCTGTGTTTTCTTTGGATTTATCTTTAAGATTTTATAAACACGATGCACACTTATAATCTATCCATAACAAATACATACCAAAAGGAAGAACTAACTGGTAGGGCAATAACAGCAAAAAGAGATTCCTCTCTCTCCAACGGAGAGAAAGCAGCTTGGCTATTTGAGATGACTAGACTAAAGAAATTCAAAATGGTCATAAAAAAACAGCACTGACTCTTCCAACAATTTGCTCCATCACTAAGTCATTAAGAATCAAATGTTGGAGGCTGACTTCAATTGGGAAATCAGTTTCTTCAGCCCTATCCAGCCAGTAAGTAATTCGAAAGGGTGGCTTTGCACCTCATCCTGTCGTTATGTTTAATTTTGATATATACTTACGGTTTCCTCCAAAAGCGTTTCTTTTTCAGAGTCTACTTTTGGGTCACATACTGGAGTTTTATTTGTAATCGTTTTACTGCAAGCACAGATCCCCTTTGTTAGAGCCAACTCAAGCTGAGCCACTTAAAAATGAATTGCCACTTGTATTCTCCACAGCTATCTGTGCATACGCATTTCATTATAAATCAGCTACTGTAGAAGTAATGTAGGTGTTACAGCCTGGTTTAACAGGTTACAAGTCGTCAGAGACTGAATTTCTGTGAAATACTTACAGTCCCCAGCCTGGTCTGCCACCTGCTGAGCGAACCGCACTGGCTCTCATCGGATGACCTTTTGGAGTGGGGAGAGGAAAAAGAAATAAAACCCATTCAGTTCATCTGAAGATAATTTTTTTAGAAGAAATTCTAAAGTTACGGTCACTCACCAGGTGTGGGTATTTTTTGCTCTTGGGGGCCCAGAAGACGTGGTACTGCCGGTTGTCTTGCTACAGGAACCGGAAAGCCCTTGTGAATAAATGCAAACAGTTGGAAAATAAGCTCTAATAAATACTGTATTTCAAAAGCATATGTTGAAATAAAACTTAACAGACCGCTGACTGACAGAGAGGAAGATTTAGAAAGTTTGGTGGCAGTCACCTGAGCAGCAGGTGTCACAGTCACAAGTGGTCGTGCAGGCGGTGACGGCGGCTGTTGCTGCTGCTGCTGCTGAATCTCCTTATGGAGCCCTGTTGTGTAGCCGGTTCCATTGTGGAAGTTGTTCACAGCCTAGAGGCAGAAGAACATGGACAAAAAGATCAAAGTGTCAGATTATGATGACAATAGATGAAGAAAAGCCTCCACAGGGTAAAATGACTTGTATAGTCCTGTACATGCTATCAAGCCTAGAGTAAAGCAGCACACAGAGATAGGAACACATCACATGAAACACTGCTATTAAGGACTGGTAGCTCAGAGTATCTGTAGTTAAAGGACTTCAGTGTTAACAGCGAATCTGAGAGGCAGGCAAGCATGTTTAGACAAAAGTTTGACCTGAGTTTGCCTGATTATCTCTAAAGAGTTGTCAGCTTCTGTAACAACAGACAATGCATTTGAAAAGTAAATGCAGCCTTATTCAGTTTATCCTTCTTTAAGGAGATGTCAATAATTCCCTCCCTTTCAGCTTTTTACAAACAGACTTTCCTTACAAACAGTTGATGAAAAAGTCACCACGTTACCTGGCGCGGGAAGTTGTTGGCAACTAAAGCGTCAGGAGAAACACCTGTCTGATGACACGCCGGGCAAGTATGTTCCTCCGATTCCAGTAAAGCTGTTCTAATACCTGTGTGTAATTAGAAGCGTCAAAATAGGTTTCAGCCAAAGTAGGGAACTCTTTGGGGTTCTCATCAATTATAAGAACACACAGACGATTAATGGCTGGATATGGTCTTGAATGGAGAGCATGAAGCTATAAATGTTCATTAGTGTAAAAAATGCCCAGTATGCAGCAAATCGCTATACAGTTTTGACATTTCCCTGTTGTAACAGCTGAAGACCATAGAGTGGGCTGTGTCCTGATGTTTGGACTAGTCTTTTTTCTACTACCGAGTACAGCAAGAAGCCACCAACATCAAGGCTAATGAACGAAGCACATCTCAAAAAGCCATGAGTCGGTTCGAGTTTTGAAGGTTTAACCAACTCCTGTGGCAAAGAATGTAGATTAAATGCCCGACTGCCTCTTTGTGGCGGACCAGAGTCAGTCACCAGAGCTGGCTCTATAGTTGTGTATGAGAGAAAGAGCTGTGGACAAACTACGTGCATTCCATATCTAATACTGTATTCACCTGCACAATTATGCAGTCTTCTCGTACTCGACCTTCCGCATGTGAAGAAGATTTGATTAGATACACAGAAAGGGAAAAAAGCTCTTTGGCCTTTGGGTTTTTTTTTTTTCCCCCCCCATTACGGAGAAGAGGCCTTTCCTACTCCGGGCGTACTGAAGTATGAAATAGACCTGGTAGCACAGGTGATCTCCTATTCCTGCTTTCAGAAGATCTGATGTGGTGTTTTGGATTAAAAAACACGGGAGGGGAGTTTACTCCTTACATTACATTACGCACTTACATTCATCACAATAACTTGCTCCACAGCATGGAATAAGCGCTGCATCCGTCACTGGATCTTTACAAATGGGACATAACAACTCGTTTGGAACAGGCCTGTCTGCGGAGGAGGAGGAGGGCTCCTCTGGTAAAAAGGGTGGCTTTTCCTTTTTCTCTCTAGCATAAGCTTCCCTGGAGGGCAGGTGGGGAAGGAAAAAGAAAAAAGTGAAAGATGGGAAAGGAAAAATTTTCCAAGCTTTGGATTTTATCAAACAAAGGTAATAGATGGAAGTCTTCTCACTCCACATTGGCTTTCTACAACGTAGGCGTTTACGCTAAATGACTTCTCTAGAGCCACACTATCAGAAGAAGAAGGAGGGGGGAACATTTTTCCTTCTGCAGAACTCTCCCATCCGTTGGATCAACTACGAAATGAGCTCAGACTAGAAAAATAATTGCTTGACAGCTAGAGAGCAGGGGGAAGGAATCCCACCTCTCCTTTGCCAGAGGGTAAGTGCAAATTGCTGGATCAGGGTAAAGTTCGTCCCCAAGTAATTTCATTTTGTAAATGAAAGAAGTCTGTGCTACAGCTTCTACAACAGGAGATCCATGACAGAAAAAGGGAAGTGCTACCGAGTGCACTTTCCAACAGCCACTCCTGTCAGCACACAGCAGTAATTTCTTAGTTTATAGCAACAGGAACACTTCAGCCCGTTTCACACATGAGATTTGTTAAAAGTCAGAGGAGGAGGAAATCTCAGTCCAAGGGCTATTTGTTAAATTTTGCAAGAAGCCTTTGAAACATAAACCAGAAGCAAAATGAGCATTCAGAGAGAATGATGCCAGCTGGAAACACTACTGAAATGCCTTGCAGAAATACAGGTTCTTAGCATACCCCAAGGTCAGCCAGCTTCCCGGGGCATGAACAGTAGGACTACTCTATTTCAATATGGGAAAGTATTACAGATTTTAAGGTTAAGATACGACGGTAGTGCTTCCTCCCTCGTAATTAGAGGCTGGCCACCTCGGCTGCATTGCCACTCAGACATTTACGCATGGTTGCTCTCATTCGCATTTTGGTCGGTCCGATTAATTCCATACTTACGCATTAATAGTTGGTATTGCGTATTTCCCAGCCTTTGTCAGCATGGCACCTTTTGTGTTGGGATCCTTCACCTCCACCAGGAAACTCCTTGGAATTCCGGTGCTCCTTTTAATTCTGCGAACAGGCTCCACATTTTTGTCCTGTTGAGAACAGAAATGCAGACATCTCTCCTCTTCAGACGCACACTTAAAATGACGTTTCAGAGATAATTTTAAGCAGCGAAAGCCTTTAATCCCCTCCTTTTACCTAACATAATGGCTGCTCGACTCAAACTCCTGCTTTCCCCAGCGAGCATAGCCAGGACGTACCACAGGTTTGAGCAGAGTTTTGAACCCAGTCGTCATTCTTTGGCTTAACTTCAGGACCCTTCAGGGTGAAACAGCCCTTTGCTCACCGTCCGCTCAGAGCAGAGGCACAAACCTGTTCCCCCTCCAAAGCCCCTGGGCAACGTGTGAGAGCTTAATTCAGGGTCTCCAAATCAGCCCCCATGGAAACTTACATTCACATCTATATAGGAAGGCTGAATTCATCCCTCCTGCACGTACATTCAGGGACTGATGTTAAACAGCATGAATATTCAGCCAGAGGCTTCTGTAGTTAAAACTGACAGATACTCAATAGACGGGGTCGACAGAAACCTCTTGTTTTTAGAGGAAATACCAACAACTTTGAACTGTCATTAGAAAGAGTTAGAACCAGGAACATTTCCAGTACTATTGAAATAGATACAAATATGTATGAAAGTTCACTGAGAAAGATCTATGGACATCTTTAATGTCTGTGACCTAGAGAAAAAAAAAGTTTCACATTTAGAATTCCAAGTTTCCCTTGAATTTGGGAGGGCTTTGCAACATTGCCATGTAACATTTCGCCCCGAGAGAAACAATTCTTACTGGGAGTGTTCATGTCTTTGTCACATAAATGCCAAGGTAAAAAACCCTAAGAGCTCGGTAACACCAGAGGCCTGCCCCAATCTTACCCTATTTACCGGGCAGTTCTTGGCATAGTGGCCAGGTTTTCCACAGCAAAAGCAACTGGATGATGGTGGAGGCAGATCCAAGGGTTCCCTCAAGTAACTAGAAGGTTTGGGGAAAAAAAGGAAAAGGTATGCATGTGTCTCTCTTCTTAAAAGAAACATCTCCATACTTTTTCCATAACCTTTGAAGATCACATTTGATACTTACTTGGATGGATCGTATTCATGGCAGGACTGTATCATCATCGCCTTTATCTTATCCTCTTCGGAAGCATTGGCTTCAGCCAGGTTGGCAGTCTGTTTAACAGGTAATGGTTATTTGACACACACATTAGGCTACAAATAGGCTCTCTTTGTACCTTACATAAAGACTTGTGAAGCCAATCCAAGTTTTGTCCAAGCGGACTGAAGCTATGTGTAGAAAAAAGCCCACCAGCCAGCATTTTGAAGCTGGTCTTTAAGCTCCAGACTAGTCAAAGAAGCTAGCCATGGTACATTTAACTGAGAAAGATGTGTGCAAGTAGCAGTATTTACATTCTGCAGTGTCAAAAGGACACACAACTTCAGAGTCGTGGCAGTTGGTTTTGCTTGCTGAAATTCAGCTTCAGACCCAGAAGCATTAAAAGGAATCAAGCTTTCTATAATCCCTCAGCAAGAGAAAAGATTCTTTTCAGCAGACATCTGACCATCATGTGCTGTAGGCAGTCCAAACCGCACGGTTCCGCCCCCTCCCCCACCGCCACTCGCTTCTTCATAGGAAATGACTGAACTACAATTTTTTTCCAGTTGTCACTGTCCTTTTAACACGCAAATTGTAATATAAACCTTACGCAGAACTAGATCTTTGAACTATGGAAGCCAGATGGTTTTTTTTACACAGTACTTCTTCAAATGTTTCTATTACACACTAGTCCAGATACAAGCAGGGTCAAAGGGGGTGACTGTAAATTATTTGGAACTTCAAGCACCTATCCTACAGACCAACTGCTCATGTTTTCCTTTTTACACGCATTCACTCACGAAAGCAACCAACTAGTTTCCACATGTTATTTCATCTAGCTGTTCCATATACGCAGGAACATAATCCAGATCTCCATCTATGAAATCATTTCCAGTAACATTTGCAGAGAACTTTTATAGACACTTGACTGATTTGTCTGAACCCAAATGGTTTACAAAACACATCCAAAACCCACAACACATTTCTAGGAACAGACCACCATTCAAATATGGCATTCAATACATAGTCATAACAAAGCAGAAAAGTTCTTACTACACATTGCCTCCTGTGCCAGCCTGCACTAAAGAGGCTAGGGTAACAGTTCGGAGCTGCTTTGTTACCTATCTCCGTATTTCTGAAATCTTTGAATTTCTCAAAAGCTTGGACAGGTTTCCACATTTTAGAGTAAATTTCACATGACTTTACAGAACCAAGGGACAGCCCTGAGGGAGACCAATGTCTTTTGGTGGCTGCTTCCCAAACTAATTCTGCACACACCTCCACCCCCACCCCCACCCTGCCGCAAAATGTTAATTAACACAATTAAATTTATTAAGAAAATAAATAAATGCAGCGAGCGAGGGAAGACGTTCCCAGTGGGAAGGATTTCTTTCTCTTGGACATGAGCTCTGGCCTTCATTTTCAGAGGAAAGAACTAGCTCCTCTGCGTTAGGCCCTGCCTTCTCTAGTCTTTGTAACTTTAAAGACTATGCTTTTAATCACTTCTGTGGCTAGCACTGCGCCTCTTCACCAAGTGCAATCACTAGTGTTTCCCCAGACAACGTTACACGTTGCTGAGCATAAAATACAAGCAGTTCCATTACAAAATATGCTTTCAGGCGGTCACGTCTGCTGATGTGCCTCGCATAAACACTGGCACAGTCCTATCAACAATTAGGTGCACTTGCACACTTTTCACAGTCTGCATGTAAACAAATTAGGTTGCGTCGTCCTCTATCTGTATGCCACAATTCAAGCAGTCCCGCACCATTCAAAGAATGGATCTGTAACTGTAATGACTGAAAATTCAAAAACAGCCATGCAATTGTCCATGTTCCAGAAACACGTCTGTTCCGGCTGTTGCAAAGGCCCTAGAAATGTCCATGACTTACAGCCAATTAAATCCTGCTGTAAAAATGGTGTTAGTTTCCAATGAACAATGAGCGGGACGTATGAAAAATGGTAAACAGCTTCTGAAGTGCTGCTTCTTTGTGTCTTGCAGATGAGTAACACTGCAGCATTACACTGAGGCCAATAAGGTGCTCCCCTTCCATCTTCCCAAGCTGGGAACTACTCTCTACAGGATAGTATCAAAGTAATATTTTAAAGTTAGGAGAAACACTCTGAATTATTAACAATTAATGTTTTGCTCATATTACAGCAGTTATCCAGCTAGAGAGCACAGTGTAAGGTTTGAAAATACAAGGATACACACCCACACCCACCCCTTTCTTTTTAACACGATTTCACAAGCAAGTACATCTAAGCATACCTTAATAAGCTGGGCCAGAGAAAGAGGTGCGGAAGGGTCGCCAATCTATTCAGAAAAATTAAACACATACTCAAGTTCTACAATCAAAACAGAGCAATAGTTCACCCCTACTGCTGTATGAAAGCCTGCGCTATATCCTCTGAGTGTCACTGGAAGAGCCACCTCCAAGCCAGTGGAATTTATACTTGTTCAAAACAAAGTCCAAACCTTAAACAGCTTAAGTATGCCTACGTTGTTAATGAGAAGAAACTAAAGCAACCAACCCCTCCTGAGATCAACCTATTGCTCAGAATACCTCAGAGGGGGACCCTTGTCAAATGCTCACAACTGCTTAAAAGGCGGAGGGTTAAGGAAGCTGTCCATTTGCAGCTCGAAAGGATCTAAAAAAATTATTTCCGTTTATTTGAGTAGGAAGTGTCACTACAGGAAACATTGTCAGTGCAGTTTATAAATTAATCAGTTAATAGCTCATCATTTACTAAATGCACACAAGTATGATTCATGAATGCAGTATAGTTTTTGCGCTGTCTTTCATTTACTTTCATTAGACCCCAAGTTCACGAATTTCTAGATTAAGTTATCCTAAGAGCTTACAAAGTGATCAGATCCAGTGACCTAGAGCTCATGTAATGCCTCACTCCATTCTAGTGAAGAACAAGCAGTTATACTTACAGATGAAAACCAACCACCACCACAAAGTAATGTTTGTACTATGAGGGCTATTTTGAAATGCATCGTTGCACGTAGCATACCCCCCAAGGGCCAAGTGGAGATCTAGGCCATTACTAGTCAAGTGTCTCCTCGAGTTACTTATTCATGTCTTAGCAGCAGAACAACAGTGTTTTCTGACCGGAAGAAAAATGCTGCCCCTTTTCCAAATGTAAATTCAAAGTGGTGGCGTACTGAAGAGTGGCACCAAGTTCAGTGGTGCAAACCTTGAACCTACAAGCTCTAAAAATGAGCATACATTATCGGTACAACACACAGTCACACAAGAAATATTCTAGCCTATTCAGTACGAAATGCAATGCGTTGCTAGGCACAAATACCATTATTCACATTAGAACCGCGCAAATGTTGGCATTGCTCAGTTTTCACTATGCTGAATCAAATACATTGGATTTACAGCATACACTATGTTTCACTGGAAAGTATGTTTGAGATATATATATTATAAATATTATATATAAAACATATATATTTTATATATTTTTATATATATTAAAAAATTAGTACAAGGCTACATTTCTTAGAATTAGGTGCAGCATGTAGCAAAAAGTTTCAGCTTGTGTTTTTACATACCTCTTTTGATGTTCTACTCGCTGGCCCAGTTCGACTTCTAGAAGAAGAAAGAAAGATGATCAGAACTTAAAATAAAGCACTCGCAACCAACATAAAGCAGGGAAAACAGTTTATAAAACCTGAACATCAAAACATTGTGTACTGGTAGTCTTATGAATACGGAAATTTATTTCTATACATAAAGTGTGCTCTCCTGGTGCATTCAGTGCAATTGAAATAAAACCCAAAATCCCATTCCTTCTTTGCCCCCAATGACTCTAAGATACAGAATACAGCAGTGCAAGGAGAAGTCCTCAGATATTTTCTTTCTGCTCTCTAAGTACCAAAACTGTGAAGACTGTGCTACATTTTTCTGTTCTTAAATAGTCAGCCATCCAAATACGAAGGCACCTTCAGGCAATCTGTATAGCCCCACTACCACAAATAGGTACCAGATAGAGCACTTTGGTTTCTACACTCCTCTGACAAAACGAGAACAGTTGTCTGTAGAAAAGTGTTTCTTGGTGGAAGCCCAAGCACTGTGTTCAGGTACCTACCATACTTAGCCTAAAGTGACTACAAATAGCAGTAGAAACATCACCTGAAAGCAGTTCCTAGGATTTTCTGAGATCGAGGAGGCCTGTGTTAAAAAAATAAGAAAAAAAGTCTTGATTACCAGAACTTCCTTTAAGATCATCTTGAACATGCTACAATATTTTAGGGAACACTTATGACACACAAGCCCTTGCCGAGATTCCACATACTCATTGGTCTGTACCTGCATGCTACTCATGAATCAAACATGCAACCGCCCATCTAGTTAACAAACAATTCATACCTCATCCAAAGCGTCCCACGAGCAGAGGCAACCCAAAGGCTGCTGTGCAAGTCCTGCACAAATAGAAAGGCTCATACTTCCTGCCACTGCTACACCACCACCAGGCTCGCAAGTACAGCCACGTACCTCCTGAAGATGAGGAAGCGCGAGGAAAAGCTTTAGATTACCACACCATGGTTTCTTCATCCACTTGCCTTGAGGAAGATACTACAAGGTGACTAACACATTCCTGAAGGCCTCTCCACCATGACAGCATGCATTCACCATTCCCAAACATTAACAACTCTACCAGTTGTTTCCACAATGGTTCCAGCTGAAGGAATAGAAAGCTGACCTGCCTGATCCATTTGCAACTTTAGCAGAGCAGCGGCATTCATCCCTTATCCCCACGTGCAGGTGCTTCTTGGATCTTTGATGCTAGTGGCACCTAGCCTCTCATTTTAGGGCAGCATTCCAACACCAGGAGAGGGTGTCATCCAACCAGAAATGGAGGCTATATTGACAAGACAGCACTAAGCATCCCGATCTAAATTAACCCCCAAACAAGGCCATGCTTAGCAGCACAGTGCTGTGGCATCCAGAAACTCTTGGCCGTGCCTGAAAGCACTAATATGCCCAAAGCTTACAGGAGAGCCACATAAATTCAGGGGGGTTTGCTTGCAGATGCTTCATGGGTACTAGGATGCTGCTGTACTGTTTGTTTGAGACACACTGAAACTCGCCGGTACACTTTATTTATTGAGAACTAACATTAGAAAGACACGGCATAACCACAAGTCAATAATATCTACTAATGGTGGAGGAGAGGTCTGTCTTGAAGAAGGCTGGAAAACATGACCATTCAAACCATGCTGACGCAGCTGATACAGAACTGGACTGGACGAATACATCGATGACAGCAACAATGCTGTAGTCAGGCTTACATTTGAATATCTGCAATTGTAATCAGATTCTCTGTCCTCCATAAATCTGAGGAATACAGCAGTAATACCTGGAGCACAGAGAGCAGCTTAGGGTGAAATCAAACTTAGAAAGGTAACTACCAACATTTGGGAATGTGCCCAACTGCTTTCTGAGCTTCAGGTTTGGAAAAGATCAACTGCTCCTTCACCGTCCTGGCACAAAAGGCAATACGCTTTAGGACGTTGCTCTTTTTCTCTTGCCCGACACAGGCATTGTCTTTAGGAAACTAATAGGAATCACTTAAGAATGAAACTTCTTGTTCGCACGGTTTGCCAGCTGGCCACTCTCAGTCTTTCCTCTGGAGACAGCATGCAGCCCCGCCACCCCCCACCCCTCTGGGGTGTAAGAATACCCTGCCCCCCCGCCCCCAAACAAAGGAAGCAGTCAAACACTGGGACTCGGACTGCTGGCAGATGGGAACCAATTACCAGTTCACACTGCAATGTGTCTCTCCGTTTACTCTAAAAGCAATACAAGCAAAAGCATAAAATAAGGAATCTCTCTGCATAGAGGAAACAGGACGGAGAACTTGACTCTCAGAAAAACCAAGCCCAAGAACAAACCCAATTCAAACGTCTGAACAGCTACCACTGTTGGACTTTGAATGCCACGTCCCAGCGGGCTGAAAAATCTAAGTCTGCTTTGGGACAGATACATTCAGATCTGCCCTGTCACAACACAATTTAACAGCAGCTTTAACAAGAAAGAGACAACCGGAATGCCTCCGTAAACCAACAGCCACAAAGAAGGTGAACACACTGAAACCCCTCCCAAAGAACACAACGCGTTATGGCTACTTACCCAAGGTCTGTCTTGCCGGTAGCTTTAACTCCTCTAACAGGGACTCTCCTAACAGTTACCGATGAGTGCCTTGGAATCAGGGCATTGTCATCTGTGTATTCTGAAAACAACATCAATACAGAGAAAGCATCAGTCAGTTCGTAAGAGTGATATTAATATGTCATGACATAGCACTTCAGGGAACCCTTTACGGATAGAAAAGCAACATTTTACACACAGCGTCATGCTTTTATCATGTCCACACACTCACGGTACCTTTCCAGAAATCTTCAGGTCTGATAGTCAAACACAAGCAGCAAAATCTTTTCCATTTGTTTTGAATCGTTTCAATGCCAACAGCAAAATGGTCTCTAAAGTCACTAAAGCAGAGTCTGCTAAAACATGAGGCTCTTTCCTGATCTAACTTTCATTGCTTTTGCTCCTGTTAGCTTACAAAACCCTAGAACATGTCTCTATAATAGCGAGCACGGAAGAGGACACCCCCACCCCGCCTCCCACCTTTTAAAACACATCCCAACCATCCATTTTGCCTTCCCACCATCTTCAAAAAGAGTCCACCATCTCTTTTTTTTCCCCCCAGTGATGTGTAAAATCCTGTTTACTTTTAGCTTCTATTAGCATTGCTTCTACTACGAGATTTCCGTGATCACGCGGCTCGGAAAACTCTGAACAAGTTGGCCATCTTCACTCAAGGTTCACTGAAGGGTCTTTCCAAGATCATGCCAACATTTAGTCAGGACTCCTGCACAAAGTTATAAAACCCACTACCATATCTCCACAGGGAGGATCTCCAAGAACCCCCTTTAGGCAGAGCATCCAGGCCTAGTTCTTTCCTTCATCTTCTGAAGGTGACTTTAAGCACGTAGATGCTGTTCAATAAAAACGGAAAGTCACGGTTATGTATAAAACCCCAAAATCTGGCATACACATAAATGACACCGAAATGTATTCCTTAGCTTTGCTCTGACAACCGCTGGGGGATTTTTGCATTTTCACGGGGAAAACATCCTTACAAAAGTTCCAGTAAGCATCTGTGTCACAACCTGTACGTCTGCCTCTACCTGCATGTCTGTCTCTACTGCTGTATATGACACGCGATCCCATAACACCCCCAAGACCCCTAACACCGTGCTGTTAAGTCTGCTCACAGATACTCTCCTGAACCTACTTTACCTATCTGTAGGTAAACAGCGTGTTTAGGTCCAACCACTTGAAAGGCTGGAGCCAAAGTTACAGTTACCGCAGCAGGCATGTTATTCTGTTTAAGTTTTAATACATCAAAGAGGAAGAGGAAAAAATCCTATGAGTACACATTGTAAAGACAAGACTGTTGTGGGAATGTCACAGAACCACAGGAAAAAAGAAAAAAAACCCCAACCGATAAAATTTGAATGTTTAAGGAATGGAGATGGTTTCCAAGTCTTTGTATTTCTGACAAGTCATATTCCAAAGTCTTTAATCACATGCAAGCTTTGCCAGACGGTAGATTACCAAACTGAAACAGCACACTAAGTAATACAAAACCATTACCGTCTCTGAGAATCAAGCACCATTTCTCAGATTCAAAAGAACTTAGGGTTTCTCTAAGAACATTTCTAGGTATATTCACCATAACTGATCTGCCATAAAACTTCAGTACTGCCCTGACACCGTTGAACACGCAGTACCACGACAAAAATGCACCGTTTGAAAGAAATGAAGAAATGATGCTCAATAGCATCTGAATGAATGTGTAGCATGGTGCAGCAAAGAAGCTGTATTAGCAAGAAATGCCAAGTATACTTTAGACAGAACACTCGTCTACAAGATGGCTTTCCAGGGTCTGCATAGATTCTCACTCACAGATACACTCTTGATCCAAAACGTTGCTACTGAGCAGTTTCTGCAGCAGCCAAGCACCGCTTTTCCAATGCGGTGGAGTAAAAGTAGCTGAAGACAAATTTCAGTCACCAAACCCACTTTTTTTTCCCCTTTAAATTAGCCACCCACTCCTTTTCTATCATGTTCAGCCTTCTCTGCCGGCTTTCAAAGAAATCTGGCAGGTCTGTGATGACAAGGCATTGTCCCACATTCCCTTATCGTTTTAGCTAGAAGGGTTCCCAGAAACCAAACCTCTTCCACGCGCGGTGTCGCACACGGACCCCGTACGCTGCTGTGCCTGGCTGCGCACACAGCCCTGACGGCAGCTGCCAGCGCACAACCACGGAAGAGCAGCTCTGAGGCCCCAGCACAAGTCACCGCTGCCGGCCGTGGCCCAACCGCCTCACTGGCCGCCTGCGCCATCGCCAGCCGGCCGGTCCCCGGTCCCCGCGCCCGCCGCCCCCACGCACCTTCCATGGTCTGGGCGTTGGTGACCTGCAGGTCGCAGTGGGTCGCCTTCAGCCTCTCGCGGCCCATGATCTGGCGCCTGAGGTCGCGCAGGGAGATGTGGGGGCCGTGAAAGGTGACCACATCGGAGTTCAGCCTGGAGGAGAACTTGTAGTGGACACACGACATGGCCGGGGCCAGGCGGTGCCCGCTCCGCGATGGCACCTCACGCAGCAGCTGGCCTCGCGGCCCCCACAGCAGGTCAGGGCCCACCGAGGGGCTGGGGCCAGCAGCGCGGGCTGAGCCCGCCGGCTCCTCCTCGCAGCCCCGGTGGGAGGACGATGGGGACAGGCCCTGGCTCGGCCTCCGCTCCCTCCTCGCACCAGCGCTGCCAGGCCAAGCTGCTCGCTATGGCAACCCAGGCGGCTCCGCATTGTGACAGAGGGGCTCAGGGGGCCACTCAGCGCCCCTGGGGGAGGGGCCTTCATCAGCCCCGCCTGGGCCGCCGGTGTCCCTGCTGTCCCCCAGCCTGTCACCGCCCCGTGCCCTGTCACCCCCCAGGGCTGCGGTGTCCCTGCTGTCACCCCCTGGGGCCTTCACCATCCTGCGTCACCTGACAGCCCTTGCGCCTGTGGGGGCTCTCCCAACAGCCCTGGGCACATCACTGCCCCGTGCCCTGTCACCCCCCAGGCTGTCACGGCCTGCTGTCCCCTCCTGTCACCCCCCAGGCTGTCACTGCCTGTTGTCCCCTCCTGTCACCCCCAGGCTGTCACGGCCTGCTGTCCCCTCCTGTCACCCTCGATGCTGCCACTGCCTGCTGTCCCCTCCTGTCACCACGCAGGCTGTCATGGCCTGCTGTCCCCTCCTGTCACCCCCATGCTGTCCCAATCTGCTGTCCCCTCCTGTCATCCCCAGGTTTTCACGGCCTGCTGTCCCCTCCTGTCACCTCCCAGGCTGTCATGGCCTGCTGTCCCCTCCTGTCACCACCCAGGCTGTCACTGCCTGCTGTCCCCTCCGGTAACCCCCAGGCCTGTCCCTGCCTACTGGCCCCTCTGGTCACACTCCACACTGCCACTGCCTGCTGTCCCCTCCTGTCATCCCCAGGCTGTCACTACCTGGTGACATAAGCTACATAAGATAAATAAGAGAAAAGAAAAAAACCAAAACGAAAACCTGCTTAGGTGAACACCAAAACACCCATGACTTTCTCAGACTCTTCACTACCCCACATGTGAGTCAAGGGACAGGATCTCCCAAAGGCTCTTTTGCAGGCACTTCCTGAAGACACCCCCACCCCCCACCCCACCCTGCTTTTCTACAAGTGCACAAAGAGGTGAAGAAGAGTTTCATGTTTAAGTTAAAGGAGGCAGTTTCTGAAATTAGCTTAGGTGAAAAAAACAAGGTGGTGTACTCATGGATTTTCTCCTCTGCAAGGCCATGAAGAAAACATGAACCGCAGTCCCCAAAGGCAAAGGAGCAAACTGAGGGAGAGCAGCTCATCGGCGCCTTTCAGAGCTTCAGCAGTCTGGGGAAATGGGAAAAAAACCCCATACAAAGATAAACAGCAGCCAAGAAGCACTTTTATAAAATGCATATTGGGGCCTGTTCCAGACCTCAGAATGACTTTCAATATTGCTTTGCATGACTATTAGACCAAGGCCTAAAGTGGCGTGATAGCTTCTGCTTGCCGGGGCATGAGAAGATCACTCAAATGAGCGACACAGTAACAAGTAAACACCAAAGGCAACAGCGGAGCTTACCATTTCCCTCCACTGGCGACCAGCTGTGCAGTAAACCAGCTTAACCAGCCTCCCTAAGGATGGCTCTAAAGTCACTGAAAAGGAAAAAAAGAAGGTAAGTTCCTAGCCTGGAATGCAAAGGCACCATCTTGGCTCCCAGGCAGGTGGCACTGATGGCCCAGCAGGGTCATGTCCCCACGTTCCAGGAAAGATAAAAAAAGTGCAGGACGTGTTTGTGGGGTGGGTTTGATGCATCCTTTCCGTTTGGTGAAAGCCTGAGGAAGGATGTACCCCACGGTGGGACCGGTGGCACTTTAGACCTGAGGTTAAAAAAGTGCTGCACATCAGTGACACTGCCCAAGCTGCTTTCACCACCAAACAATAAAAGATTTGCTTTCTCCAGTATGGTGGGAATGATGCCATAAAGTCGGTCATGGAGAGAAACCCTCTAAGCCTTGCTTGCAAGTTTCAGAAGGCAGGCATTCTTTATGGCAGTGCTGGGAGCACGGGGGAATGTTTCCTCTGAGCGTGCTCACCCAGTTACTCGAGGGCACGCACTATGGACAGCAGAGCACTTGCACACTCATAGCGCATTACACATGCATTTTCAGTCAGGCACGGGGTGGGTTACAAGTTTCTTGCTTTAATACAAATGAGCACACACCCTCAGACAGCACTGCTGAGGTTTTTTACTAGCTCCCCATGCTCCCCAAGCGGGGCCTTGCCCTCTCTCGGGGGGCTATCTGAGTCAGAGGTCGTGATCTCCCCCCACAACAATTACCTCTGCCCGACTTCCAACCAACATTCTGCGGATTGCAGCACTCTATCGGCTTGTCTCCTCCTGTGGCCACAACGTCCTCACCCAGAGGCTCTTTCTGCATCACTGAAGAGAATGGAGTTCTTTTCCCCATCCATTCTTTATTCCCCATCCTTCCCAAGGCTGACTCCCTGGATGCAAAGTCCCTTAATTTGTCACTTCTAACAGCTTTAGAGAGTCAGCTTGGCCTAACCTTTGTGCGCAGGTGTGTTTAACGTAGAGCTAAACACCAAATCAGTGTGGTAACTGGGGAGCTCAGACATCTTGTCCCTTTGCCGAGCCAGCAGCCTTCCCTTAACAGAATCCCTGGACAGAAACGTATATACAGTGGAATCTATACGGTGGCATCAAACGTCCGCCCAGACACCACATCCGTCCCTAAAATCCTTCCCCCCAAACAACCCTGAAAGACTTCCCTTGACCCCCTCCTCCACCCTGGCTGTTCCTGAAATCATCCCCCACCTCCACCTCCCCGCCCTGTCCCTAAAACCTTTTCCCCCAGACCCTGGTCCAGCCCTCCCCCACCCTCGGCCCGTCCCTAAAATCCTTCCCCCAGGCCCCCAGTTCTTCCCTAAAGGCCTCCATTAACCCCCCGTCCGTCCCTAAAACCCTTCCCCCAGGCCCCCCAATCTGTTCTCTAAATAACGCACACACCCTCAACCCCCCCCACGCCCCCACCCCCGGTGTATCAATACACACACACCCACCTCCCCCCAACCCCCACCCCCCCCACACCCACTCCCACAAACACACATCCTTGCCCCACCCCCACACACCCCGCTCCATCCCTAAACACCTTCATCCATTCCCACCCGTCCGTCCCTAAACCCCTTCCCCCCCGCCCCCTCCCCTGCCCCCGTCCCTCTGTCCCTGGCACGGCCCAACTGCCCAGCACCACCAGACCACTCTGGCCCAAACACCGTAAGGCAATGGTTCCCACCTGCCAATAGCAAGTCGAGGAACATTTTTTTTTCTTAAATAGAGAGAGTTTTACTTCATACGATGCCGACTACGCCAAATTATGTTTTGCTGACTGACTGGATACACAGCAAAGCTGAACTCTACATCAAATATAATCAAATCTATCAAATCTATCAAATGATGGAATATATCAAACGCAGTTTCTTATATTACAATAAAAGAAAATAGCATGCAATATGATAAAAGGAACCAGTAGCAGTTACTGTGAGCAATATGATAAAAGAGCAACAGAAGCGAAGCATCCAATTGTTATTCCAAAGTGTTAACATGCCTAAGGAAAGGAGACATCACCAATTCCCACCCCAATTCCCTTCGGCTGGGAGCCCCCTTGCAGCTGGTGCCAGGAGTCTCTCGGGAACTGGGAAATTCCCCTGGAGAAGGTGCCAGGAAGGAATTCTCTTGCTGCTTCCCACCGTGCATGGTAGCCATGTGAGGCACAGCGCAAGGGTACTGCTCCCTGCTTTCTGTGGTGAGAAAATTGACACAGCACTTTAGAACTCATACAGAAGCAAAAAACATGGCTTGGGAAAGTGCAGGGCTGCTCCCCTGGAGAGGGTGCCAGGCAGGAATTCTCTTGCTGCTTCTCACTCTGCCCTGGCAGCCATGTGAGGCACAGCACAAATGTGCTGCTCCCTGCTTTCTGTGCTGAGAAAACTGACCTCTTTTCAGTGGCAATAATGCACAGCCCAAAAAACTCACCTTGACAAAGTGCAGCAGTGCTCCCTGGAGAAGGTGCCAGGCAGGAATTCTCTTGCTGCTTCTCACCGTGCCCGGGCAGCCATGTGAGGCACAGCACAAGAGTTCTGCTCCCTGCTTTCTGTGGTGAGAACATTGACCAAAACCTTGTGCACTCATGCAGAACCAGAGCTCACCCTGTCAAAGTGCAGCACAGCTCCCCTGGAGAAGGTGTCATGAAGGAATTCTCTTGCTGTTTCTCACCGTCCCCGCGCAGCCATGTGAGGCACAGCAGAAAAGTGCTGCTCCCTGCTTTCTGTGGTGAGAACATTGACCCTTCAGAGTTGCAGTCGTTAAGAGCCAATAAAAATCATCTTGGGAAAGTGCAGCCCTGCCCCCCTGGAGAACATGCCAGAAAGGAATTCTCTTGCTGTTTCTCACCGTGCCTGGGCAGCCATGTGAGGCGCAGCACAAAAGTTCTGCTCCCTGCTTTCTGTGGTGACAAAACTGACCTCTCACATTTGCAATCATGAAGAGCCAAAAAAACCCTCACTATGGGTAAAGTGCAGCACAGTTCCCCTGGAGAAGATGCCAGGCAGGAATTCTCTTGCTGCTTCTCACTCTGTCCTTGCAGCCATGTGAGGCACAGCACAAATGTTCTGCTCCCTAATTTCTGTGATCTGAAAATTAACCCCTCACATTTTCAATCATATAGAGCCAAAAAACCCCTCACCTTGACAAGTGCAGCACGGCTCCCCTGGAGAAGGTGCCAGGAAGGAATTCTCTTGCTGTTTCTCACCCTGCCCTGGCAGCCATGTGAGGCACAGCACAAAAGTGCTACTCCCTGCTTTCTAAAGTCAGCAAAATTGACTGTCCACAGTTGTACTCATGTAGAGACAAGACTTTCTTACTCAAAAGCAAAACCCAAGAAGCCACGTAGCCTTGGGAACCCCCTTGTCCTTCCGTGTGGCTGGTGACTTCCCATGGCTCTTCCACAAGGCAGGACAGATAACCACGAATTTGGAAGCCCACGTTAGTTCAAGTACACTGAGTCCTCTGACAGTCACTACTTAGGGGCCAGCGGTCCTCTCACCCCTCCACAGATCTGCCTGTTAGTCCTCTAGCAGTCATTCTCCATGGAGGGACCACAAGTCCTCCACACCTACCTACCAGCTCACCAGAAATGAGTCAGACCACGCCAGAAGTGACACTGCCTGACCTGCAGGAGATCTATTAGGCCAGTAACGATGGTTTCAAGACAGAAAAGCCCACCACCATCCACCAGCACAGCAGAAAAACAACCAGAAGAAACATCATACACAAACCAAAGGCACCCATCCAAACCCCACAAAGGCAAAACAGCTGAAAAAGGCACTCTCCGCAAAAAAAACCCACCACACAGATCACAAGATAAGATAAAAATGCCATAACCCCAGGAACACAGGGCCAACAAACACAGATTCTGTCCATAACAGTAACACACTTTGACACTAACTCGCTTGACCTCTGACATACTTGACCTTGTTGCCCCCAAACCACAGCACATCGTAGCCCTAAGGCAACACAAAACGGAGCACAAAGCCCCTGAAGATCTCCGCCAGGGCAAAAGCAAAGCACAGAGCCACACAGGAGGGTGGGGTTGGAAGGGACCCGTGGAGGTCCTCTGGGCCAAGCCCTCTGCTCCAGCACGCTCGCCTCGAGCAGGTTGCTGAGAACTGTGTGCCCTTGGCCTTTGAAGATCCCCAAGGACAGAGACTGCACAACCTCCTTGGGCAACCTCTGCCAGCATTTGATCGCCCCGAGGGGGAAAATTTGCCATTTCTATCTCTCCTTTCACTGTACCGCATTCCAGAACAGCCATGAGATGACAAGCTCAGGCTTGAAAGCCAGTGCTGTGGCTGGCCTGAAATTCTGTCCCCCTTTTTTTCATCCACTAGTAGCTAAAGGAGGACAAAGAAGGATTTCTTTCAAAGGAGAACTTCTCTTTTCCTCTGTCCTTCTTCTCTACCAGTGATCTGGATTCTGAGTGCTGTGCCACTGTCCTAATGGCTGGGATAGGGATACTTCTTGTAGGACAGGGAGGAGGTGACAGTGGAGATGATCAGGCTGGGGAAGCTGAAGGAAAACGCAAGCAACTGGAGTTGCCTGGAGCAAGAGTGGCCAGCTTCCGAGCTAGGTCACCTCGTGTCCTCAGCTCCCATGCAGGAGCTGAACCACACACATGGACTGCAAAGCAGTGTGACCCATAGAAAAAAGTTTGCTTGGCTCGGGATCGCCCAGGGGCATTTAACTGCAATTCCGCCCTTGTCAGCAGGAAGGAAACATGCCCTGCAAGCACACACTGAGGCACGACACCTTGCCCGGGGCTAAAGGGTACCTCAGGAGACCTACATGGGACCCCCCAGCACCTGGATTGCTGGCTGGAGGATGGGTAGGTCAAAGGACCCTGATGGGAGCCCTGCAGGCTCTCATACATTGGACCAACGGGCACCTTCCCTTGTCATACAGAGCATCCTCTCGGATGCTCTGGACAGTTTCTGGTAGATCTCTGGAGAAGAGCTTCTCCCCAGGCCTCTCCCATGGGCTTGCTCACCCCCGGAGCCCTTCCCAAGCACAGCCCCAGCAGGTGGATGCAACCGGCGTTGCAGGGAAGAACAAGCAGCACGCACCACAGTCAGCACTGCGGGAAAGCTGGGACCCCAGACACCCACCCAGGCTCTCCAATCCCAGCCTGGCCCACAAGAGTGCCTTTATCTCCCTTTCCCAGAAGTGCTGAATTCCCCTTCCAGCATTAGCCACTGGACCCACGCTGCTTCTTGCTGCAGTGTACAACAGCCACAAGAGAATTTTCTAGATGTCTCTGATTTCCTGCATTTTTCCTGAACAGGGCGGGTGTGTAACTCTCTGAATCACTTCTATTTGAAGCAAGGCATTGCTTAGGGTCAACAGTGAAACGAGACACGGGCCATCAAAAGCTGACTACTTTTCCCCTTCTTTGCCATGGTCACGGCCTACCCCACAGACTCGCCCCTGGCCGTGTCGGCCACCGGCTGGGTGAAGGTCATGGCTAACAGGGCAGGGGCTCCTGTGTGGCGCTCACCCAGCCCTGATTGCCAAGGGTGAAGCCTTAGCACCCAGGTGGAATAAAGCCTTCCCAAGCAAGGGTGGTGCTCCAGGGGCACCACAATTCCTGCCGAAGCTCACCACACATTTCATTTCCCTGTGGCGCCTGGCAGGACACGAGCGGCTCTTGACTGCTGCTAGTCCCCCCGTCTTTTGGTAAAAATGGAAGTTTTTCCTCCTGCTGGGCCTGCTCCAGTTCCAGCGCCTTGGGGCCTGAGGCCTGGCACGGCCTGTGTGCCAGAGGCCTTCCGACCGCTAGGCCGGCCTCCACCAAGAGGAGTCTGCCTCAGGCCACAACGGTCACCTCTAGGAAAAACGGCTTCTTTTATCGAGCAGGGCCCTGCCCAAACCCCAGGGCAAAGCGCTGGCCGCAGGCGCAGGGAGGTGGCCCTTGCCCCCTGCCCTGTCCTGCGCGGGGCTCCCCGGGGCGAGGCAGGCCCGGCCATACTGGAGAGGGCCCCAGCCCCGCCCCGCAGGCCCCGCCCACTTTCCGTTGGGCTCAGACCGTTGGTCACGGGGAGCCCACGGCCACCACAGGCAGCAGGGCAGAGCCGTGCTGGCACGCAGCGGCGCTGGCAGGAGGCAGCCTCTGGCCCAGCAGCGCTGCCACAGCACCAGCACCCCGCTTCCCAGCCTCGCCGTCGCCGGCTGGGCCCCCTCCTCGCTGCACGGCCAGGGCCCTCCTCTCCCGGGCAGGATGGGCCAGGCCAGCTGCTGCTGCGGCTCCAGGTGGGCTCCCCCCGGGCTCGGGGACACGCGGGCACAGCTGGGCCACGCAGCACTGGCGTTGCTCATGCCCGCCGCTCTCTGCTCTGCAGGGAGGCTCTCAGCGACGCCG
The DNA here is from genome assembly GCF_023634155.1 of Falco peregrinus. Classification (NCBI taxonomy): domain Eukaryota; kingdom Metazoa; phylum Chordata; class Aves; order Falconiformes; family Falconidae; genus Falco; species Falco peregrinus. The sequence goes on along the minus strand of NC_073734.1, from coordinate 973,891 downwards.
AGCCGGTGCTGAGCGCGGACGTGCGGCTGACCCGGGGCCGCAAGAGGAGCGAGAGGCGCCTTCTGCTCCTCCACGAGGAACTGGTGGTCGCCAAGTTGCGGTAAGACCCTCAGAGCCCAGATCCTTGCCCCCAGCCCCGGCCCAGGGACACCCTGGCACCAGCCCCAGGCCCCGGCCCCTCGGTGCTGGAGGCACCAATGTCCGTCCCAAGGGCAGGTGGGGGACAGGGCTCTGCGCGTGGGGACCCAGCCCAAGGAGCCCCCCTCCAGCTCAGTGCCCGCCTCTGCTCTCTGCAGACATGGCACCAGCCTGCGCCCACAGCTCCGCCTGGCGCTGGACCAGCTGTGGGTGCTCAGCAGCGGGAAGGAGGCTGCGGGGCAGGATGGACAGGAGGAGGAGGAAGGCACCGATGAGGACAGCACCTCTGTCATCCTCGCCTGGCCCACCGGCTCCTGCATCGCCACTTTTGGGTGAGTCGTGGTCGGGCAGCAGAGGTTCCCAGCCGTGCCCACGCCATCCCATGAACACAGGCCTCTGCCTTGCGTGCAGAGCTGGGCAGGGAGCAGGCAGCTCGCTGGCAGGGAGGGAGGGATGTGGGATGTTTCCCCATCCTGCATCCCCTGGTCACCTTTTGGTCCCCAGAAGGGAAGGGCAAATGCAGCCGCTCAGGCAGGACAGAGCGACCCAGGGCTTGGACAGCGCCTCTGTCCTGCCCCACAGCACAGGGCTGTGCAGGCACCCACCTTTGCCCAGGGCTGGGGGCAGCAGGGCCTGACGCTCTCTCTCCTCTCTATCTGCAGATCCCAGGCACTGAAGGAGCTGTGGGTGGCCACGCTGCTGGGGTAAGCCGGGGGGATGCTCCAGGAGAAGCTGGATGGACGGGGGAACACAGCCCCCAGCTGGGGAAGGTGCCCCCGTGGCTGGGAGCAGCTCTCGGGCACAGCTGCCTGACAAGAGACAAGAGACGGCTTGGGGCTCACCCAGCTCTCTCCCTCTCCCTTCCCGGTGCACAGGACACCAGAAGGACGCACGGGAGCCCGCGTCACCCATCTGACATCCATCAAGCTCCTGGAGAAGGAGCTGAGCCGCCGCCACGCCGTGAGTGTCTCTCTGCTCTGGCCCTGTCCCCAAGCACTGCTCCTGCAGCCGAGCAGCAGAGCCATGGCTGCTCACCTTCTTCCCCTCCTTCTCTCCTGCCCAGTGGAGGACACTGCGCACCAGGAGCCTGGAGAGGCTGATGGAGGCACAGGCAGAGGTGAGAATGGCTGCCTTGCACCTGCCTCTGGCTGCGCCGGGATGCGCAGGGATTGGGGTGACCTTGTGCGGGAGGGACAGAGGGTCTGATGGTGCCACTCAGGGAGCAGAGAGTTTTGGGAAGCCAGCAGCACGCCAGCACGTTCTGACTGGTGACACTGGGAGGAACCCTGCCACATGGGGAAGAGAGCCCGGGAGGGCAGAGGGTCCCAGCTCTGCCACGCTCAGGCTGCTGGTGGCCCTTTCTGCTGCGGGGCTGCTCTCCAAGCACAGCCCGATTCTTGGTTCTTGCAGGCTCATCCCAAGCAAGGGCCTGCGACGGCCCCATCTGCAAACGCAGGGGGACTTTGCCCCGCACCAGGTGAGTTTGGGAAAGCAAGGCAACCTCCTGCAATGCTGTGCTCACTTGTCCCGAGTGTCGCCATGCAGGTTGGGCAGCCCACGGAAGGATGTCACCTGGACGGACAAGGACAACTGCTGGGCAGTGCCTGCTGGATATGCTTCTGCGGGGACACGGAGCCTCTGCTGCTGCCCGCAGCTTGCAGGAGGGCAGGGCGAAGGCTGGCACAGGCTGACCCCGTGGCACGATGGCTCTCAAGAGCCTCTAAGTCAACACCTCCGAGCCACAGCCGCGGTTCCAGCTGCTGCCTCCCTGCCCATCCTGCCGCACCACACAGCACCGTGCTGCCGGCAGGGCAGCGCAGGGCAGGGCAGGCGCTGGGACCGCTGGCCTGGGGTCTCCATTGGTGGTGTCTTACTCTGTTTTCCTCTGCAGCAGGAGGGAGCAGCAGCGGGAGCAGCACCAGCAGGAGGAGGATGGGGCTGCCCTGGCCCTTTGCCCTGCGGCGCACCCCGGCCGCTGCCCAGGCGCCAGGGCAGGCGGGCTCCAGCTGCAGCAGGGCGCTCTTTGGGCAGCCCCTGGCAGCCCTCTGTGGGGAGGACAACATGCTGCCCCGGCCCATCCAGGTAAGCCAGCCTGGACAGACGGGGTCCCCAGCCATCCCTCTGGCTGCTCTGGAGAGGGCCTGCGTGTCCCCAGCAGCTGCGGGGACAGGGCACTGGGCTCTGCACCCCCAGAACCTGCTTCTGGTCCCAGACCCTTTGTGGCGCTTAGGCAACCACGTCTGGGGCAGAGCTCTGGTCCTTGCCACCGCTTGGTTCTTCAGCCAAGCAAGTGGCCTCCTGCCTCTCCTGCAGGAGCTGCTGGCTGTCCTGCACCAGCAAGGACCAGCAACGGAGGGGATATTCCGCAGAGCTGCCGGTGGGACAGAACTTCGGCAGCTGCGCGAGGCCCTGGACCGCGGCAAGGACATCGATGTAGGAAGCCAGCCTGCGCTGCTGCTGGCCGTCATCTTGAAGGTGAGCACTTCTGACGTGCAGCTGGAGGAGCTCCTGGCTGGCCTGCAGCGTTCAAAGGCTCACCTGCAGCCCTTGGCATTGCAGGACTTCCTGCGAAGCATCCCCACCAAGCTCCTCGTCGTCGACCTCTACGAGGACTGGATGGCAGCCATGGAGAGGGCCAGCAAGCAGGCCAAGGTGGAGGAGCTGAAAGCGTAAGTGTGGGCAGCAGCCTGCCTGGTGAGCAGGGACCGGGAGAGTTCTGGGACCTGCCTGCAAAGGCACGGGCTCCTCAGAAAGCTGTCTTTTCGGGCAGCTGCAAAGCTGTGCAACATGGCCGCTGGCTCCCACCCGCCTGGGGCCAGCTGCGGGGACGGCTGTGGGCACCCTCTGCTTCATCAGCCTTGTCTTCCTCTTCCCTCAGGGTGGCCAACAAGTTGCCTGCGGCCAACCTCCTCCTCCTGAAGCGGCTGATGGCCCTGCTGCAGCACATCGGCCACAACGCAGCCACCAGCAGAATGAGCTGCAGCAACCTGGCCATCTGCGTCGGGCCCAACCTGCTGAGCCCACCCAACGAGGACCTGCTCCCGCTGCAGGCCATGCTGGCGGTGACCGAGAAGGTACGCCCTACCCAGCAGCCAGTGCTGCCTTCCCGGCCCATCGGAGCTTGGCTGTTGCGAGGTCCCTGGCTGCCTCCTCCCTTGGGCCAGTGCTGGTGGGCTGGGTGCCTGGAAGAGCAACCCCCAGCCGCAGCCGCCTGCGCAGGCGAAGGGTCAGCAGTGGGAAAGGCTGCTTGACACGTCTGCAGGCACCTGGCTTGAGACCAAGGCTTTGATGTCTGCAGGTGAACGTGCTGGTGGAGTTCCTCATTGAAAACTGCGGGGACATCTTTGGGGAGGAGGTGGCCGGCCTCTCCCCTCCATCAGCCGAGGAGGTGCCAGCACCCATGGACAGGGGCACAGGTAGGAGGCGGGACTGAGGCTTGTCACAGACACTGGGGCTTGGGATGCCAGAAACCTCAACGCTGACGAGACAAGTGGTGTAGGGCTCGGCTGGGCTTT